>NC_071576.1:47913926-48226313 GCF_024509145.1 Vidua macroura | reverse complement strand
CTGGCTGGCCAAGCCCTTCTCTCAGTCATCTTTAAAAATACTAGGAATAGTGTCAGGAAAATCCAACAGGTTAGTTATTGCAAACAGACAAAAAAAGTCTAAAATACCAAGTGCTTGTTTTCTTCTCTGCAGCTCATTGGTTCCCCATAGCCACGTCTGTTTTAAGTGGCACTGTATCAAACCATCTGAACACTTGAGAAGTTTCATGTTAGAGGACTCCAAGTCACAAATTCTTTAGGGCAGAGACCTTCTCAAGTTATGCACACTGCCCCACAAAACCAGCCCCACATCCAGACAAAGATCAAACCTGAAAAAAGCCTATGTAGAATTTTTTTTAAAAATATTGTCCCAAAAACATGTTTAGAGGAATCTGAATAGATGGATTTTCATCTAGACATTTCCATGCTGAAGGCATTATTAATGCTACTACAAAGGAAAAATGAACCTGAAATATCAAGTCTAATCAACAGCAGAGGAACTCAACTGCTTCTTAACTAAAGATCAGACATGAAAAATGTCTAATCCAATCAGTATCAACATTATTGCAGCTCCCCATCCCTTTCAGCGGATTTCTTCCCCGCTGATGTACACAGTGGGGCAGCAGCAGGCAGATAAGGCATTAACTGCTGTGTTCTCTGTCACTTCAGTTCTTCAGAGATGTCCTGATTGAAGTGCAGCCTCATTGTGCTGGCCATGAGCACCCAGCAGGGAAATCACACTGCCCTGCTTGCAACTGTTTTGAACTTCACTGCACTATACACTCCTGTAAACTGATTGATAATTGAAAATGGCCAGGCTTCCCCTTTAAGAAAAAGTGGTCCACTTCCTTTGGGAAGGACAAAAAGAGAAGGCAGAACTCTGATTCTGAAAACTATATTCACTTCTCCACTCCTCCCCACCAGCCTATTTTTTTGATTTCATATTTTATTTTTAAAATGGTTACAGAGGCCTTTTAAAGCAATACTGGTTGGGAAAATAAACAAACAAACAAGAAAAACACAGAAAGTCCAACAAAAAAAAAAAAGTTATCTGCTTCTCTACAATAATTCTTGCCTGAAATGCTGTTGAAGAAAGCCCATGTCTCTCACACAAATAAAATAAATAAAGCAAAAGTCAGAAAACTACCTAAATGTACTTTCACTGTCTTGTATTTATCACTTCAGGTCAGAATGTGATGGCTCATGAGCAGGCAAAGTTAATTCTGGTAACTCTGCAGATTCCACTAAATACAATTTCCAAGATGTCACAAGAAAAGTTCACAGAACTTTTCAAACTTACAAATTTCCCAGTTAATAAGCAGTAAATCTGAAAGAGGCAGCTAAGACAACAAATGTGTTTCTAGAAAGATACACACATAGCATTTTGTTTCATAAAATTACTAAACTCAACAGTTTAGCAATTCAAAAGATAAATTCATACTCTAGAAAATTACAACCAACAGTGTTTTTAAGGCATGAGAATGAGAAACAAACCTCCAAAAGTATCAAAACAAAAGGCATCGACAAAACACTTGATTTGCTGTGCCATCAATAAACCATCTAGAGATACAAGGCCATCCCACTCATACAGGGTACAAGTTTATTTTGAATCCCACATGAAAGCAGAATCAAAACTTCATTTCAAGAATATGAAGACCAATCTCCTTCTAAATCATGCTGTCTTCTCAGTCCTGAACTGGGCTTGATGGTCCACAGAACACTTATCCTTGATGCATTTAAATCTTTACTGCACAATTCTTGACAAGGCAAACCAGAAGGCAAGTTAACAGGAGTTTCTAAGGAGAGGGACGGGGGAGATCCAAAAAAAGCAGCAATAACTGGCTACCATTAACCTTCAAATGAGCTTATTTGTTTCACAGGAGGAAATAGCCTTTCCTTGAGAAGTTATTCCATGTTCAGAAGGTTAAGAGATTCAATGGAACACTGAGTGTTATGCTCTATTTTGATCAGCAATACTCTTGACAACTGCAAATTGCTTGAAAAGGGAAACACCATTTCTATTTTGAAGAAATAGAAGAATAAATAGTGAAAGGATGAATGTTGAATGTGGAGGATAAACTGTTTCTATCCAGTCTATTACTACCCAATTGAAATGACATTTTAATGTAGTCACAAAAAAAAGAGTATTCTTTTTCAGTACAATTAGAACAGTTCATATTTTTCCATAATAGGCAATATTTTAAATGTCTGTACATAGTTGCAGTTCACAGTCTTTGGACAAAACAAAAAAAAAAAAGTCAAACCTGAAATACCACAAATTTTCAAATAAACTCTAAAAGAGATAACAGCCTGAACTACACAAAGTTACAGAATTTCTTCTTGCAGCAATTCTACAATCTTACTTGGATCGGGCAGTTCTTGATCAAAACCACTTCATTCTAGAAAGACATATTATTTCTGTGCAAAAACCCTCCAATTTTCCTGTGGTTTTCTGCTAAGTGGAAAACACCCTTGACTTGACAATGTCTTGAGCTACCTACATAGAAGCCTATTGTACAACTGTGTGAAAACAGAGCTTCTCGTCAGTCCATTAACTGCACAAAAGGAAACGCTCCTGGATCAGGCAGGGTATGAATCAAGCAAGGGTTCAATTTCCAGCTTTGCCTTTGATCCTTTAAATGCTCATTCCTTGTCTGTGGACATTTACTAAATTTTAATTGTTTCACCTGCATCAAAAAAGTTGTTTTGTGCAGACATAAGTTATACAAAAGCGTACAAATCATCTAGTCTTAAGTTATCTGGTTGACCACCATAAACAGTATCAATTTCTGAATTCAGTCATCAACTTTCATTGTTTTAATTGTGTCCATTTAGAGCACTTGAATTTTATTAAGTGCTTCAGGGGTACCTGTTTACTGTTAGTCTCAGTAAACTGACATGGAACAAACAACTTAAAAATGCACTATATGGTCTTTACTATTAGTTTCAATAATGGCTTTCTAAAAACCAGTTTGACAGGGCTCAACATACATATTAAGACCAAGATGATCATGAGTGATAATTAACAGTGTATTTGTCATCAGTTGTTGGTTTTTTGCAAAGCTGCAACACTTCTAAGACAAGTTGAGCAAGAGTTTAAAACAGTTATATTTATACTACTGCTTCATACTTGTTGACATGCCTACATTTTGTCTCCTTCCCCTTAAAGCCAAAATAGAAAGACATGAGAATACTGAGGCACATGCATGATTTCTACCCTTGAAAGCACCAGAAGCACAGAACAAACACAAATCCTATGAATAGCACAGGAGAAAAGCCTAACTTACCAGTTCTTAAACTGGTTAACTAGGCTGAAGTTCATGGAAAGGTTTAACTGTGATTTTAAGAAAAGCAACTGAGGATCTTGGGAACCTGGCACACAACATAAAACAAGGGTCTCATTTTAATAAGCATACAAGCGAAAATAGCCATCCAAAATTACAGCATGTGCACCAACTTATATTTTAAATATTATTTCAAACCTTAACAGGACAATTGCAATGGAGGCCTCTGTGGTTAAGCCATCTGTACGGCTGGACAGAGAGAATAGCATAATTCTGCAGCAGTCAATGTCCCAAACCACAGAAACATTTATTACCAAAGAGCAAAAAAACGCCACACACCCCTACCACAGGCATGCAAGATGGTAAAAAACAAACATGTCAAAACTTTTGCACCCAAGGCTGCACCATGTTATGGAAACACTTAGGCAGGATATGGAATTAGCATGCATCAGCTCTCTACATTTAAAAATAGCTGCTATGCAGAAACAAGACTGTGTAAGTAGGGTCCTAAGCCATAAATTAATTGAGGAAACCACTTCTATAACACAAAGTCATCCCTCTTGTCCAGCTCTAACTCTCTGGAGCATATGGAGGCTTAGACCTTGGATGTCATAGAATCACAGAACAGTTTGGATTGGAAGAGACCTTAAAGAGCATCTATCTTCAAATCCCCCCTGCCATGGGCAGGGAGACCTTTGAATAGGTCGCTCAAAGCCTCATCCAGCCTGGCCTTGAACACTGACAGGGATGGGGCACCCACAGCTTCTCTGGGCAATCTGTTGCAGGTCTCACCACTCTCACAGTAAAGAATTTTCTGCTTAATATCCAATCTAAGCCCACTCTCTTTCAGTTTGAAATCATTCCTCTTCGTTCTGTCACTACATGTTCTCATAAAAAGTCTCTCTCCATCTTGCTTGTAGGCCCCTTCAGGTACAGCTAGGTCAACTCAATGCCTTCTTTTCTCCATGTTGAACAACCCCAATTTTCACTGCCTTTCCTTGTAGGAGTGGTCCTCCATCCCTCTAATCATCTTGGTGCCCCCCTCTGGACTCTGCAGCAGGTCAATGTCCTTCCTGTGCTGGGAAATCATCAACTTCAAAAATATAAGATTGAATGTTGATCTTCCTGTACTAACTGCACATACTCAACCCAAGTTTCAGCTTGCCTGGTAGAGTCCTCTGAAGAACACAGGGCTATGGCTGTCATCCTCAAAACACATTATTGAAAATAAAGTGAATTCCCAGTGTAATAACTAAATTACAGAATATTCTTGCTCCAACACAAAGGTAGGTGGTAGCAGTTTTAGGACACAAGACTAAAAAAAAAATAAAGTAAAAAAAAAAATCAGGACTCCTTGGTTTCACTCCCACACATTTCTTCCCCTTTAGCAAAGAACTTAAACAGGAATTTCAGCCCAACAATTTGTAAAACTCATTCCTCCTGCTACAAACATACCCTTCCTTCTGCTATTAATTATCTCAAAGGGCTGCAGTGAAGCCACTCATGCTCAAGTAAGGCACTTGAAGATATTCCAACAAAAGGCTCAGTGATGCACTCAGCTTTTCATTCCTGAATGGCTAAGACTTCTCCTCTCTGTGAGCTGATCCTCTCAGTGATGGCTGGTTTATAGCAGTACTTGAAGAGGAAAATACACTCCTTCTCCAAATTACATCCCATTCCTCTAACCCTCCTGTTCAATCCATTTGATAGGAATTTTGCTTTCCAAACTATGAGGTGTTCTGGTATCAAATAAGGAGGATTAACTTCCATTTTATCTGATTTTACTTAGAATCAAGGTCTGAAATCCAGGATGAGACCACTAAGAATATCATACATTTATACACATTGTGTACAGCCAGTATTTTTTGTAAACTTTCCTCTTTACCAGCCTATATTTTAAATTATTCACATGGACACACCAGGCATACAACTGTGTGTAGTAATCCAATCCACACTAATATCCCATATTATGAAGTGTATTTGGCAAAAGTTTCGTTTAGATATGCTAAGTATTATCTTGAATACCACAAGACAGACAAGATCTCAGGACTCAGATCTGTTTGCTATCAGGCTAAAATAGAAGCAAGGCTGTTCATCCACTAATGTACCTACAAGAAGTGACACAGCTTTAGCCACAAATATATTTGGAAGTGGGTTATGTAAATAAATTATACAAGTTTAAAGGACATCTTGTTTAGCAGCAGCAAGCCGGAAAGGGTCCACAGAAAGTATATAAAAAAGGTTTAAGTGGGTTTAGAAAACATATGAAGCTTGTTCTCATCAAGAAGAGGAGCTGGGAAGGCTGTGAGATAAAATTATAGTAAAACAGACCAATCAGCAAACACTTTTATGAGAGGCTGAAGTGCATTTTTTCTTCGCCAATGGAGAAAGAACACACTGAAGAAACTAGATCAGGTTAGGCTTTAGTGGCTTTCCTTGATGGGGAAGAGAATGCAGACACAATACAGAGAGGAACATGTTCTGAAGATACTGGAGCACACTACAGAAGCCACAAAACTGCTTGCAAAAGGTGTAGCAGTTGGATAGCCATTCCTCAGGTATGGTTTTTGTACAGTTAATTCCTGCCTCAAGAAAGTAGATTCTTTTATGTGTCTTGAAATCAAAAACTAATTTAAAATATAAAAAAAAAAAAATTAAAAAAAGAGCTCCATGGTCTGAACTCCCCACACTGCTTCACTGAAAATCTTGATTAAGGTGTGTTTATGCCAGGTCTTACACAACATAGTTTTGAACTTTCCAGTAACTCACATCACTGTTTCTGTTGCCCTCCTGAAACAGATTAATTTAGTAGCTTTATCAAATAGTAATGGTAAAATACTGTTAAATAAACTTTGAGCTACTTTTTATTTTTTAAATAAACAAGCAGCAAGTCTTTTGAAGATCTTGTTATATTTTTCACATTGCATAGGGTTCCCACACACACAATAATAACAGGGTTTTAGGAGGATGAGAGTTACTTCAGACCACTGGTTTTGTTTGGCAGCCTAGTTTTTAAATAATAATGTTAGCAGTAACAACAAAATATAGCACTGATTATATACCATTTCATCTCCACTGGCCAAAATTAGTTCATTTCCCTTGGCCAAGAGATGCCGAAGTACGTCCCTGAAGAGCATGCTCCGAAGAAGTCCAGCAAAGGTGTTTTATGCAAATAATGAAATTTAGGATTTGTTCTACTTAGCTGGGTGGCAATTAAATATTTTTAAAATATCCAACAACATGCTCTCAACTTATTAGTTCATTATTCTTCTGTCCTGTTTCTGGTTATATTACCTACTTCAAGTAAAAAAAATTCACATGTCAAAAAAGCCAAGTTAGTGGATTCAGTGTGCGTATTTCAGTGCACTTGCACCTCAGCAGATCCTGGAAGCAAGCCCTATGTGTTCAAGACCACTTTTATGTGGATACATTATTTAAAAGGAGTGTTTCTCAAACTCTCTCTCTTTTCCCAAGACCACCCATTAAGCACACCACACAAATGCCTCTTCTGGCGCACCAGGCAATGGCTCTCTCAGACTGCCTTTAGTACTGCTGTAGCAAATACTGCAATTGGTTATATCGGACAGCATATTTCATCTTCTAACACAGCTTTAGCAGCTGGAAAGGACGACAGCCAAGCCCATGTGAGCTGACAACACTACAAGGACTACCAAGCAGCACACAGAACGTACTTAAAAATCCCCAGAAAAACTAAACAAAACCCAAAATATCAGCTGTGATTTGGGGACACATCAACTTACAATGAGATATTCATCAGATAAGCCTTGCAAGCACTTTAAACATTTAGAGAAGAACATGATTCACTAGATCATAAAGCAAGTTTTATTTGGTCTGTATTGTTAGAGGAAATTTCTAAACATTATTGCAAAACTGGTTCTTGGCAATCTCTCTCTGTGCAATGCACAACTGGTGTTCAGCCAAACAGTTTTGAGGATTGGAGCCTCATGCAATCCTGACTAGCTAATGTTAAGCAGATAAAATCTCTGCAGCCTGAACCCCCACATCTTCCTGACCTCAGGAAAGTTCTAAGCTGAGCTTTTTACAGAGGTTAAAATATACATGAGATTTTCCCAAAAGCAGTATACCGTTCACAACCACTTGCTTGTTCTTCTGTGGCTTCTGCTGCAATTTCCTATTTAAGAACCACAACACACATGACAGCTAAAATACAAATATACCATCTACTGGGGATCAGGGAATTGGCTTCAGACAGACACCACCAATGAGCTCTGGAAACTAGTACTTTGAACATGGCTGCTAAACTAAGCATTCTCTAATCTCACAAGTCAGCTTTTGAGTTTGGTCCTGGTTGGAGATTAGAACCTGCACTGAACTCCAAGGGAGCTTAAATGGACAATTTCCATCAAACTTCAATGATGATGGTCAAAGCTCCCAAGGTATACCAAAAATCCCACTCTAAATGAAAACAGTAAACCTCACAAGAAAGTGAAAACTTCCCTTCTCTAAGAACAAGTAGGCAGCAGTACTTCACAGGTCTGCATTGGGATGTTTGAGTCCAACACAGCATCAGAACAGAGGAATTGGAAAGCAGAGACCCATCACACACATGGGTGACCCACTGGCACCACAGCCAGCCTCCAGTCCTCTTCAGCATTAAATTAAGAACAGTGTGACACAAGGAAGGCTGTCACAGTTCCCACACACCACCTGCTATTTCAAGATGTACCATGCAACTTCTGCAGAGCCATTACAGACTACTGCACTGGATGTTCACCTCCTGCAGCTGTACAAAGCTATGGTCTATGTGCTGCTGCACATAGACTGGAAGATGCTGTAAGCATTTACAGTTTATAACCCTGGGCCAAGAAAACTAATGGTACAGGTAACCTTTAATGACAAATTACTTGCACTGAAGGAAGAGGAGTATTGCTTTGTAGTGTTTCTCATGCAAAAGCCCATAGTGCCCCTACCTCTGCCAGAAACTCAGTTCAGAAGTCTCTGACAACCATGTTCTGAGACAAATCACTCAGCAAGTCACTGACAAGGTATCATCATAGAAAGAGAGATTCTTATCACAGGCACATTCACTTCAACAGCAGGTTCATTGTTCTGTCAGTGAGGTTTCACATTTTGATTAAGGATTCTTTAAAGTACATACCTGCATTTTGCCTAATACCATTAGCTTCACCAACAATCGCTCCAATTCCATAACAATGTTCACCATATTCCACACAGGACTCATGGCAGTTTTCTTTGTGAGAATTAATATGGCACTCTGCTTGTACCCACAAAAGTGGAATACAGCCTGTCCATTGAGATTTCTGGTATTTTCTGATTTTAGAATAAGCAGAAGTGGCACTGAAGTAGTCTCTTACACAATACTGCTGTTGAACTTTGCCAAAATGGGTAAGTGCCGAAGGCAGTGCTTAAAAATAGGGTTGGGGGATGTGACAGGAAAAAATATACTTGGATGTTTCACATTCTGTGATGCAGAGTACATAGCAACAATTTTCCTGTTGTTATTCTAAATGTAATAGGTGTGGATTTCCCCCCACCCCCACGATATGCTCCACAATTTTAAAACTGCAGAGGAAACTGAAGATTTGTCCTACTTCTGCATAAACCGGTTTAGAAAAATGTGGACAAAAGGGTGACTTCCTTGAACATCTAAACATGACTTTTTCTGGGAACAACAGTTCAGGTCAATCCACAAATGGAAAAAAAAACCCTGCAGTGTCCCCTTTTTAGATTCTGGATGTCAATGGGAGCAAGGTTCTTTTCTGTTGTTTTTTCTTTTTCAGTATTCCTCCTTGGTTTGGCAGACAGCTGTCTGGCCAATAATAGTAGATTACATAGTGATGAGGGTTCCAAACTTTTAATGGATAAAATAGCAGTTCTACATCATTTGGAAAATTTGGCTTGCAAATTTTATCCAGGACTTAAACAAATACAGGCTTGACAAAGGTATGCTTGTTTCTGATCTGAATTGTTTCCAATTTTTCGTTCCAGTTCCAGATGTTATGTTAACTCCAAAAAACACAAATCTTTAGGAAGCTGAAAAACAGATATTTTATTTCTATTTCCACCAAAGGTACAATATGTACTGTATTTGCAAATTGCAGAAAAAGAGACTCAGAAATAGCATGTGCTGGATTCAGCTGCTGACAAATGTTACTCATTTGAACAAAAGTGCAGTCAAGTCTCAAATGTAGGTTCCACAATTTGCCATGGTTTTCTTCTAACAGTTAAGATTATTCCCAAATAAAACCACCTTGTTAAATGGAACCTGCTACATGATACTGAGCTTTAGAGGGTGTAAAGTTAAGAGAAGATTTTAGTGCCAAGTTGTAGACACAACTTCTGATTTTTGTGCAGACTATGTTCCTGTCAAATATTCAAGAATTAGGTTTTGTGAGAGCTTGTTAGGAAGGAGGGAAAAAAGAGGATGAGGTGAAAAAGGTTATATCAGATAATGAAATCTGTAACCTTGTGCTTGTACTTATATCACTGGTAATACCTAATATACCACCTTGAAGGCAGCAAATAAACAGAACAACCTGTTCCAAGCTTTGCAGATCACTCCTTGCAGAAGATGACTCTGCTTTAGCCAAGAACATTGATGCAACCAAATCAATTCCTTATGGCTCCTTTTATCTTTTTAAGGTCAATATTTGTCATGCAAGTTATCTGGAGTGTTTGTACTGATGGAACTACAAAAAAGAAGATCTTCTGATAGCTTAGCTGAAGAAACATAAAATAATCATCTATGTTATTTGTCTCTCCACAACATAGAATTTAAGGACATTTCCAGAAAACACAGTTGTCAGCTCAAATCCTCCAGAATAAAAGACTCACCACATTTGAAGAAGTGTTGATAATAGTCAAAAGAAAGCAGATTGCATTAGTTCTGTGCCTAAATTTATAGACTGGTAGTTTGTATGCGAAAGACGGGAAACATGTTTTAGAATTCAGCCCCAGAATACCTCATATGGATTTTGGAAAAGGTTTTGAGTCTAGATAATTATTTAAAAATTAAGAAAACCTGAGAGGCAATGGAAATTTGGGGCTTTAAAAGGTAAATTACACAGGAGCTGTTTAACATTTTTGTTTTGTTGTTTTTACAACTAATTACCGCTCAAGATTATTAATTGTTTACTTTCCTTAGCATCTGCAGAGTTGTGTGACATGCATCTATTGATACTGTGGTGTATAATCAAGGATGAGGAACCCAAAAAAGAGACTAAAAACAATATTAAGAATGTGCTGATGTGGTGCACCAAGACAAGGCTGTAAAACTGAAAAAAAACCAGGAACTGTGCAAATCAAACTGCAGCTACACTGTGTTAGGAGAGATCTTGATTTAAATATGCCCTTTGCTTTGGGCTGGGTCAGATGGGGCTTGTTCTGCTGTCTGATTGAATTGGCCAGCCATTCCTGCCCCTCCCCAGTGGCATGATACTCCCCACCCCCCCTATCTCCTACTAGGCCACAGGTGTTTTGGTGTCCTGAAATCTGCCCTTTTGACTGTACACACAGTTGCTTTCCTTGAGCTGATCGTGTCAAAAGGATCTTGGTTTCAAAAGGCATACAGATTTTTAAAAAAATCGATAAGGCAACTTCTTTGCCCAGCTCAGCTGCAGACAGAATATTGCAGACAGACCTGCAGAGCACCTTCTCTTATGTGTCTTGTCCACACAGTGCTCAGGGGAAGGTGCTTTAGAAGAGGTTTTGTGCTTATGAAAAAGAATACGTTGGTATGCACAGGTCTCCTGTACTCCTATGCTTTAGGCATAAACCTAGCCATGCACAAACTCCCAAACTAAAGATTTTTAAGTATTTCCACGTACAGCTAGGACAAATTATCACCTATTTTTCAAGTTAACCTTATCTGCCTCTTGAAATTTTCATGTGAGTCTCAATAATATCTTAGTGGCAAAAGAAATTAACTGTCTGCACTGCATAGGCAAGAGAAGCTGCCAAAATGTTGTAGGATACTCTCATATTACAGAAATATAAAGCAGGAGAAAAGCATGGTGCACATTAACTTTGACACCAGGTTAACTCCAGAAAGAGATAAGATATAAAAAGAAAAAAAAATAGTTTTCTTCCCAGGTCATTTCAAGACTTAATTCTTCCTTTTTCTTCTACATGATTTCCCACCTGAATAAACAGCCAAGCCTTATTATTTTTTTAACCCAACATATCTGCCTTTCCCAAACAAAAAAGGAAATGAATGTCTAAAAAAACCCTGAAATTCATTTTAAAAGGGGGAAGGGGGGATCAGAAGAAAGTCAAATTTGCCTCTGCAGAGAAACACGGTGGGGAAAAAAAAAAAAAAGGAAACAACAAACTTTACACAACATGAACTGTGGTCATTCATACTATGGAGACACCTACAAGCCAGAATTGTGATTTGCACCCTGAAAGACTCCATGTGGGCACACTGGGAAGGACTGTCACAGCTAACAAACTTGCTGTCCAGAAACACAAGGCAAAGAATGAAAGGAAACCCACAGAGGACCACGATTAAGGGTCACGTAGTCTGCAGCACATCCAAGGCAAGAGCCCAGCATACTAATCAGGACCACAGTAGAACCATAGCCAGTGGTCTTTTTCCAGACAACGTAACTGATATTTTTTCATACCTCAAGCTACCTTGCAATTTTTTTTTTTTTTAACAAAAGGCATAGATTTTACTATGATGAATGATTTAGGAATTATCTCAGCCACCCCAAATCTCCCATTCCTTTGCAGCCTAGACAAGGTATACTGCAAATAAGAAGTAGGACTTCTGATAAACAGCAACAGGATTTCTGCAGAAGGAAGGGCACGAGCCTGTAAGCATTACACAAGGAAGCAGTATCATGGAGGACAGAACAAAATGCATTAATTTATACTATAACAAAACTAACTCCAGCAATGTATGGCCATGAGTGATCTGATCATCCTCATCTTGCTTCATGCACCATATTGTCTTTCTCCACCCTTCATTTGCACTGCTTGGCTATGCCTTCATTGCTAAAGAGAAAGATGTAAATTTTCCATTGAGATAGCCATTTTAATGTAAAGGTGCCCGAGGATAACTGGAAATTTTACATCAAGTAAAAAGTCAGCGGCATTATTTCACTCCTCACCCAAGATTTCATAAGCTGCACAGAATTGCACTGACTCTATCAGGAATTTCACATCAAGATTGCAGTATCAGTGTAGTAATAACACCTGTTTCAGCAATGAAGACATGACCCAGGACTTTCACAGCAGGAATGTTTCTCTCTTGGTATTTGGAAAACATCCAGGGCATTTCAGAGAATGGTATTCCAAACAACTATTTCAACCACACACAACAGTTGAGAAAAATTAACAAATACTGCAGTCCTTCAGACACCAGACTGGGTATCTGAGGCAGAACGCACATAACGCACTGACACTGCAATGCTCTGCCCAGCACTGAACACACTCACAGCGGCACTAAGGAGCAGTGCCGTTTTCCTGTCTGGTGAACGCCTTTTAGCACAGTAGGCTTATTAGAACCAGTTTTACACCTCTTCTATTTCCAGCTGTTGCAGACTGTTTTGGAGTTAAAATGTCCTGGATCCCATCCTCTCTATTAAACTTGTGCATATCATTTTGCTTATTAAAAACACGACAAAATACAACTGTTAATACAAAAAGCTATGTATGACCCACAGCCTAAAATCATGTTTCCAATCCAGAAATGTCAGACACCAGCACACTGTCAAGTACCAACTGCATTTTAACTTTTTATAACCAAGACTGTGCAGCAGACTGTAATAAACATGAAATGCAACAAGAAATGAGCATTTGCATTTAAGTAACTCCCTCCAGGTATGAATAACAATGACTAAATACAAAACAAACATCTGCCCTCTTATAATACAATAGGGGCTTATAAACTCAATTTAACCCACAGATTTACATGCAGGGAAGGGCTTTTTTTCCTACATACTTTAGATGGAAGATTTGCTTAAAAATATATTATGCCCCAAATGTAAGGCTTATGTGAATAGTTTCAAAAGCAAACAGAAGACACCTTAAATTTCATTTGTGAAATGAAAGAAAATTGAACATGTTGTCTGCATTCACCTAACCTTTGATGTACTGTCTGAAAGAGAAGACTGAACAGAGTATTGTTAAACTAGAGGAAAAACCTACCTTCTTTAAAAACTAGATGTAAACTAGACCACAAAAGCATTCATTTTTTATGAAAAACTGCTTTCTCCTCAAAAACACCAAAAAAAGCACCTACCAAAAAAACCAAAAACAACAAAAACACCCCCAAGCCACACCAAACAAACACTCAAAGCACAGTTGACAAAAACCCTTCACTTCTATACTAAACTTTGGTAGCTCCTGTAACTTAAGTAATTGCTCAGAGTTAAGGCAACCATCACTAACAGAAAATACTGTACTATTGCAACAGTACTACCACCAAGTAGAAATAGTAAAGCCCTTTATCAAGCTCATCTGGTACAGAAATGAACTAAGATGCAAATGAAAATTAAACCTTTTTCTCCTTTAAAAAGGGGGCCTAAAATCCAGAACTCCCTACCTATGTCAGTCATCTATTAATTACCATGGGCAATATGAGTCACCGTTGATATCAAGTGACTTCACCTGGGTGAAGGAAGTAACTCACTTTTGAGGACAATTCAGAGGGTTTTGTCTACTTTGCTGTGACCAGTACTTGCAATGTAGAGCGGTACTGTGAGATACATGTTATCACCTCTGCAGCAAGGAGATTCAAAACCATCAACTTGCTTTATAAAAGCCACCCAGAGGTCAGTAACTGCAAGTCATTATCACCAATTCACTGTTGGGCATCGAGAAGCTCTGTAATGAGAAGATGCTTTACTTGGAGGAAGTTAGGGCATCTAAAACCTCTCAAGAATGTTTTCCACTAATTATAGCATTAAGTTGTTTCCTTTATAAAACCTCATAATGCAGAGGACATTTTTATATAGATATAAACATACATACACACACACATAGATATATATATGCTAATGAGATAAGACTTGACATCAAATGACACCAAACATTTCTAAAGCCTACTTAAGCCAAAATTTTCAAACCAAAAACTTTAGCTCATGCTTAATTGTCCAAGGACACCACAACATCAAAGGAGAAAACATCTATCTACTCCAGAGAACAATTAATCCATACAATTAACCCTCCTTCACATCACATCACACTATAAATGCGAACACATGCTCCATTTCTGCATTACTCAGAAGATTCTCCAAGATGCTATTCTTGTCACTAATGAGGTGCAGCACAAACAATTAAAGACTTGCAAAAATAACACACAGAGCCTAGATTTTTTTAATTTAAAAAAGAACCCCCAACACCCCCAATGTCACAGGCTGTGCAACATGTGAATTGCATAGAAACATGTGGCATCATCCTTCCTTCAAAGCTGACTATGTTAGACCCATCAAATCCTTGATCTTTCAGTATCACAGTTTTATTAGACTAGAGAAAATTTAAGTCACATTTTAGCCAATGTAATTGATCAGTCTCTCTCTTTCTCATCTCTGATGCAGGGATTTATTAATAATATGTTTGACGGAGGGGAGAGACTGGTGTCGGAAGAACAGAAGGAAGTTAAAACAATAAAATAATAATTAAAACAATGAGTAAGGATAAGATATCCCACAAAACAGAAGATAACTAAGCAGCTTACTTTCAAGGCCTAGTTTACTACGTGGCCACACATTTTTATGCTGTCACTAGTAGGAGCACAGAATTGAAGCAGAATGCTACTTCAACTGAAACCACTGGACAAAACACTCAATTTGAAACACAGCCTTGTCCTAATCTATGGCAGGTGTTTTCAGCAAGCTCCTGGTCTAGTGTAACACCATCAGTTACAAGAAGTTCCCAGTAGCTCTAAAATATATAAAATTAGTAAATTCACTGAATGGCATTCCATTGCGG
This sequence comes from Vidua macroura, assembly GCF_024509145.1. NCBI lineage: Eukaryota > Metazoa > Chordata > Aves > Passeriformes > Viduidae > Vidua > Vidua macroura. Next base: position 48,211,111 of record NC_071576.1, on the reverse strand, counting down.
CAACTTCATTTGCATTATCTGTGCTTATATATTGTATGAGAGGGGAACACCCCCCCTCCCGCAAAAAAAACCCCACACAACCATTCTCCAGAATTAAGGAAGCAGTAATAGAATCAGTTGTTGAGTTCTATGTCGAATAAGCCTCTGGGGAAGAGTAAAAAAATATCTAAAACCTAAAGAATAAACTGCAAATAAATAAAATTCAGGCCTTTTCTAGTAGTGCCAATCTTACAAAGATATTGAGAGATGTGCTTTGAGGTAGCCAATAGACAAGTTTCAGGAAATCTTGTTTTTTTTTAACATGAACTTGTAGCTGTTAGAACTAGGAAGTTTTGTGCCATTTCAGACACCGGGAAGAATTTTGAAACCATTACTGCTTGGCCAGTGCAACAGGTGGAACTGAAGTTGGGAGATCTGTAGGATCCAGCAGAGTCTGACCATCCACTTGGCACATGCTCAGCCAAACATGAGAGAAAACATCCTCTGCCTGCCTATCTGTGTACACTCATCTATTTGTCAGTATTTTGGGATCATCCCAGCCAAAATTTTCCTCTTAGGATTAAGCAATATTTATGACAAGGCTTTGAATAAATTAACATACCATGTTTCAAAGTCCTTCCGAATAAAGATAATAAAACACAGTCATTTCTGGCCACATACACAAGAGAGATCTCACAACTGACATCATACACATCAATAACTGCAAAAAAATCCCCAAAAAACCCAAACAAAAAAAACAACCAAACAAAAAAACCCCACACTGATTTTTCTTGCTGTTCATCTTACCTTCCCAGTGAAGGCCAAAGATTTGGAATTGAATTTGAATAGCTTAACAGCTAAACTTTCATTAAAAGAAATGTTGCCAAGCACACTAAGTAAACACAATTTACTCAAATACTCACAGTAATCTGTTCCCAGTGTCCTGCTGACCTTTAAATACGAAAATAACCCTGTGAAGTCCATTCCCTTTTATAAACAGCCAACATTAATTCAGACTTTGGAATAACAAACTGGTGCTAAAATTTCTTTTAGCAGTTTTAAGTGTGCACACGTAACATTTAAAAATCCCCCACTGTGCTTGACTGCTCTATTCTTGCATACAAAACACTTCAAATTAAAAAGAAAAAAATTATCAATATTAGTTCTTGGAGAAAATCGGAGGTTTTTGTAGAATTTGGTGTACTGCTTCTGCCTCACAGTAAAGCAGAAGACAAGTTACACTGTAGAAAGCACTGCATGCACTGTAATTCAGAGCACAGCAGCTGACAAGTTATATTTTTATCCCTGTAACTACCCCAAAATCTCCAGTTGATGCCCAAGACTTGAGAAACCATGCAAAAGCTTTTCATTAGTAGTGGAACATCATCCCTCAAGTGCTGTGAAGCTTTACTGACCCACTCATCACTTCCTGCCAACACAGTGGTTTGCAACAGCAAAACACTTGCGCATCAGCAAAGAGACACCTGAAGTCATTTTAGTTTCCAACAGAGACCTAGGTTTTAGTAATAAAATTTAAATGAGAAAAAAAAAAACCTCCAAAAAAACCACCCAAACCAAAAAAAAACCCAAAAACCACCAACCCACACAACAAAAAACCAAACAAACCTGCTGCTACAGATTCAATATAAGCAGGAAAGAATATGTAAAGCAGCTTCGTCACAACTAATGGCCAGGGATCTAAACACCTGGAGAATTTAACAGTAATTAAAAAACAGAACAGCAGAATTTACAAGTAACAGAAGGAATTCCTATCCCAAAATAGTACACATGAGTTGAGTGTACCTGTCCTACATCATGTCTTCCCCAGCAAATCAACATTGTTCCTGTTATCCATTCAAACAAGTCCTCCCACCCACCTCTGCCTCATTGCCAATCAAGGGTCACATGTGTCTGAAGGATACTCTTGCCATGTGACCCAAAGTGTTCCCACAGACTGTTGGAAGGCTTCCCCCCTCAGAAACCACCATCAGTGGACAAAAGGGTCCTAAGAGGCTATCAACAAGTGAATGGAAATATGACATGTTATAAACAACCACGATAATGAAACAGTTTACATCAAGATGTGACCAGCAGATGCGATTCAATAACATGAGCCTGTAACTCACTCGCAATCCCCATAGTGCAAAATTAGTTCCAAGACCAAGAGGAATATAAGACCATGATAAAGTATTCCAGAACTAATCTTTGTGGGGAAACCATTCCAAAATACAAGCACCCCAGGGGAAGTAATTGTGGAATAGATGTTAGATTTTGAATTCATATTCTACCTCAAACAAAGCAAGTTTTGTTACCCTACAAAAGCCTGATAATCTGTACAAAGAAGGAGATTCTAACAGGCTCCAAGTAAGTTCCTCAAAGTTGAACACTTCAGTACATCTACTTTAGATAGAACACTTTCTACTATGGCCCTGCAACAGACTGCACAGAATCCCAAGAGTCAGAAAAGCACAAAACACAGGACCTCAGAATCTTTACCTGTATCTACCAAGCGTTTTCTACAGTGGCAGAAGCAGGCACTTTGCATATATAAGAGCACCACTGTCAAGAAGCAAAGACTGCTTGGAGGACCAAGTCAGCTGTATCAAGAACTTACAGTAGTCCACATCCTGCCTCATTACACAGACTTCCTCGGGAAAAAAAACAAAACAAAACAAAACAAACCACCAAAAAAAACCACAACCAAAACACCCAACAGGCAAGAGGCCAACAATCACAAAAGATCCCATAGCCATTGTTCAGAGAAAACAAGTCACTTGCATCATTCCCAACATGCAATAAGCTCTGGGCTGACTGTATTCTGCCTCTGAGGACCAGCACCAGATGTGCTCTATCTCTACATGCCAGGAGTTCCACAACCTGGGAATCAGCAACCAGAGTTATTTTCCATTAACTAATTACTGTCACAAGATGGTGAAGGACAACATGTGTCAAGGTGGTTAATAGCTAAGGTAAAGGAATCCTAGATCACTTACGTCTTTTGCAGGTAACAATGAAAACCTTAATTTGGACCATGCAAGTTGAGAGATAACATCAACAGAGGCCACAAGCAAAGTATTTCCATGTGCTCATCTTCTCTCTGTTGTGCCCTAGACTGAATAAAAAGCAGCAATCCTCAAACACACACTCAGCTGCAGCTTCTCCAGTTTTACCAATTCTGTCATGGGTAGACAATGTTAGTGGAGCCACATGCTAAAGGGACAGCAGGCAGCTTTTCCAAACTTCCAGAAATAGAAGGGTGGTTTGGGGCTGGCTTCTTGTTTTGGTTAGGGTTTGGTTTTCTGCCTTTCATTCAGTGATGCTGCCTCATCATCCTACTTAGGGAAGTAACCTAACAAGTTCCCAAGAGCTCTCTTGACCACTGGGTAATAAAAATTACCCACCTACAGACTTTTCAGTCTTTAGCAACCTTGGTTCTTCACACAGTTGGGGGAGAGGGGGGAACAACACAAAGGAAGCAGGTGGAAGTTTTAAAAACAATATACAAGATCTCTGCCTAGAAGAGCTTTCAAGTTAAAAATAAATACTTTCCAATATAGGAAAGTGATACTGCATGCAGAAATTGTAAAGACTGCAAAAGGGATAGAAAGTAATTATGCAAGGTCAAATATTTAGGTGCAGAACACTGACCAGACATACAATTTTGATGAATAAATATTCATTGCCCTGCCTTTTAAGGAATACTTTACCTATCATCCTGTTAGTTTGAGGCTTCATTCCTCTCTAATGGAACAACAGTCATTAAGAGAACAATGCAATGGAGTCAAAGAAAGTAGGTTTACTCCTAGATGGTTATTTAAAAACCATGTGCACAGGACAAGATGACTCGGAAGTGCTTCTTGTGTAAAACACTCCAAGATACATTCAGAGACCATTTCTGTATCATTGTCACCTGTTCTCAGACAAAATGCTGTGAGTTCAGAGACTTCAGGGCATGCTTTGGTAACACCACTGTTATGAATGAATTCAGTGCATATTTGTTGTGCCCCCATGTTCATTCCAATTGTACCCCCCTTGTTATGGCTCCCACTGTGGATGTCTCTCCCTGTTCATTCCAGTTGTGCCCTGGTTGTAATACACCCCCTGTTTGCTGCTTCTATATGTCTCCCCATGTCCCTTCTAACTGTACCCTTGTTGTAATACCCCCCTGGTTGTTATATGCTCCCCCATGTTCACTAAGGTTGTATAATACCCCCCTGTTACCCCTTGTTAAATCCCTTATTGTTACCCTCATTCAGTCCCTCGGGCATTGCCTTCGCTGCTCCCAAAATGGCGGCCAGAAACAACCTCGGCAGTATGCAAATGAGGTGAAGCAGAACAGAATCCACCAAAAGGGCCTAAAAACACCAAAATAACGTGGAAACTCGAGGAACCAAGTGACTGGACCTAGTGGGAAGAGTCCTCCCATGCCATCAATCGAGTTCTGGAGGTCACCACCACCTGAAAGTAGCCAGACCGTGATGAGGACCCTAGTCTACGAGCCAGTAATCGTCTTCCTAGGCACGCCCTCGAGGACGGAAGCCCCAGTTCTGCTGTGAAGCACAACTGACCACCTCCTCCTCTGCGTCGCCGAAGGGAGCAGCGACGGTGTGCGCGACCCCTCGGGCCCCCACCCAGAGCTGATCACCTAATAAAGGTCTTTTCAAAGGAGCTGGTCTCCTGGCCCTTAATTTACATCACCACCAAAACCAAATCTGGGTATACTGCATTCCAGTCCCATACTTGGCAACTGTGAAACTCTCCTCAAAATTCTGTATCAACAGCTAACATCAGGCATTCAAGTCTACACAAAAAGTATGGTTGTGGTTTTCTGGCTTATGGAGATTTTTTTTTCAGAAACAGGAGGTTATTCAATAACACACCCATTAGAATGAAAAGGGGAAAAAACAGAGCAGGAGAAACTGGTTAACCAAGTGTGTAAGCATGTGAGAACACAGATACTTATTGCATACATGCTCACACATAGACATATGAAGAAAACCTCCTCACCACCACCCTGTCCCCCCAAAGTCTCACACCCTTCCTGGTGTAAATACTTCACCATAAACTAGCCAGGACCTTGCAGAAGATTACTTCTGCCTAGGTCAGCATTTTTCTGAACTAGACACAACTCTGTCTCTGTTCCAGGAAACCTGAATGGTCTAGTAGCTACACACAAGCTACAGAGCTCACTAGAGCTGTCTGCGACTCTTAGCGAAAACCTGCAGATCATGGTTTATTCACTGCAAGTATATCCAACACTCACGTCTTTGCTGGTGTCTGCGCATTTCTCCAAATTTCACCATTAGCTACAGTGTTAACAGAAGTTATGAGAACCCTTAAGAATTCAGTTACTCTATTCAAAAAGCCTCGAGGAATATTTCCTCACTTTTTAGAGGATGTGTGGTTCCTCCTGTTAGCCACCATACCTGGCTTTTGCAATTGAAAAGTGCACCTTTTTAACAGCATCATAGAAAACCTTCTCCTCCCGTGCAGGTTCCAAAGTCACAGCTGACATCGAGTCAGGGGTTTTGCAGCTCAGGATGGGAGGGCTGTTGAAGATAGGCCAGATGAGATTAAAATCTCATTAAAATTAAAATTAATTTTTAGAGGCAGGGAAGGATTGCAAATTATTCAATTCCAAATTATTGAGGCTCCACTATAATTTTGCCTGCATTAGCCACACCCTACCTACTCTCACCACGTAGCTTGCCTAAGTAAGTCCAGATGTCTGTTTCTGAGTATGCCCTTTCTATCACTGAACACCTGCAAAATGGAGATTTAGAACATCTCACAAGTAATAATCTACAACATTCAGACAGTAAAAAACATACTGTTAAAACCCATACTATTAAAATTCCCCCATACTACATATTTCTTTTACTCAGCTTTTGAAGATGCAGATAATGTATAGATATTTTTTAATCATCCACAGCTGGGCAGACTTTCTAAGTGGAAAATGCCACCCATGTGCATTTTCATCCTCTTAGCTCTCACTTGGGAAGACAAATAACTCAGCAGATTAATTTGCTTTTATATCTTTTGAGATAGACACATCCAGGTAAGTCAGCAATACAGATTTCTGAGGTTAAAACATTTTCTCTTTGGAAAAAAAAACATAGATGCTTAAACACCACATACTTTAAGCGGCTGAATTTCAAGCAGGGGAAGCAATCAGGGAAAAAATCTAAAGAAAAAGTAAAACTATTTGTATCATTTATATCATATTTTATGCTGAAATTCATTCCTATACGGCAGGTGACTCTATTCTGAGCTTCTTCTAAAACCAGAAAGTTTTCAACTACTGAAAACAAAGCAAAAGGTGACACAGAAAATAGGAAACTTGGTGGCCATGAGTAAACTTCCTTAAAGGGGACAGAATATGTAAGTGACACTTTATTTGAAATAACTAGTTACACAAAGCCTCCAAAGCTCTTGGAACAATATGCACAATGTAAGTAGGGACCAATATACATCTAACACTGGGTAATTTATGATTCAGTGGCAAAAAGTGACACCTTCTTTAAAACAAAGGATTAGGGGTTTGGTTTTTAAGTTCTGCTGCTTTGAGAAGTTCAAGAAACAGCATGCTGACTTTTGTATTAGCTTCAAGTGCTAAAAAAGAATACCAAGTATTCATATAGACATTGCCTGGTTGTATTACAGAGAATAAATCTCATAACCTCCCATTCCTTTTCTTCCTTGAGTCGTTCATGGTCATCACCAGAGACAAACTGTTGTCCAAGAGGCAAACTCTCACTTTTTCCTCTTCCTCTATAATGAAATGTAAAACAGATAAAAAGACAGCTCTATTTCAGAATATGTTTTCCTGGCATCAGCAAGACACTGGTCTAAGTGACTGAGCCTGTATTGGGTTGGTGTGGCAATGTTTTGGTAATTGAAGGGGCTACAGGGATGGTTTCCGTGAGAAGCTGCTGGAAGTTTCCCCCATGTCCCATAGAGCCAATGCCAGGCAGCTCCAGCATGGACCCACTGCTGGCCAAGGCCAGGCCTGTGGTGATGGTGGGAGTGTCTCCAGGAAAATTACAAGGAAAAAAGTTATTGTGTAGATAACAATGTGTGGTGAACTGACTGCAGCCCCCTTTCCTTGTCCCTCTGCACTGCTGGCAGGGAGGAGGGAGAAAATCAGGAATAAAATTAAATAAGCCAGGGAGGAAAGGAGGGGTGAGGGATAGGCATTTTTAAGAGTTTGTTTTACTTCTCATTATCGTACTCTGATTTGACTGGTCATAAGTTGAACTAATTCCCCAAGCTAAGTTTGTTTTGCCCATAACAGTAATCAGTGAGTAATCTCTGCCTGTCTTTGCCTCCACGCATGAGCCTTTTGTTAAACTTTCTCTCCCCCATGCAGTCAAAAAGGGGACAGATAGAGCAGCTTTGGTGAGCACCTGGCATCCAGACAAGGTCAAACCACCACAGAACTAACAACAGTGTTGTGAAGACAAATACGCAGCAGAAACATTTCCAAATGCCACGGCTTTGTGATTGTCCTTCTAAAGCAATCACTTTTTGCCCCAAAAATCTTATTTTTGTATCTGCACAAAAACTTGTAGAAACTGTCCCTTATCAGTTATTTGAAAAGAATCCTTGAACAATAATAACTACAGTAAAGACATAAGGACTTCACATTTCCTTGAGTATCATTTATGCTCCACTTCTAGAACTAAAACTAGAGAAATCAGCGTAGAAGACTTTCTTAAACTTGAATCACAGATTTCAACACTCAACAGCTTTTTCAGACAAAGTCTGGTTACACAGGAACATGCCACAGCTTTCACAACAGCCTAGAAATGATGGGCTGAAGGAAAACAACATGACAAAGCACCCAAGCACTCCACTGAGTGCAAGGAACAACAAAACCTTGTAACAATAAAGCAGCTGGCAGACCACTCACTCAATGTCACAAAAAATACCCTTCAGCCTTACCTGAAGGAATGTATTTAAAGGACATGTTACTTAGAAAGTCTGAGAAACAAGGAAAAAAAATCCTAACTACAAGAAATCAAGATACAGGTGGCATAAGCCAGAAAGCCCCCAGAGCTGTGTCGTGGTGCCCCATGCACAACCCAGCTGTTTGCTTCAGGAGCACATACTAAGAATAAAGAAGGTAGTTCTAATCACCACCATGATAGAAAGTCCACTAAAAAAGCATTTCATCTCCTACAGCAAGGCCAAAAGGAAGCAAGTAGACCTTCTTGATAGCCATACTCTACAGCATGATGTTGTGTGGTAACAAAAAAAAAAAAAAAAAAAATCAAAACCAAACCACACAATTTAGTTGTATTTCTTGTATTCTAAAGATTTTTTTCCCCTTCTTAAGCCCAGCTAGTACAAGTTCAATCTGGAAGAGCAGAAAATAATGTCTTTGTGCAAAATTAATGAAAAACAGTACAAGGACTGGAAAAAGCATCCACGAATCTGGAATCGTAATTTCCACAGAAGGCATGCTGAAGTTATTGACCAAGATTTAAGTGTATTACTGCTGTTAAGCATAATCTGTGCCTAATTCAAGTCGTGGAGTATATGGCTTAAGCCATAAATACATACAGAATTCCAGAAGAATTCTCAAATGATGTATCAACAACTGATAGATTATAGAAGCAACTGTACAATTTCATCATCTGAGTCTTCTCAGATTCTTTACTCCTTTTTTTTATTTGGTTAAAACCAGCACTGAACAGCAGAAAAGAAAAAGAACATCTGCAAAAACACATTATAGTAACAGTATTTGATTCCCAAACCCCAAAGCCCAGAAGTTCACTAAGCAGGTTCATTCAACCCACTGCTACTCCTCATCAACCCAGAGGTGCAGAAACACAAAGCAGGCAACAGTCATTCACACCCTCTGGCCTTGCTTTACTCTTGAAAACACCACAGAAAGAAGGGGTCAAGCTTCTGTCTCTACTGACTGCCCCCTCCTACCTCTAGTCTAATTCTTGAAGGCTGAGGATCAAAAATCCCCCAGAGCTAATTTATCTTCTTAGCAATCATGTGTAACAAGTCACTTCCAAATCCTGTATTAAAAAATGTATAATGCATCATATTTAATGCAACAACATGGTGAAATAAACAAAATGTACAGTCATGGCATTTAAAGAAAGGGCAAGAGAGAACCTCTGGAATCACCATTACAAAAGGTTATCAAATTCTAGGCCATGTGAAGAAATGTCAAGATAAGCAACTCAGTCATTTATCTCCCTCTCAGACAAAACTCAAGGCAACAGGTGTCCTGTAAGGACAGAACTACTAAATTAAAAACACTACACTTTCACAGAACACCATATGCCCTTTAACAAGAATTCATGAGAAAAACATGAAAATCAAGACCTTTGTGTAACCAAATAAAAACCAGAAATACAGTTGCCATAGTTCTACTTTCCATAGTAGAGGGGAGAGTTACGCCTTAACACACTTGCAACTTCATTTTCCCAGTTGCATCACCTTTCATGACAGCTGAGGAACATCACACTTGATTTATTGAACAATTACCTGGTTTACATCTATAGTCTCAACAGGAAGACCAGAGTTCAAAAATTCTGCCTGCTACAAAGACAACTTTTGTCACTGTTTAAAGTAAGTAAATTTTAACTGGGGAAGCTCAATTTCCTTATGTATAATAGATAAATAACAGATGCCATCCTTGTAGAACATTCAGAATTAGCTAAAAATACATACAGCATTTCAAAAAGTAAAAGTGCCAAACAGAATTCAACAATTATCATATTATTAACCAGGCACATTTTAAATACACATGCCAACATTTGAGCTTCTCAGACCACTGGCAATCTCACCAAGAACTTACTACTGCATCTGCTATCAGTGCTGTTTATTGAAATAGCAAAAAGCCTTCATACTGTGAAATGAAGACAATTCTGCAGCTGACTTACAGTCAAGAAAGCTCTTTTCCCAGTAGGCTATTTCCATTAATGGTGTGTTAATCTAACACACCACAAATTATTTATTGGTTTGAAAGCAGTTTCAATTGCTTTAACACTTTTATGATCCAGAGCAAACAAACCAATTTAAATCAAGCATGTGTCAATTTATTGGCATCCTTGCAAAAGTTGCCCATGGATTTAACATCAATACAAAATGACACCTTACATCTGTCTGTGCTGGCAGGCAAAGTGTGAGTCCAGCAAGAATAAAGGAAAGAACAGCTAAATTTAAAATCTTGTTTATTACATAGACCCTCAACATCCTTACCAGCCCATCACCTATTCCTTACACTCTTTGGAGCTTCTCAGTCAAATTGTGTGGCTTAACAGATAGTTTCAATCTTTAGTAAACAGAAACCACAAAGATGAGACACTGCTAAGTTCCACATTCCAATTTTTCTGAGACAAGAAACCAGAAGAGTTGTTGGCCCATAAGCACCTAACAAACAACTGTACTGAACAATACTTTGTGGGACATAGTTCCTAGTTCCTATTTTCTTTCCTGCTCTCACCACAACTGTTTCATCACACAAAATCTCAAGAATTGCTAAAAATATCCTTTGACTCTATCATAAGCTTTTCCATAGCCTACGTTAATGGCAGTAGGACTCTCCAGAATTACTTTTTCCAGTTTAGAAGTCCCAGATGTGAGCTATCAGGAGATGGCACATCTTCACCTTCTTCAGAAAGACCTCAGTGTCCAAACAGCACATGGGTTTGCTTAGCCAGCATCCTAATTATTTGCTCCTATCCTAAATGAACAACCTTGCAGTGTTAGACAGACCTGTCAGAAAGAATATGAAAAAAAAAAGAACAATCCATATGCCTCAAAATCTAAGGAAAATGTTGCTTTCCATTGTGCACAATAGAGCTGCATTGTTGCTGGCCTGTGCCACAAACTTGGGGGAGTAATTGTTCTACTGTCAATCCTCCCCTGAAGCTCAGGTTGGTACTTATTTGAGATCTCCACAGAGGTCTTGAGCAGAAAATAACACCCATTTCTTTCAAGGGTTCTCAGTGCTGTGTTTTTTTTTTTTAGCCACATCAACTCCTAAGAGAAATTCTGAACTTACAAAAGCTAATCATTTTGACTGTTTAATAGCCCTTGAGTTACACACATAAGGAAAAAATAAGAGGATTTCTTAGAAAGATGGTATTGTAGGTGACTTTATTTCTCTTCATTCTAAGAAGGAATTTAAACCTAATTATTGCCCTTAGTCTCAAGATGGCAGGCTTCTTTCATACAATACAGTAAGTTTACAAGAAATACTGATCTAATATGAAACTAAACCTTGTTATTATAGCTGTTTCTGAGCACCACCAATTGAAATTCACCAAGTGAAATTTATTTGTTTTGACAAAAAGAGAGAGAATTGCTTTGAAATGTACAGGGCTGGTTAATTTTTAACTAGAAGCAGAGATACAGTCTTATAGAGAAAAGTCGGGTGTGTCTATATTCCAGGAGAGGTTTTGTAACCTTTATTTCTTGTTATGCTGCCAAATCTTACCCTAACACTAAAGAATAATAAGTTCCCAGAAACAATCACTGTTTGCTAAAAAGTTACCTTGGCTTGCCTTATTCAAGAAACATGCAGGATTGAGAAAATTTACAGCTGGGACAAAACTCATAGCCTGTTTTACTAACAACTACATTATAAACAGCTAAAATAAAAATTCTTAAGCTAAAGCAGCAAGAGGCAAGGGTGGAACTTATGCTGAGGTATCGATGAAATACATTCATGTTCTTCTAAGTACTGACTTTGTGTATCATGCTGATCTACATATTTCAGGCATCTATAGTATGAGTGATTTTAAAGCATCTCTGTGTGCTTTAAAATAAATCTAAATAATTTAATTTAAAATTAAATAGTAACAAATCAGTTCACATACCATACCTAAAGACAGTTAAACCCATTTAACTTTCCCTGGAGAAAGAAGACTCAGTGCTCTGAAAGTATGAACTTAAACTTCACAGTCAACCTGAACTTTCATTATTTCCTCACTATTTCAAGAGAATTTATGACCATAATTTGTGGCAGATCCTCACATCATGCTAGTAATAGTTGCTAGGAAAATAGTATCTATCCCCCTAAATCAATGACAGACCGACTGAAATGGTACTGAAATGCACTTGAGAACTCCTATGTAGCACATTTCCCCGTCATAAAATTAACAAGTGATTTTTCCTGCTACATTCTATATTTAACCACAGCAACAGGTTTCCCTAGCTATAGGTTATCTCATGTAAACAGTAAGGATTAAAAGTCATTTTAGGGTTGGTTGTGCTCAAATGCATTTTTTATTTCATGCTGCATCCCGAGTTTCAAATATTTGCAACCACCACAGTTCCCTGTGTCACACTTCACCTTTCTATATCCTGTGTTCGTTGGTATCAGGCAAATAGTTCTTACACTAAAGAAAACTAAGATACAATCTCACTATTTTGGGAAACATTCAAGTGCACGACAAGACACAGTTAAGCAAGCATTTGTGAGTTTAACTAAAAAGAATTTTTGCTTGAGATAGCTCTTAAGCAAGAATTATCTCAACTTACTTGAACATTTTAAGACCCCACATGAAATACCCACTGTGCAACAGTAAGAATCATTAACTTACGGCATTTACACAAAAATGAAAAAGCATTAAATATTTTGCATGAGCAAGAAATTCCTCCCTTCAAGGAAGGGCCAAATGCAATGATCGTTTTGTCTTTTCACAGTGAAATGAGTCAAGTACAAGCCATATCTGAAACAGGTTTATCATTATTTCAAACCACATAAATAAAACCACTCCTGACACCACCACATACAGAGCAAGAACTCAGAGCTCTACAGCAAAATTATTTCACAGCCAGAGTATTCAAGATCTATTACAACATGCCAAACTTCAGGGAAGCTTCAGCGCTGCAGAAGCTCCCAGCAGATCCCCAATCATGCAGAGATGCATTTACATATTTGTAAGATAAGCACATCAAAATACTTTTAATAGCTAAAAGTCAGGCATCTCCTTATAGAGTAGGGATTCTCAGAAAGGGAATTAAATCCACAAAGAGCCTCTCATAGTACATCCATGCTCCTTCTAAAAGGACAGATGAAGTGTCCTTAAAAGTACTGTCCGGATCAACACAACAAAACCTTCCTAATAAGCAGGCAGAACAAAAGCAATGTCATTAAGATCTGTAACTTAGACTCCTTAACTAATTATTAAAAATGGTACATTTGTAGCCGAGTTCTTCTGGGCATGTTAAGGAAGGTGACTGCTCATACCAAACCTACGCTATATTAAATTAATCACTGTCTCTCAAATGAGGTGAAAGAAAACCAAACTCCAAGTCAGAACTTATTCCTTGGTTTTATCATGAACTCTTATTTTCCTAAGAATTCCAAATGCAGTTATCCCTTTTTTAAAAAAGGATTTTTCTATTAGAACCTTTTAAGTAAATGTAAGGAAATCCCTTAACGAGCCTTCATACAAGAGCCCTAGAAGTCAATTTCCACCCTCCATCCCCCCAAAAGCTACATTAGCTTCATTCAGTCAAGCAGGAATGTGGACATCTTTATACAAACATAAGCGTTCAGAAAGGAACAAACCACATTTCAGGTTTTCAGAAACCTTTTATAAAGATTGTGGCAGTGTGTATGGAGAAGGACCTTGCGATACGAAGGTTATCTTTTTGATATAATCCAGGCAGAATGAGCAATACATAATACACACACCCACACAGAGCTCCAACTAAAAATATAGAATGATGATGCCAGCAGAATATGGTCTGTTCTCGTGATCTAAATGACAGTTCTAATAATTACAGGAGGTTTGAAAAGGTGGGTGGCCTAATAAAAAGAGGCCCTGAGGTGATGTTCTGACAGCCTTGGCCACACTGCCGAGTTTTCTAAACTAGCTAGGAAATCGCAACAACCAGGCTTCGGTTTGCTCAAGCAGCGGGGTGATGTATCCAGGCAGAGCACATGCAGCAGCAAAAAAACAGAGGTCTTGCACATGCAGCCCGAACTCCCCGTCTTGGGCGAGACAAAGTCGGGAGCGAAACCGCACGCAGGAGAAACGGAGGAGGAACGGACACCGTCCCGCTCCCCACGGATGCTGCGGGCACAGCACCGCCTCCGTTTACTTGTAATTTAAAAGGATTAGCACACACTCGAAAACGGGACGGCCAAGGGAAAGCGGAGGGCAGGCTCCATGCCCGGGACGGGGCACCCGGACCGCAGCTCCGGCATCGCCCGCGGGGCCGGGCCGGACCCCCGCCCGCCGCGTCCCGCTGGTCCCTCCGCCGCAGCGCCGCCCCCGCCGCTTCACATCGGAGCTGGGGCGAGGTGGGGAAAGAAACACAGGGCACGCACACCACACTCGCCTTCCTCCCAGCCCCTCCCCGGCCCGGCCAAGAGTTTGAGCGACACCCGACACCGACCCCTCCAAACTCCACAGAAATCCCTGCCCGAGACAGCGGAAGGACGGGGGGGGGGGGGGGGGGGGAGGGGGCGACTTTTGTCTCTCTTTTTGCAACTGTGCGCGTTTACCTGAGCCACCCCTGAGGGAAAACCGCCTCGCCCCCAAACGGGATATGTCCCGAGGGAATAGAGAGGAGAGGCCTCCTTTTCCTGCGCACCCTTTTTGCAGGAAAGAGGGACGAGGAGCAATAGTTTTGGGGGGAACCGGTGCAGGCAGCTTCCCGTCCTCCTCCCGGCCCGTCTCGTCCATGTGCCCGTCCTGCGCCTCCGCGGGAGTCTGGCCCCGCTCCCGCCCCTCCCCGCCGCACTCCCGGCGGAGCGCGGGGGAAAGTTTGCCCAAGTCCGACAACAAAAGGGACAGCGGCGCTCGCCTCCCCGCCCGCCCGGGCCCCGCGACGCCCCGACGAGCTTACCCCCGGCCGAGCCCGGCTCGCAGCGCAGCACCGAGGCGGCAAGGAGGCGCAGCAGCAGCAGCGGGAGTGGCGGGGCCGCCGCCGCCTCCATGTTGTGCCGCCGCAGCAGCTGCCGGAGCACACGGAGCGTCTCAGGCAGGCTCCATGCCCGGGGCGCTGCGCTCGGCGAGGAGGGAGGCGGGGAAGGGGGGAGGCGCTGGAGCCGACCCTCCTCCTCCTCCTCCTCCTCCTCCTCCTCCTCCTCACGCCGCCGCCAGGGAGGGGGCTGGGATGGAGGATCCCGGCTCGCACCGCATCCCGGGAGCGGGCGGGGGCGCACCGTCCCGCCGCGGCGCGTCCCACGCATGGGAACACCTGGCCGCGCGGGGAGGAGGTGGAGCTCTGGGCTTTCTTCTTTATCTTGTTAACTCGTTCCTGCTGGAGCAATTACTCCAGAACCAGCCGGGAAGGCTGGAGAAGATGGCTCGCTGCGTGTTCAAAAGGCAACCTTTCGCTGGTGGATTTGGAAGTTAACAGCTGGGACGCCCGTCCCTTTTTCTGTCTCCAGGAAAAAGAGTGGTTGTTTTCTTCCCGAATGGAACGTTCTTGCCTTTCTCCTCCCACCAAAACAAACATTTTATTAAGTCACTCTTCCACAAAACATCACTTTTCAAAGAAAAATGCATTCAACGGCAGTTTTTTGTTGCCTTTCCCCCCTCTCTGTTAAGCATGCCACCTGCTCCTATAAACACATTACCACCAGGAAAGAGGCAGAAACTGCACTGTGACAGGGCTTGGTCTGTGCCGGGGCCAGGTACAGAGGGCTGAGAAGCACCCGGCTCACACTGAAACATCCCGCACCTTTCGCAGGCCAAATACTGCCCCCGTCTCTCTCACAGGGATAAAACCAAACAGCATAAGTCAAGAATTTTCATTTAAATGTCCATTTTTGGGCATCAGTATCCTTGTGCTGACACTGATCTGACAATAAGAAAAAGGATTGCTAGATGGCCTTGTATAGACGTGGAAATCACAAGGATCAGCCCAGCATCCCCTTTAAACAAGTTTTTGCAAGTCTCAGAGCAGGAGCCATAAATGACAAGCAAGCATTTAGCAAATGGTTGTCACATTGTAATAGTTTCATTACATTTCAGAGATTAGTGACTTCCAGGTTGCCCTGTTGCATCATACTAATTTATCTGCCTTGCTGTAGGTGCTAGAGCAGCAGCTGAGATTTCTTCTTGGTGCCCCATGGACCCTTGGCCAACTCAAATACCAGGATCAAATATTCAAGAATTAGTCTAAGTCCTGTTGGTTACTCGATTGCAGACGTCCCCTGCAAGGGAAAAGGCCAAGTGTTTTGATTTGGTTTGTTTCTAAAGTTAGCAATATTCAATGTAGCTCAGAAAGCAGTTTAAAAATTCAAGGGCTTACAAAAGACTTATAGTGATGACATTAGAGATCACCTATACAGAGGAAAGGAAAGGTTTTATTCTCTCTCTTGCTTCTGGTTTAACATATAGAGAATATCTATTTTAAAGAGGGCTCATTTTAGGTGGCATTTAAAACCTGGAATAATCTCAACTTCCTTGAAGGCAGGAAAAGTAGAAGTTGGTCTTTGGTGATTGATCTGTAATAAACTGGAACCCAAATCTAGGCTGCTGTAAATCATTAATGGAAAAACTTTGTGTGAACACCAAGTGAATGAGGGTTTTGTTTTCCATCTGCTTAAAGAAATTGCCCAAGACCAGACAAATAACTGGAAGAAAGAAGAAAGAAAGATTTCTTTGTTGAAGACAGTGATTGGATTTTACTTTTGATGGGTCTAACCTCCTGCAATGTGGAAATTACCCAGCAGTGCTGGCATGGCAGTAAGTGGGGTTAATTAAAGTTAGAGGCAGAGGAAGGGCACATGAACCAGTTGTGCTTGCAGCAGGCAGTGGGGAACAGTGGGGTTCCCATCCCAAGCCCTAATCAGCTTGGGGGCCATATACAAAATTGGTTTGTGTGCCTGGAGGGAGAGCCAGGCTATCCTGTGGTGGCCTTAACAGCACCAGAGCAATAGGGTTCCCTGCCCTTCCTGCCCCTGGCCCTTACAGGATCAAGGATCAGCTGCTGAGATGACCTAGCCATCACTCCAATGCCAGCACCAAGCCATGTGGAGGGAGTGAGTTCAGTCTGCCCACAGGCTGCTGGAGGGCAGCAGCAAGTTCTTTCAGCTTGCAGCTGCTCCCAGCACTTGGTAACTTGGGTCCTAAGGTCCCATACTAGGATGCAATAGCCTGCTGCTATCCCTGCTCCATCCAAGAGTTGATTATTCCCCTATCTGACCCTGTCAAACTGCATGGTCAAGTTAGGAATGGCAGCAGTTTATACCAAAAGGGAGAGATGGTAGCATGTGAGCAATTAGCAATTTTAGACTGACTCGCAGTCTAAAACAAAATGAGAAGAGAGATCAGGCCATGGAGGCAGGCAGCTAGGGAAGAGAATCTTACATCTTTGGGGCTTTAACCATAACACCTCTGCTAAAAAAATATTAAAGACATTCATCTAAAGCAATGGCAAACACAGTAGCAGCCAGGAACACAGTCTTTCTCCAACCCAGAAAATGCCATCTTAAATTTAGATAATATATTGTAAGGGGAATTTGGAGGAAGTTAAAGTTATGCAAACCTGAAGTCAATAGCTGAGCAAGCTGCCTTCCATCTATTTTCCAGCCCTACAAAAATCCCTCCAGCAAAACCAGGGGAGTCAAAGCTGTAACATTCCCAAAATGCCCGATGTACATATTTTTGCAAGAAATTAAAAAAAATGTAAAAATAAACAAACAAAACCAGATGTATCAGGATAGTATAAGCATAATTCTATCCTTTATTTTAATTGAAGAGGGATCTCTTTTTATACTGCTGTATCTCACAGTGTCCAAGAATGCAAAAACATAAAAGCCAATGCCCCATTTCATCTAATATTTCTTGTGTGATTCTGGGCAAGCCACAGTCCAACACCCCCTCAGTTTCTCTTCCTACAATAAAAGAAGCAGAGGGAATAGTTTTCCTAACTTTCGTAATTTCTGTTTATAGTTTGACAGAAACTGCAGCAAGTTTGGAGCCTGACTGTAGGAAGCAGGAAAGGGAGGAAATTCAGATTAGGAGGCCAGCCCTCCCCATCAAGGTGTAAAAGCAGGTCAGTTCCTGCATTCTTCCATTGCCATTCCTGGTGGGGAAATGAAGGACACACAGAGATAAAGGAGGGAAAACAAAGAGCTGTGTCTGAGCACCAGGATAATGTAGCCACCCCACCACAGCTGGGAAACTTGGTTTGACTGAAATGCTCCAGATGTTTCTGCATGTTTACTCCTCCTGGATTTCTCCTTCCTACCCCAGTTTACAGTATCCTTCTCTCCCAGCTGCCAGAGCTGTCTGAGCTCCTGTGGAGCTAACATTTAATGACAACTGCAGAAGGCCCTAAAGTGAATCTACTGTTTTACAACTGACACCCAGGTTTATTTCATGGTGAATATCAGTACCAAGACACACATTTTTATTCTTCCAAGGCAGAGCAGTTTAGTCAAGATGAAGTCACTCGACCCAGATAGACTGAAGCTGCTCTTTGGTGCTTTGCAAGGGAAAGGTAAAATAATCAGTAAAAAACAAAGACACCATCAAAACATTTTTCTTCTTTACTTCTAAAGCATATGACAAAATAGTTTTCCTCTACCCATGTCTCAAATACACTTCTTCACCCTTTCACTCCCAGCTTCCAGTTAGAAATTGTGTGTAGGGACCTGTAGGAATTCCCTTTCTGTCCCCTCTGTTCACAGGGTAGGAATCCTACATGGACACGGATAAAAGACGAAAGGCGCTCTTCTCCTCGGGACTAAATCCTGTTTATTGTCAGGAGCCACTTCAGATCCAGGCAACACCTCAGGGGGTAACAGAGGCTGAGGCATTTGATGGTGTCCAAGAGAGAAGAGAGAGCGTGGGAGTGTCCTCCCGGGGGGGTTTGAGCCCAGGGAAAAAATGGGTGGGGCAGAGACGAGGGGCCACATCCCATGGGACACAGGTGAGGAGAAGGGGAGGGGGAAGCAGGTCAGGGAGAGACCATCACACCTGAGGCTTAGGTGGGGAGGGGAAAGGTGTGTGGAATAGACCAATGTAACATAGTGCAACAGAAAAACTACTCACTGCAAATTCCCAATCACCCAGTGCAAAACAACAACTAAATAACTATTTAGTGCATCACAACAGGGACCTCTATTCTCTATCACCCTGTATCAGAAGAGAAAATGTTTACAGGCAATCTAGAACAAGTCCGAAATTATAGCAGAAAGTATTATCAGGATACAGGTTCCCTCATCTCCTCAAAAAAAATAGACACACTGAGAAATACATATCTGTGCATTCAGCCATAGTTAAGATTACCCCTCCTGAGCAGAAATCTGAAGTAATCTTGATAAAGGGTGGGTTTGGTTCTGAGGCTGCATGGGGGATTTAGGTGTTGCTTTGGAAAAGGTGGGTTTTTAGGTGCCAAATAATACTTAACATTTAAACCTAAACCACTGCACTGCCACTCATTAAGTTGACTGAAAGGGAGGGAAAGTGTCACCATCAGCACTTTCTTCTCCATAAAGAAAATGACAGTAAGAAAAATAATAACTTTGTTTGTATCGTGCAGCTTCCCTGGCATTGCATAATGACAATAGCTTAATTTTTTCAAACTAATTATTCCCTGAAATATTTCAGCAACCCAACTTCGTGTGACAGTTTTCTTCCCCCTCCCCAGGTCAACTCTGACATGAACTAACAGTTAAACCACCACAGTGTGCCATGCAGACAAAGTTTAAAATCAATGCTCTTTCAGCCTGTGGGTTTAAGGCCCTTTTAAGGCAGTCCTAAAAGAAACTATGAAAAGGAAGTCAAACTTTATAGCATTTTAAATGTCTATACAGAACTTTTTTATGCTTATTGGGAAATCTTTAGGATTGAAAAAGCTTGAAAATCTTAGGATGCGTAGTGAAAGGTTAAAGTTAAATATCGAAGAAAACTACTCTTTTCAGGCAGCCATGAGAAAGAGCACAGGTGCATTATAAGTATAACTGGAGAGCATTAGGCACATGATTATCTTACATTATAGTACATGTAAGCTGGAAAACTTTCCTGCACAGAGAGGGCTCCAGTGCCATGCCTGAATTGCAACCCCAGCGTTTCCAGTGTGGTGACCCCAGTGAGGTGAGTTATGGAGTCACAAACAGGACTGGGAGATCTACAAAAAAAAGGTTTTCTTCAAATAGTTATGGCATTTTTTTTTTAAGGGAAGACAGTGCTGCAAGTAACCTAGGAGGGACCACAGAAAGAACAAGAGAGAGAATGGCAATCTCTTAGCATTTGCCACTGCTTGAAATTTTCTGCAATACCCAGGGCCCATCTGCCAGCAGTTGCTGCTCCAAGAGGGATAAATGGGACACACATGCCAATAACTCAAATACAGGGAAGTCAGGAGACACTGTGAGCCAAGGGAGCAGAGTGCTACAGGACAGAGGCTTCCTGGCAGATATGAATTTAAGGAGAGAGATGGTTCACATAGGTTTGCAAGAAGAAAACTAATATTAAAAAAAAAAAATCTGACAAAGGCCCCACTGCTCTCTAATTTAAAAAACATTTAAGTGAGACAGCAAGTGTAAAGAGCCTGTTCCCAAAATCTCATGCTGGCTAGCAATGTCAGGAACAGAGGGGCTGACACTGCCTGAGAAACATGTCACCATAAAAAGTTCTGAAAACATAAAAATAGTTCAGTGGGTTTTTTCGGTGGTGATACTTGGACTCTGAATGCTTTTCTGGTTACAACTACACTCCCTGCTACAGCTACCAGAACAGCAATCACTGCATTTCCCTGCACTGAAGTTTTTCTGTAAAATCCCCATGACAGCAACATTTGCAAAACTGCTTGCAAAATTAACTATGAGTCATCAAAGTTCTGTTTCAAAAAGAGGAAATATTGTGAAGGGGCATGGAAATTGATTGCAGAGGAGAGAGAAGATGACCATCTTCAGTGTCCCAGACTAGGAGTCCTTTTTGCCCTGTAAAGGCAAAGTTGTGAAGGACTATCTGTTACTACAAGCAACAACAATATTTCTGTAGCAAAAGCAATAACAAAAATTACAGAAGTCATCATAGATAAATATTGAAGAAACACTGAAAAAACACCTATATGAATCATAGAATTGTTTGGGTTGGAAGGGATCTTTTTAAAATTATCTAGTCCAATACCCCTGCAATAATCAGGGATACCTTCAACTAAACCAGGCTGCTCAGAGCCCCGTCCAATCTGACCTTGAATGTTTCCAGGGACTGGGCATCTACCACCTCTCTGGTAACCTGTTTCAATGTTTTATTACTCTCAATATAAAACATTTCTTCCCTGCATTATGGTGGTTTAGCCCCAGCCTGAAACTAGTATCATGCAGCTGCTAGCTCATTCCCTCCCACCACCCTGTGGGGAGGAGAATCAGAACACAAACAAAATTCATGGATTGAGATAAGAACAGTTTAATAAGTGAATTAAAACAAAATATAATAATAATAACCATAACAACACTAATAATAGCAATGAAAAGGAGAGAGAGGAGTAAACCCCAAGAAACACAGGTGATGTACAATACTCCTGCCCATCACCTGCTGACCAATGTTCAGCCCCTCCTCCAGCAGTGATTGGTGGCTCCAGGCCAACTTCTCCCAGTTTCTATACTGAGCCTGACATTTTAATTTCCGAAACATCCCTTTGGCCAGTTTCGATCAGCTGTCCTGGCCATGCTCCCTCCTTTCTTGTGCACTTCCTCGCTGGCAGAGCAAGGGAAACCAGCAAGTCCTTAGAGTCACACTATTTAGCAGTAACTAAAATATCAGTGGTATCACACTGTTCTCACAATAAATCCAAAACACAGCACTGTACCAGCTGCTAGGAAGAAAATGAACTCTATGCCAGCTGAAATCAGGACACTTATATCCAGTCAGAATCTATCCTCTGTTAGTGTAAAACCTTGTTCTACTGCAACAGGCCCTGCTAAACAGTCTGTCCCCATCTCTCTTAGAAGACCCCTTTAATAACAAAGAAAGGCTACAACAAGGTCCCCCCAGTCTTCTCTTCTTCAGGTTGAACAACTCCAATTCTCTCAGCCTTTCCTCATAGCAGAGGTGCTTCAGCCCTTTAATAATTTTTGCAGCCTTCCTCTGGAGCCACTCCAGCAGGTCCAATAGCCTTTCCTGTGCTTGGGAGCCCAGAGCTGGATGCAGTATCCCAAGTGGAGTCTCACCACAGCACAGGAAAAAGGGTAGCATGAGGAGCTTTCTCCAAATGCAATAGTCACACACAGAACCACCTAGAGAATACAAGAACAGATGCTGAATGGGTCATGGAAAATTGATGTGATTTAGGGTAGCATATTTACATGCCCCTGCACTGCTCCAAACATATCTGCACTTCACAAGTGTCTGGGTACTGAGGAGAGCAACAAGAGGTTTTTTTGAAGGAAGAATAAACACAATTTGTATTCATGTAACTGCCAGGTTCTGCCTCACTTTACACCTCAGCCAACTGCGGTTGATACACACATGTAAAATAGCAGTGCATGACTCAAATACCTGACTGTCATACCCATTCATACCTTCAGGGACAAAGCTCACTGCCACCATTAAAATCATTGAACAAGTAGGATTGGAAGATGTAGAAAGAGTATCAGAACAACCTGGTGGTGATGTGCTCCCTGAAATAGATTATTGAAAGGTCACAGACTGAGGTAGGTCTTATGACATTTTCAGCATTAGAAGTTTCTTTTACTTTTGAAAGCTGCTCTTACTTCTTGAAGCACAAAAAAAAAAATCTTGTAAAGTAGGGGTAAAGCCATGCTCAACTAGTTACCATCTGACTAATTTTTGTGGGTGGTTAAGATACCAGGCAAGACTTGCTCAGTCCCATCAAGATAGAAATCTTTCCACTGTATGCAGTGGGAAAGGCCCTTATGATATGGCTCAGTGCCATGACTACTTAGATATTAAAATGGTGGGTTTTGAAACCAACCTTGAATGCAGTTACATCAATTCTACCTGCCATCTGCTCACTGACAACGCTGGGAGCAGTTCTTTCTGGGATTACACTGCATGCTCCTGGTGGCTGCCAAACAAAGTAGAAGTTAAGGGAGGAAACAAAAAGAGAAAAGTGACCTGTGGGGGAAAGTTGCAGACTAGAGGGGAAAAAAATCCCCAATAAAGTCTTCTACAAGATTTATGTGTTCCTAGATGTCAATACACATGAAAATTCATTGCATTTAACATTCTCTTGAGCAGTACCTGGTCTGCACTTCATAACAAATGAAAGTATATAGAATCATAGAATGATGTGGGTTGGAAGGGACCTTAAAGAGGAGTTAGTACCACCCCCCTCTGCCATGGGCAAGAATGCCTTCCACTAGACCAAGTTGCTCAGAGCTCCATCCAACCCGGCCTTGAACACTGCCAGGGATGGGGCATCCACAGCTCTCTGTGCAACCTGTTCCAGTGCCTCACCACCCTCACAGTAAAAAACTTTTTCCTAGTATCTAACCTAAACCTACTCTCTTTTAGTTAGGAGCCATTTCCTCTCATCCTGTTACTATATGCTGTAATAAAAACCCTTCTCCATCTTTCCTGTAGGCTCCTCTCAGGTACTGGAAGGACAGAGCCTTCTCTTCTCCAGGTTGAAAAACCCCAATTCTCTCAGCCTTTCCTCATAGGACAGGTGCTCATCACTCTGATCAGCTTGGTGACCCTCCTCTGGAGTCGCTCCAACACGCTGATGTCCTGTCTACCCTGGGGACCCCAGAATTGGACACGGACTGCAGGTGGGGTCTCAGCAGAGGAGAGCAGAGCAGAGGGGCAGCATCCCCTCCCTCCCTCGGCCCACGCTGAAAGCATCCAAAGGGATGCAGCCCAGGGCACGTTCGGCTTTCTGGGCTGCGAGTGCCCATTGCCTGTCCTGAGTTTGGTGTGTGGCAAATCCGGCGCTGGAGCCGTGCCCGCAGGAAGCTGTGCCCGCAGGAAGCCGTGCCCGCGGCCGTGCCGCAGTGCGACGTGTCCTGCAGATGGCAGCCTTGGGAGCCGCGCACAGCCGGGCCGCCACCTGCCATGTCACAGCGAGCGCCTGTGGCCTCACAGGGGGGGTTTCATCATTAATTTGCTTTTCACATTTGTTTTTTTGTTTGGTTTTTTTGTTTGTTTGGTTGGGTTTTTGTTTGGGTTTTTTTGTTTGTTTTTTATTATTATTTTGAAATAATTAGTTTTCCCTCTCTCATCCCTGTTGGACAAAGCACATTGAACCAATCAGAGCTGTGTCAGCAGCTCGAGGGAACTCCGGTCAGTGACAAGGAACTCACTGCAATGGGCAGTATCCAGCTATAAGGATTGCTGCTACTCCTGGAAGAGCCATAATTCTAGTGATGAAAACCTGAGTTCTTATTGGTCTGTCAACACTATTTAAAGAATGCTCATTTTCTTTTACAGACAGTCCAGGATTAATTATAAAATTAACAAACTTTTGTACATACAGAACTACAAAACCTGTTCTCACTTCAGAGTTAATTTGAGTTTCAAACTCTGATGTGCCAGCAGGTGGCTGTTGAATTTCTGTTGTAAACAGCATGAGAGAACTTAATAGGCTGAACTGTATGCACAGTGATAAGCAAACACAACAACACTATTTCTGTGAGCTTCTCTACCCTCTAAGCATCAATTCTTACAAGCTGGTTTTGGGGCTGGATTTTCTGCATCTGCTAAGTTCTTCATATAGTTTGCACCTTACAAACCTCTAGCACCTGAAGAGAAGCTTAAAGTCATGATCAGGGCTGTCATCCTTTTGGGGAACTTCAACAAATAGCATCTGCTAGAAAAGTAGCAGAGAAAGCTGTGGGTGATCCAGGAAACTCTTGGAATGCATTGAGGATAAATTCTTAAGCCAGGCAAGCTAGGTAACAGACATCCCTGCCAAAGGAGATGCAACACCAGACCCGTTATTCACCAGTACAAGTGATCTAATCGGTGACATCAAGACTGGAGTCAGCCTGGGCTGTAGTGATCCTGCATTGGTGGAGATCACAGTCCTCAGGAATATGGGTCAGGCAGAGTAAAGTCAGGCCACTGAATTTTAGGAAAGCAAAATTCCTAAGTTTTGCTTTCTAAGTTCAGTAAGGCCCCCTGGAAAATGCCCTTGGGGACAAGGGGGCAGAGCAGAGCTGGCAGGTCTTCAAGAATGCTTTCCACAGAGCACAAGAATTCTCAATCCCCACACATGAGAAATCAGAAAGGTCTTGACTCATGGATGAGTCAAGACCTGGTAGTCAAAGTAAAAGGGCAAGAAGGAAATGCACAGTCAGTGCATTTCTGAAACAAGGAGAGGTATCCTGGGAAGAATAGAGGGATATTGCTTGTATGTGTAGAGATGGGGTCAGCAAGGCCAAGGTGTAGCTGGAGCTGACCTTGGCAAGGGACCCAAAGAATACTAAGGGCTTCCACAGGTCTATCTACCAGAAAAGAATGTAAAAAAATGTACTACTTCTGATGAACATGACTGGCAAACTGGGAACAATAGACAAGGTGCTCCATTTTTTGCCTCATCACTCTTCCCACACCTCTTGAGTGGGGCAAGGCAGGGACTGAAGGAGCAAAGTCCCTCCCACTGTAAGAGAGGATCAGGTTTGAGACCACCTGAGGAACCAGCTGAAACATGCCTAAGTCTATGGGACCTGACAAGATGCGTCCGAAAGTCCCAAGGGGCTTGTCAAGCCACTTCCCATGATATTTGAAAAGTCATGGCAGTCGGGTGAAAAAGGGAAAAAGGAAACAGCATCCATCACAGAAAAGGGTAGAAAGGGAGATCCTGTGAAGTACTGACCTGTCAGCCTCACCTCTGCGCCTGTGAAGATCACGGAACAGATCCTTCTAGGGCTCAGAGCAACCTGATGTTGATGAAGATGCCCCCTGCTCAATGCAGGGGCATTGGACTTTATGATCTTTAAAAGGTCCCTTTCAACACAAATAATTCTATGATCAGATACTGGGCATATTCTGGACCTTACAGTTTTCCTCCACCCATCTTCATCTGATAATAAAAGTACATGTCAAAAAGACAGTATTTGCCTAACACAAATACACATGAGGCAGGATTTTTGACAAAATAATACAGCAGGCACACACAGGCACAGGAACATGAAGCTGAAACACCATTCAGGAGATCAGAACTTACGCACAAGAATTTATGAAAGGCTCATAGTTGTACTAATGAAGTATCAGCATGGCCTCAATCCAAGTAAAATAAAGAATGCATGATGTTCTGCTTAGAAAACAGAAGGATTAATGTTTCATTACTTGTTGGACTTCTATGAGATGAAAACAATTGTTTCAGCCAATGCAGCAGAACAGTCTGCTGGCAAGGAGGATGTGACTGAATTAATGTCTTCATCCTCTTCACTCAAGAGCCAAGTGGGGTCTTCACAAGGAACTTCTATCAGCTCTATCTTCAGTTTACTGACTTCACTTCAGAAACAGGCTAGCCTTGAAATTAACTTTGCTATACTGATTTTCACAACTCTCCACTACACACACATCCACCATTTCTGAGATATTTTTGCTGCTCTCTTCCCTGAGGGATTTTATAAAACAAGCATTTTAACTCCTCAATGTGGCTGGTAAATTGGAATAAGATCTGACGGAGAGAGCAGAGATGGTTGGGGTAAATTCAGGCCATAAGAAAACAATTTAGAAACCAAATTATGAAACTTAAGCCAAACTGAAACATGACAGTGGTTACCTGTTGTAATCAGGGGAAGCAAGGAATGAGCTGACACAACAGCACAGGCTGCTCCACAGGTTGTTCAACCATATGCAAGAAGAAATACTGTAGATGCAAAATCTCTGAAATCACTCAGAGGAGTATTTGATGCTGACAGTAGTGAAATGTAGTGAAACAGGAAAGCAAGCAAGGAAATTGGTAGAGAAGGAGCAAACTATAAAGTCTCAGAGTCTTAGGAGAAGAAAAAGTGGGAAGTATAGTAAAAGCAACCCAATGAGTTCTGAACTCCCATGATTTCAGAAGGCTAATTAATTACTTTATTATACTATATTATACTATAGCTATATTACACTAACAAGAACTATCACTAACCAAAAAACCCGTGACTCTCTCCTGAGGTCCCAACACAGCTGTGGATCCAATTGGTCAGTGAATCCAAAACACCCATCACCAAAATCCAATCAAGCAATCACCTTGGGTAAACAATCTCCATACCACATTCCACATGGGCACAAATACAGGCACAGATAAGAATTGTTTTTTCGTCTTCTCTCTGTGCTTCTCCAGGAAAAAGCCCTGAGAGAGAGAATTATGTCTCTCTGTTCAGAGAATGTGAATGCCACAGGGAAGAGCAAAATAAGTTGTTGAAGATGAAATCAAATGAAAATTATTCAGCTTCTGTGAGGTAAAAATTTCATAAGAGCCTCCAGTCCTTAAACAAAGCACATCTAACTCACAAACTGTGCTAATGTATAAATGGCATGGACAAAGAGACTAAATCTTATGGTTCTTCAGCAACCTCCTCCACAGAGAGGAAGCATGTAAATTCTGGAAAAAGAGATAAAAATTACAAGCAGTGATGGTACAGATGTACAGAGATGAAAATCAGAGAGGCCATGGCAGAAAGTAACATACAACTAACAGAGAAAAAACCATGTTAAAGCTTGCATTTGTACAATATTAGCAAAAGGAAAACAAGTGATAAACAGATCTCTTAAGAGGCATTGAAAGCTTTTATTAAACATCACTAAGCAAGGAAGTGTTTAATGATTTTTTTTGCTTCAGCATCTATTAAAAAAACTGCTACAGATCAGGCAGTCAACAAAATTAATACCAGAAATATCAGTAATATTTAACCTCAGGTTAGAATTAATAAAGAATAAAATAGATAACCTATATAGTTTTTAGTTGGATGAAATTAATCCAGAGGAATTTAGAAGAACCCTTAGTGTCATCAGAAGTGGTATCTGACAGTTTGTACAGGACCAGGATGCTTCCAGAAGAGTTGTAAAGGCAATGATCATCTCAGAAAAGGGGAAAGGGAGGAGTCAGAATTATGGGTTGCTTTGTTAAACTTCAACTCTAAGAAAAAACAAAACTGACAAACCATGTGGGAGCATCTACCCAGTATTTGGGAGGTAGTTAAAATCCCACCCACATCTGACACGAACAGATCCAATGAAGTGTGTTTCTTTCTATGACAAAGACCTTGTAGACACACCAGGCAAGCACAGAAAACCACATACACTGACTCTGCTGAGGGGTTTAACAGTGTTTCATGTGACCTTGGCAAAAATAAGCTAGGAAAAATATGGCCTTGATGAAAATATTACAGAGTAACTGGGGTATTCATTGTAAAAACTGCATCAGTAGCTGCAGTGTCCAGCAGTACTGGCAGCCCAAAGGAAGGAGGACTGAGAGGAGAGGTAAGAACAGTATTAGCTGCTGTAAAGAGGAAAAGAATAACCTACCCTCCGTGCCCTTGGTGAATACCTCAAATACAGACATCAAATCACAGCAAGATGGGGGCCTGGGGTTTAGATGAGGAATAATATTACAGTGTTACACATTCCAATCCTTTCTATTTTCTCCTCATTTGCTGTGTAAGCCTTGGGAAAAAAAATCAACAGATGTCAACATTAGTTGCCATGAAATAGTCTAGTCGAAGCATATTTTTTGGCATTTTTAATCATGCTTGTGCATAAACCTTCACCACTCAGTGAAAGGAGAACCCACAGGTCTGAGAGGCTGGAGAGTTATATTCTGATTGTATTCTCAGTTCAGCACCTGATCTGCTGAATAACTTTTATATGTGCTTTGGTTTTCCCACCTATAAAAAGATGGGAATTAATCTTGCTGCAATCTCTGAAATGCACTCAATTCTACCAGTGAAGCCCACTACAGAACAGCTACACACAGGTTCCATCAGTTCCTCTCATGAAAATCAGCCTGTCTTTACCTTTTATGCACTAAAGGAATTTCATGATGCACTGCCAGCTCATAGGAATGGGCAGAGTGGGCAATAGTGCTTTGCTCTATGCAGTCTGTGCCACAAGACAAGCCATGCTGACGTCTGCTGCTATTGTGAGAAGACACCATAACTCAGGAAGTACCCAAAACCAAATGGCAATAAAGAGAAAAACACAACAGGGAATAAGATTCTTAGCAGTTGGGCAATAACAAGCCAAAGTGGAAAGTTCCAAGTGGCTACTTGCAAAAAAAGACCTTGCATTTTATCTGCTAAGCCTAAAATAAAAAATTTAAAAAAAAAAAAAAAAAAAAAAAATCAACCTCAAGAAGGCATGCCAGGGAAAAAAGCATCTATGAAGGGGCATAATGTCTGAGAGCATTAGAACATGTAGGTTGTAACAGGTTATTAAGCAGCTTGGCATTGAGAAAAGCCAAATGTTTGTTTCCAGACCTCTAAAAACTGCAGGCTGAAATATGACCATGTGTCTACTTACTATAGAATATGAGGACTCCCAGGGTTTGAACTAAAAGGTATGTCTTAGTCTGTGAATAATTTGAAATGAGAAGATGGCAAGTGATGGGTAAATCTGTGGCAGTTAACTTAAGCAAGAAGCTGTGAAAAGAACCCAGAGTAGTGCTGCTTGGTCAAAGGGGGAAAACAGGCAAGCATGGGGAAATCTGCCTGTGCCTCCTCTCTGAAGTGCCTGTACTTGGAACATGAAGGTTTTGTTCCCAAAGGACCAGAGAGGCAGAAACGAGAAGCCACATCCTGTGGCATTTCAGCTGCCTAGGAAGCAGAAGCCAGACCTACTCTTCTTTGCAAGTATTGCAGACTGGGGAGCCAAAAGGAAGAGAGGTCTAGAGAAGTAACATCCAGGCTCAAGTGAGCTGTGCTTTATCACCACCTTCTCCTCTGCTACCGTGGCTGGCACATCCTCTGCACTGTTTGCAAAAGCAAGGACATGATACCCATTTTCTTACCTTGTACTCCAGCCCAAAGTGAATCTGAATGTAAAACGTAGAATACTTGTTCCCATTTCTCACCTTTATTTTTAGCCCTTCTAAGTGATTAATAATGATGATTTGGAACCTAGGGGGGAAAAAAGAAAGGTTGAAAGAAAAAGGATGGGGAAAAAGAGAGAGGAAAGAAAGAGGTCACCTGAGCAGACTTTTTTTGTTATGGCAGAAATGAAAAAGCTAAAGGTCTTAGCATTCAAATTTCTGAGAAACCCGTGATGTTACAGAGGCAGTCTGTGCTCATCAGCCTTTGCTAAAATATTCACTTTGGCTCCATGGCTCCCCTGACCCAGGCTCTTGGCACCATGATAGCACCATAAGGATCCACCAGCTGACCCCTGGTAGGAGAGGTGGTCATCAGGCTGGTTTTCTGGCACTGACCTGGCTTATCCACTGGCTACCCTGCTCCCCATTATCACAGCAGTGTGCCCACAGGGAGCAGAACAGCTTTTGGCTCTGACCTTATTTCCCTGCTGTCTGCCCTAGGAACTCTCCTTTATTTGCTCTGTAACAATAAGTAAGTATGCAAAAGGATTTTGGCAGAGCTTAGAAATGGTAGGCACAATCCACTCTGGAAGAGATGGGAGCAAACAGTGTTCAATAACATGATGATGTTGGGATATTATCATTGCTAAGAGTGTCACTTCAAGAAGTGGCAAGAGTCATTCACCCCTTCTGTCTAAATAGGAGGACAATTAGGAAAAGTGAAATATCCTAATATCTTACACAAACAATCCTAGAAGCATCATGGCCCTCTTAAATGGCCATAAGTGCTCAGAAACAGAACTGTATATTCAATTTACATGACAGGGCTCAACCTGTGCCTGTTTGCTACCCATAATTTTCTTTTTCCTCGTGAAATATTTTAAAACTCTGTCATTCTTTACAGAAGAAGTGAGGGCTCAAAGATACCAAATGTGCAGGAGTTCATAGAAATAGTTGCTTTGTATTCCCATAAAGAGGAAGAGAGAGGCAGGACCTAAACTCTTCTTAGACACCAGAGAATCTCTAGCAGTCAAGACCCTTTACTGGACTGCCGTGTCCAGGTAACTTTTCAAATCAGATCTTCTCTCTCATTAGGCACTGAAGGCTCCAGCTGATCCATAGGAGAGCAGATTAATTCTGATACCTGCCCAGGCAGCTACCAGCAAAATCTCTTACAAACCCCCAGCTATGAGTTGAACAAGCAATGTTCAGAAATGCTTCAGCATTCACTTTTGAGAACAGGTACTTAAATTAGACAGGCAGTCAGAGAAGCATCAAAATAAAGGGCTGAATATCTTAAACACCAGAGTGCACTAAGTATGGACAGATTGGTCCTGGGCATCACACTTGAGAAATGTGAGCCCAGCTGCTTTGCATTCGTAACATCAGGACAGCTGACCCCACTCCACCTGGGCACAGGGAAGTGTCCCCTTTTCCCCTGGGGAAGGTCCTTCCAATAGCCAAAGCAGCCCAGGCCTGCTGAGGTGAGCATGGCTCACATCTGGGTTACTACTGAAATCCAGTGAAGCAGCTGCACAGGAGCTCATCCAAGAGGTCCCATCCAGGAGGAAATGCACAGCACAGTTAGAGAATGTCTCAGTCTCAGTCCTGCTGAACTGCTTTGTTCCAACACTAGGACAATGCACTGAGAGTTTTCCTCAAAAGTGAGACTAGAACATCCTGTGACTTATTTCTGGTGCCCCAGACCCTCCCTTTGCCAAACTCATCGCTCATATAGGACCAAACCTTCTCAGTACTCTGGAAGGGGAGGAAAAAAAGGATGAAGGTCTATCTCTCTTCTGTTTTCATTTCAAATTGCATTCAGTTTACATGAACACATCCTGCAGAAAAAGAAGCTGATGCTGCACGTGGAAGAGCAGGAAATGACTAGAACAGCTTATCCAGAGCAGTGCAGAGTCCAGCAGGAAGGGCTGAGATGTGGCTGCACTGCTCATGCTTTGACTGCAGCCTGTTGCCTGACCCTGGACATGTTATTTCACACCTCTGCCTCCTGTGAGCAGCAGGTGATAGTGCGTGCCTGTGTGCTGGCATGTTTCTAGACTGAACTCATAGAGCTCTCTCACACGTCCCTCAACTCCCCTTTTACCCTCTACTCCCTCTGGCAGAAATCTTAATGGAAACCCAGCAAAGCAGCCATAAATACCAGCACTTCTTCCACAGTACAAGCTCAAGCTGGCCTGAGAGCAGAATTTAGAATAAAATTTAAAAGGCAAGCATCACATTCTTAAACACAGCCCATGAAAAACAAGTGCCCAGCCCCTGGCACAGCTGGGAACTGCACTGCAGTTACTGCCAGGTGAGGTCAGTAACTTGTTATTTCAGTGGAGATGGGGAAGAAAGGGTAAACTTATGCCAAATTGATTCAGGTGTCACCTGGACTTAAGAGATTTCCAGTGTCCTCCAGGCTTCCTCCACACTCATCTCTGCCTACTTTCCTGCATCTTCTACAGCAGCTCCACCATAGTAAACAAGGTTTCCTTGTCACCAAGTCCTCCTCTTGCTCTCTTATAATGAAAAACAGCTGTGGCAGGCATGTCCAAAACAAAGCTTTACACATTCCTGGTGGAACTGCCTCCTCACCACCAAAACCCCCAGACTTTATATTTACTACAGAAAATTCAAAACATAACCACTTTTCGTCCTCCAAGCTGTAATTTCCTCCTTGACAAGCCTGTCAAATTTAAGATTTCACTTACTATTCTTATCTCAAGTATCTGCTTCCCCCCACCTCACCACTTAGAAAAGCTGACAGCTCTCCAGTACCATGAACATTGCTATAAGTAGCTTCTGTGGAGCGGAGTAGGATATTTTCCCTTCTCTGAAAAAGACTGTAGAGGGTTGTTTGAAGTAGAGATAGGGAAATCACCATGACACAAGAACCCTTCTGAACTGTACTAGACCTTCTCAGCAGCTGGACCCCTGTTTAGAACCAGGCAGGTGGTAAACACCTCTCCTCTCTCGAGTTTTATTTTGCATTCTGTTTTCTGATAGCTTTTCCCAGAAACTAGTGTGGCAAAATTCAGAGGGAAAGCCTGGAATTTGGATATTTCAGGCCCGATTCTGCAAGGAGAAGCAGTCTGGGTAATTTAGCTTAGGATTCAATACAAAGAAAAGAGATAGGGGCCATACTGTGAACCAATGAACATTTTACCCCTTTGGTTTGACTTCAAAAAGCCAGGCCTTGAACTTGGCCTTTGCACACACAAAAGCAATTAACTTGATTTTTGTAGATTGCACTCTGAAAAACACGAGGACAAACATGCAAGGACCTGAATGACTCTACAAACCCCACTGAGTGATCATCTGTAAATCTTGCTACTCACAAGAGGGAAAAAAACACTATATGCCAGCCACTGACATAGCCAAGACATACAGGATGAGTTCAGGCATGAGCAGTGCCTGTTGATGTGTTCTGTTGTAATGAAGTGGCTTTAAGAACCACAGTGATCTCTGAGTGAACTAGATCGAGTCCCACACAGCCCTCAGCTGCCACACAGGGGTTTCAGACAGGTCCTCTGATACCCAGTGGGGTATCTTTCCACAGATGATTACTGGTACCCACACCACCATTCTGCTCCTCTTCCTCCCCCTCCAGCTCTTCTCAGTCACTGTCAACAGCCTCAGATGAGGCTGTTGATGGAGCTTAGTAGAAGCCTCTCATGAGCAGGATCCCACTCCACCAGTCACAGATTGCAGTCTGCAAATGGTGAGGGGAGCACAGGGATGTATCTTGGCACAGTCTGTGCAGCCTTTTGCAGAGAAGGTTTCTTATTCAGGCTGTGCTCACCCCTTAGTCTGGCCTGAGCTTTAATACATACTCCTGCAAATTGCTCCTGCGGTCTTGTCTGCCTTTTGCTGCTCAATTCTCTTCCTACCCAGCAACCTTTGTTACAAGAACAAGGGCAATCTGAGCTGCCAATGGCCTCAGTGATAAGGAGAAGGAGTGGTCACCAGCCAGGTGAAAGCAGTAGCACTTCTTTCCTGACCTTTTTTGCCAGTTGATTGAGCTCCAAGCCAGCAATTTAAGTTATCAAAGTTTGATCCAATGTTATTCAAACAAGCAAGGGAAAGTCTGAAATCAAAGGCAAGCAAAGGAAGGTCAAAAAGCAGCCTCTTCTCCCATCAGACATTTAAGATCATTATTTCTTGAATAGCCAGGATGTTTTAAGACTACCACCACAAGGCTTGCCCTCCTTCAAGCTATCTTCAGGCAACAATTTCCATAACACTGGAATTCTAGAGGCTTAGAAAATCTTCTGTCAGCCTGACAGCCAAAAGTCAAGTTTTCCTGTCTTTTAACTCCTACCTGGTTCTCCTTCTCAGTCCAGCTACTTTGCTACACAGGCAGCATGATAGATCACGTACTATGGAGAGATCATTCCTCCTTGCTCCAGGTGATCCAAAAAATCACTCAGATAACCCAGGAAGCTCCATCTCACCAGAGTACCTAGAGGCCATTAGTAGCAAACACCAGCCTTCATGGGACTCTCTAGAGGTTGTACCTGCAGCTTTTTGTTAAGCAGGGAAATCCCAGTAACATCCACAACCATCTCAAATTCCACCTCCCAATGGGGTCCTTGGCCAATTTACTGCAGTGAGTTGATGAGTCTGTTGATGAGGGGTGATTTGGAAACACTTGCTCCTACCCACCCTCACAACAGATTTTCACAAACTACTGGCAAACCCTGATATCTGCATCCTTCCAGCAGAAAGAGGTAAATCAATATACCCAACTCTTTAGTGCCACAGCATTCCTAATTTCTTACCTAATACAAATCTACCAGTAAGAAGGAATCAGCCCATTCTGTGTTGGCAGGAGATGCTCACTTGACCTTTGGCTAGAGTATTGCTGTGGCCACAACCAGTCTGGCTGCTCCAATGCCTCTGAGCCACCAGTGGGCCAAGGTGGGTGGCCTTAGGGAAGAACTGAATCAGAGGCAGCTTCTGGCCACCAGTTGGCAATCAAAGCCAATCTTGGCAAAATCTACATAGGATGTGGTTGCTAATATTTTGGCTATGATTTCTTGTCTTACACACAACTTTATTACCTTTCAGTATAGATGCAGGGCCGCTGTATGATTTCTACACCACCCTACACTTACCAGCTCCAGCAACCAGCTGCACTCTCTGGAAGATTCCTCATAATTTTCCTGAGTAAACTATGGAGAATAAATAGGAAAAGGAAGAGAAGAAAAACATTTTCATGTTATCTATAGACACATCTGTACAGCAATTCCCTTTTTACTTACTCAGACCTATAACATTACTGAAGCAGAACAATCAGGGTGGATCTCTTTGGGAGGAAAGTGTGTGGGACACTTTCTGTGCAGGAAAAAAGTTTTAGATTAGGTCAAGGAATAGTCAAGACAGGGGGAAAAAAAGACTGCTTTGGTGATTTCAAACTATAATCATAATATGTTTCTTGATCTTTCATTACCCTCAAGAATTAAAAAATAAATGTGCAACCTCTTTTCTAAAACTTCATAAAACCCTATAATATATATTTACTGTGCTCTTCCAAAACCAGTCCATGAAGCAGGACTTGTCATGGCACAGAATGCTGTAGTGCTTCAGCAGTGTTAAACCTGCAGGTCACTTCAGTCCAGCCACAGTCCTGCAGAGCCATCCCTGCTCACACTTGGACCAGGTCTTGCCATTCTGCTGTTTTGGAAAAGTGTATGTATTAAATACATGCAAATAAGAGTGAGTGTTAACACACATAAAGAGCAGGAAAGATCCACTATTTTCAGGAAGAAAAGGGGAAAAGAGGTTATTACACTTCTCTTACCAGCAGCCATGTTGCTTTGCTGAGATGCAAGAAGCCGCTTTTACAAAGTGCTAGAGGTTATATAGTCACACCCAAAGCCATTAATTCAGGTCATGCTTGGAAGAGAGGCAAGAGATTATGGTAACCTTTGCTGAGGACCTTGTGGAGCTGTAAGAGTTTTAGGTCATCTAGCTTTAGAAATTGACACGTCCAAATACACACACACATGCAGTACCTGCAGCAGAACCCCTCCATCCTTGGAGCACCACGCAGGGGCAGTCCTCAGCCTACAGCAGTGGCCTGGAAAGTTTGCAGACAAGCAGGAGATCCCCAGTGAGATCCACCAAGAAATTTTCCCTCCATCTTCCTCTGGTGGCACAGCATAACACAGGGACACCAAGGCTGAGGGTGCTACCAGAAGACAGATTATCATCCAACTCCCAGCCAGCTGCTGCAACCCATCAGACCATATGCCAAGGAGTCACCGGCTCCTGTGAGACCCTGCAAAGAAGGATTTAAGTGATTTACAATGCACTACTAAAAATCAAATTTTTGCATTACCTCCTCCCTAAGCTTTCAAGAAATCAAAAATTTCCAACAATTGTTTTAGTTGTTATGGGTCATATTTCCCATACTCACCCTTAAATTTTTAGATGAAAGTTTTGATCCTTAAGTGATCATCTTCTTTGTTTAGCTAGGTGGAACTGTTAAGGTGAAGAATTGGCAGGCTAATTTGGCCAAGGATCAGCATTTAATATTTACTTTCTCTTGTAGAACTATGAAACAAAGGTTGAAAGAGGTTCTTGGTGTAGCCTAGTAGAGGCAGTAATAACTTCTCACAGTTCATGGCCCATGTGACAGGAATGTGCAGTAACTGTCCACAAGCGTGCTCTCATTCCCTGCCACAGATGAAGTGAGTCTGTTTAGACCCTTAGTGAAGGCAGGCTGCTGCTTCTGTTACAACAAAGATATAGGACAACTCCAAGCAGAAGTGGACAATAACAAAGCAAACTTTTGGTTGCATATCTTGTGAGATGAGAGCCAGGAGTGCTGGCCAATTGTCATAATTTCTCTAGAGAAGGTCCATTTTATTCTAGGATTTCAGGAGTGATATACATTTGTTTCTCAAAAAAAGCCAGTGCTGCCACAGGTTCATGCAAACATGCATGATATGGAGGACACTTGCTATTTCTCAGAATGCAAGAGCTGATGGGGAATAAAAGGGGTGGGAGCAGTGGTTAAGCTGCCAGGCAAACACATCTGAGACAAGCTGTGGGAAATATGTTTTTCGTGTGGATAGCACGTAAATTGAGAAACTCAGTGTCACCAGATGCTTTGAAGATTAACCATAAAATTTGTCTAATCTCTTTTCCAGTCAATTGAATTAGCCCATCAGGGTCTATTAAATGTGGTGATAGAAATGCAACCTCCAGTTCAGGAAGTTTTCAAACCACTGATTGCTGAAAGCTGAGTGTGCCTTATGGAGGAAGCATATCCCAATTTTTAAATTTTCCCTATTCATATGAGACACCCAATAGTGTTCTGTGTGAGTTGGTATTAAAGGGTCTTTCTACAATTATAGACCTCTAACTTAGCAGAATTTTAACCTCTCTCAAATCTCTCTCACTCAAAATGTGATCTAGCTAAAGGAAAATTAACAATATTGATAGCCAAGGAATTATGACCAAGAAAAAAGTTAGAAAGAACACACTTGTTTTGGCTCACAGGAAGAAAAATAGGACTATATGGTAAAACACTAACTACAAACTTTTAAAACTCAATTACATTATTCAAGTTGTTCTCTGCCTGAAGAAGAATATAAAAGACTACATTTATAAAAAGCAGTACTTCAGTTAATAACTCCAATAAAACTTATTAATTGTAAAGTTAGTTAAGCATTATAGTAGAAACAGATATAGAATCCTCTTCCTGTAGGATCTTCAGGAACAGGTGTAAACAAATCATTGTCAAGATGTCTTGATAAGGTCGACAGGGTGGTCCAGGTATGTTGATGCCACCTCTGCTCATAGGCAGAATTGCATGATTTATCATGTCTTTTCCAGCCTATGTGTCTAGGACACACATGGATTCATGATGCCAAGACTGAAATTAGCAAAGACTAAAGAATGATAAGTACAGACGAGACAATACACAAGGGGACTCAGAGCTGCCCTTAGAAAATGTTACATTTTATCATGTTGGCATTTCTAAAGCCTTGTGAGAATGTTCAAAAGAACTGCTATACCTCATTTGATAAACACTCAGCAATAGGAGAGGAGGGAAATCTGCACTGATGATGATAAGCTGCTCTGATAAGAGCAGAAATGATGCAACTCTTTTTACAGCAATATATGCCCAGTGTTCACTGTGATACTTTCAGTTAAAAATCCTTCACCTCCCCTGTTTCATGCCCACCAGGCAAAAAATACTGCTTTGCTGCTAGTTGAGAGTTGTGTGTAGGTTGATCATCTGTCTAGCACATGTGCTAGGCTGGCCAGCCCACATCGTGTTTGTTTGGCAAAGCAGATCCTGGGGCAGTGTCACAGCTGAGTCCTGCTGGCCTCCTCCCCGCTCAGGGCACAAACCTGTGCTCCTTGCTTCTGCCCACCCAGGAGATTCACTGAATTTACAGATACTCAACTACTCCCCCCATTACAAGTCCTCTGCCTAATTTGTCATGAGTGGGCATCACTGGAATCATCCTAGGAAATCAATTATTCAAGTAGTGATTGGTTCACCTACAGGTTTCAGTGGGATCCAGCTTTCCTCTAAGATGTTAAATGGAAGATTAAGGGGTGATATGACAATAGTTTAGATGAACCTACTTTTCAAAACAGAGGGCTTGTCATTACCACTGACAAATATAATATACTAATACCACAATAATAAATATATAATAAACACAAGTTGTCACATACTAGTATCTTAGAATTATTTGGGTATGCCTTAATAATCTAGATTGAACACCTCTGTCATGTGCAGGGACACCTTCTACTACACCAGGTTGCTTAAAACCACATCCAACTTGGCCTTGAACACTGCCTGGGATGGGGCTTCTCTGAGCAACCTCCTCCAGTGTCTCATCACCTTTACAGTAAAGAATTTTTTTCCCAAATATCTAATTTAAAACCTACCTTCTCTTTTAGTTTAAAACCACTACTCTTTGTCCTGTTGCAACAGTCTGTCCCCATCTCTCTTATAAGCCCCCTTTTAATATTGAAAGGCCACAATAAGGTCTCCCTGGAGCCTTCTCTTCTCCAGGCTGAACAACCCCAAATCTCTCAGCCTTCCCTGATAGGAGAGGTGCTCCAGCCCTCTTGTCATTTTTGTGGCCCTCCTCTGGACTGACTCTAGCAGGTTGGTCCTATTTGGGGGCCCCAGATGCCATATCCTGATGCAGTAACCTGACTAGCAAAGGAGTGCACATTTTTAACTTTATCCCAGGACTTTTTATATCATCATTTCTCTCTTGCTCTCACTGCAAATTGCCTTCAAAGAAATATGCACCAGACTCATGTGGACATTCTCCCTGTCCTCCAGCCATCTCCAGTTTCCCAACATCAGAAATGTCTCATTTCTGGCACAGGTTTCTTCCCCATGTTGGCAACAGTGGTGCTTGCAGGTAATAATCTATTAGCTATAATTAAATAATAGGTGCTGCCTTGGGAATTGGCTGCTATAATCTACTGTATTAAAAGGATGAAAACATCATTTTGGTCAGACAGTTTACAGGAGATAACATGATTTACAGGACAACAGATTCAATTATGTGCAATTAAATAGCTGGATTAAGTCTCAGGGCTTGATCCAGAATGTAAAACACTGAAGGTAAAACAGACAAGCAGGCAAGAAAGAAACCTTGTCATGGTCCTTCTCTCTGCACAATCTGCCATCTCCACTTGAGGCTGAGATGCACATAGATTCTGGCTCATCAGAAAGGAAGATGCCAAAAATTGCCAGCATTGCTGTGGGCAGCAGCACTCTAGCCACTTACAACAAAGCCAAATGACAGGCAGCTTCAGTTATTAATGGCTGCAAACACCGACCCTCGCACCACTGCTGTGCTTGCTTCAAATCTGTATCATCCTCTGCCTCCTTTACTGAGTGCAGGAAGGATGTGGTTCACCAAGAATCATTTACCAAATTCATTCCAATTGCTCTATTAATTATCCTTTAGCTTCAACATGAGGAAACAGTTTCTACCTTCTGCAGCAGGTCTATTTTTAGTGAAGCATCAATTTGCCTGTTTTGTTATCCCTCACTGTTAATCCTGCCCACACAACAAATCTGGCATTGATCACTTGTGGTAGACAAATATTTTTGGCTTAGGCTATGAAAGAGTCATAAGGAAGGTTGTACAGAAAAGGAGTCTTAATAACCAGAAAGAGTATCATTAGAAACCAGAATTCATATGGAGAAAGCAAAGTTAGCAGAAAGAAAACAAAAAGGAAGGGTGGGGCAGAATGTGTTCTTAGTATGTGTTTCTGAATATAAATCTACAAAAGTGACAAGAATCCCTTAGCTTCTGCAAGTGCAAATTCACATCAGGAAATTCAAGTTCATGAAAGAAGGTTTCAGTGTTGGATAGCATTCCTGGTGTTTCAAAGACAGCCCTGCCTGCTACCCAAGACCATCCCTTCCTACGAAACCATGGACCTAGCTCAACAGAGGAGAGCAAAATGATCTGTCAGTCTTGACAAGAAAATAGTGATGGTCCTGCTACTTGAAAGGGGAAAAGGACAGGGCAAAAGAAAACATCCTCCTTGTCTGTATTCATCTTGTAGTCTCAGTCCCTAATTCTGTGTTCTGTCCCTCACCCAGCCTATCTGACCAGACCTGCTTTCCTTAGAAAAGGTCTGAAGGTGAATCCAGAGCTGGACTAGATGCAACTGATGAAGCAGCATAAACTGTCCACACCATAGTGCTTCTGTTCCATCATCAGGATTTAATCATTAAATAATAGAATTGTTCTGTTTGGAAAAAACTTTTAAAATCATTGAGTCCAACTAAAATCTTCACAACTCGCCTTGTAATCTAGATCATCTTTGAGATTGCCCAAGCTGGGGAAGGTGAAAAAAAGCAGCATGGCCAGTTCTCTTTGACTTATATTCTCTATAATGGTGAAGGACAAAAGACATAGAAAAATGATAAGACTAACTGGAAACTTTATCTAAACCTCTACGTTTGTGAGCTCAGCCTGCTTTACAGAAGCCCATCCACAGCACTGACTCTCTGCTATGGGCTGTTAAGGGTTTAAGAGCCCTGGAGCACCCTGAGGTTACCGCTGTCTCTAAACCCCAGCCTGTGAGAAGCAAGGGGCCTCTCAAAATTAGGCAAACCAAAGAAAACCTGAAACTTGATGACTGTAGTTTATTGGACTCAGGACAGCAAGAAGCAGACTTGCCTCTGCCTGAAAATATCATTACAGGTCCTGTTATAGACTGAGGAATCCATAGCACAGTAGAAGGCAAAGACAGAGGCACCGGGAAAGGCAGAAGGGACAAAACTATTCATAACTGATTATTGCTGTGTGCATACATGCCTAACACTTTTATCCTTCAGTCATTATTTTGATCTATGCTAGCCTGGCATATGCTCTCCAGCCATGGTGTGTGCAAGAAAGGAAAATAATCCTCCTTTGATCAGGAAATCGCATATTCCTGACTGTGACTGCTGAAAGAACTCTCAGACAGGCCAGGTATTTAAATAGCTTGGAACTGGAATTTACTAGCAGCTTAGCAGTTAAACTGAAACACAGTTTAGCAGTTGGTAAACTTGGACATCTGCCAGTGCCCTAGAATATTAACCATTCCTGTAAGTCCATTGCATTTTTGTCATCTTGTTCTGGAAAACTGAGGAGCTTGAACCAGACAGACAAACAAGAGAAACTAAATCTCAAAGATGCCTATAATCTGTCCAAATACACCAGCTGTCTACAGCTATGAGTGTGTCCACCCCTTCAAATATAAACCTGAGAGAGGGAAGCTAAACCTTGTGGCAAGACATTTATCTTAGTGCTATGGTCCAAAAGATTCTTCAGGAAAGAAGCGCAGTTTGGGAGGCAAATTAGTAACCCAGAACAGCTCCTAAGACTGCTGTCAGTAACTAGGAGGAGCAGGAAAGGAAGGTTATGAGGCTCCACCTAGAAGTTTGCCCCAGAGCCCCAGGCCAAATGCTGCTGCCTCCTATCCACTCCTGAAGGTGTGGCTAAACCCAGCGTAATCACCGCGCCCTCGCCAGCTCTGTGCAAGGTTCATGGGCACTCCTGGAGTCCTCTCCCATCATCCTTTCCTCTGCATCAGCAAACAAAAGACTTGAGATAATACTGGCACAATTTTCTTCTGGATTCCCAAATCCATAAACACTAATTTAGCTGGCTTTTTTTTGTTGTTGTTGAGTTTAAGCAGAGAAAAACCGGCCTGTTCTTCCTGCAAAGAAGAGCTGAAACTAGTGGCAAGTTAGAGCAGAGAACTGTCACATACAGAGGATAAGCCAGGCCTCTCAGTACAGAGGTAGCGCCTGCTGTTTAAGGGAGGTTGCTCAGAGGCCTTCAGTTGAGTGTTCAGTTATGGTCTCCCTAAGTCATCATAGGTATGTCATCAGTTCTTGCATCCTATTTTTCCTCATCTGTGAAACAGGAGTAGAAAAATCTCTTATTTCTTTACATCTTTTTTTTTTTCCTGGTCAGATACCATATCCTAGAGAAGTTCAGGTGTGATTGTGGTCTTAGTTAAGATTTGAGGTCATGAGTTCACAGTAGAGCTCAGCTTAACCCAACACCAAGCGAGGCACACAGAGATCCCTTCCCATCTTCAGATTTTCATTTCTCCTCTTCCCAAGGAGCAGATACATCCATTCCCACTGTGCTATCACTGCTAGGAGGA
Organism: Vidua macroura; assembly: GCF_024509145.1. Classification (NCBI taxonomy): domain Eukaryota; kingdom Metazoa; phylum Chordata; class Aves; order Passeriformes; family Viduidae; genus Vidua; species Vidua macroura. The sequence continues at coordinate 48,168,583 of NC_071576.1, read as the reverse complement.
GGGAAGCTTTCTGGAAATGCTCTCCTTCTACTTCAACAGAGCAGAGACATTTAGTCTTTGCTTCCTCCACAAGCACCACACCTAAACTATAAATCATATTTCAGAAGGGGGAGGATTTTTTTGGAGTTCTTTTCCCCCCATTTTAACCTTTTGCTAGGGTGTGGAAAGTGAATAATCCCAACTGAGCATTCCTTACTTAACAAATTTACAGTTGGCTGCTTAATTAGGAATTTAATAAATGTGACTTAATTATCTCTTAATTAGATTGCCTTATTAATGCCCATGGCCATAAGCCCTTAGGGCTCTCAATCTTGTTAGATCTCAAAAGCTAGGCTGAGTCAACACTTGAATAAACAGCTGCCAATAAAATACCTTGTGCTGCCAAAGGTGGCATTTGAATTTTACCTGATGATTCCCTTCCCAGGTTGAACTCTGTGCCTTTGCACAGTGCCAGCTAATCTCTGCTCTCAGAGGTTTCTTTTCTGTGTGAGATGCAAAGTAGAGAATAGACCACTTTTGACAGAGCTCACAGCAAGCAAAGTTTTAAAAATCTTACTGGACAGGCCATATTCCAGGTGCAGTAATCACAGTTCCCTTACTTAATTTTCACAAGAAACCTGTTTTCTCCACTCCTGAAGAGCTGTTGTGCAATGTTGTCTTACACTGACAAGGCCTGTCAAGAACAGATTTTTGGCACTTTCTTAGGTAGGTGAAGTACCTATAAAATGCTCCTTGACCATCTAGGACTCTCATTACTGTTAATATTAGAAGAGAAGCACATATGGACAGCTCTCACTTTTATTCCCAACTGGGTCTTTTCAGTTATAAGCAACTTCAACCTTTTCAGGTGGAATTTTGCCCTTCTGGTTTCTGCCAGAAAATTTTTTTGAAAGTTTGGTTCAGCTGTTTTTTTAGTTTTAAGACAGTGAGTAGGTGGGGGAAAATACAACTGTTGCTACAATTTAAAAGTTAAAATAAATATTCTGTCATCTTGTCTTGAGCAATCACTCACTTCACCAAGAAAAGGGAACCTTAAAGTTGGCTCACAGATGCACTCGTTAGTTTTCCAATGAAAACACATCTCAAATTAGCTGAATCACATCAATGCCTGCTGAGCTAACCTACCCAGAATCTGCTACTTAAAATCCAGGAACAAATCCAGAGATAAGTGTCTTAGGCAATAACTACTCAATAGCAGCAATGGTGATAGAGGTCATGGGCCTTGAATGCTAGAAAAGACTCTCTATTTTTCAGAGCCTGTTCTTGAGGTCAAAGGAAGGTGATTTGAAGAAAATATTACATCCAGCTCCTGAAGAGGGGAAGATGATGCTGGAAAAAAATCCTGTTCCTGATTATGGTTCAAAAAAGTAAAAAAGCAATCAGCATCTGCCCCCAAAAAATACAGCTGTTAATTCAGTACCGAGTAGAGCAGCAGAAACAGCTGAATCAGTGCACTGCAGATGAGGCAGCAACACCTGGGAACAAACACATGATGAGGTGACAGCTCAAAAAGGGTCTGTAGATGACAGAACAGCAGCATGAAGCCACAGGTTCAACACAAGGCTCTTATCTAGCTAGCAGAAGGAGAGGGCATATCAGACAATGAAAAGTCCCCTGCTTTTGCAATGGCTACCCCACTCCAGAAAAGGTTAGAAACAGATCTTTATGAAAATCCATGGATTTTAAGTTCTTGTACTCAGCAGACCATCTCTTCCCTTTTCAAGGCATACTGAGACTCGGTACCATGTTTTCTCTCCTGCAATGGGAAGTATCCATTGTTTCTTACAATGCAAAACCACTGCAGCCCTGTACACATTTTTGCCTGGCCTGGCAATAAATAAAGATGTGTTTCCTGGCAGGCAGTTTGTTTCTCTTCCAAGCCACCCTGAGTGGCTTTATAGCCAACATGGACTGCTGTGGCACAGCACACTGAGCAAACATCCTGAACAGCTTTGTTTGGGGTTGACATCTCTGACGGGAGCCAGTGCCCTGTGGAAAGCTGCAATGCCAGACTAACACTACCTTTAGAGCAGGACAGCTTCTGTTTTCCTTCCCCTTTATGACAGAGCCTTCTTGTGTTAAAACAGGAGAAGCTGTATTGTCAGGGATGGGGTGGGAAGCAGGAACTGGACATGAGAAGCCCAGCCACTTCTCTTGACTTCACCACTCTCCTCCTCTGCCTAAGTTAGTTGCCACTCCTCCACATTCCCTCTCTGTTGTACCCCAAAGCTGTCTAGGCTGTACAAGTCATGAGCTCTTTAATCCATGCAGCATCTCAATATATGTATGCTTTCAGCCTTATGCAATGGGGACCATTGCTAAAATATTTTAAATAATTAAACATCAAATAATAACCCCCATATTGTATAGGAGGGGCTGGTCAGCTTTTCTTCTTTCTATGTACTTGAAGGGTAAATGCTTTGTAGCACAATTCCGTGCCAGGGAAGTGCAACATTAAGGAAGCATCTCTTACTTCTTTGTCCCCAGATGTAAAATACCTCTGGCCTTCGTTGTAACAGCCACAGAAGGATGGAGGACACACCCCACCAGTAAGGTGTTTCAGAGCATGGCTGGCTCTTGTCACTGGAATTCATGTTCCTCATTTTCAGACACCTGTATCTGGGAGGAACAAGGTACAGCCACTCACCCCTCCATGCTCTCACCCATCCCACAGCTGCTGCTTTGCCAGCTATCCAGGCCCACATCTCCAGGCAGTCTCACAAGCAAGAGAACCTGGTGCTCTTTGTCAGCCTGTCCATGCAAGGACTGCTCTTCCTGAGTGGGCAGCCAAAATTCAACAGATGGGGTGCTTGACACAAAACTTCAAGGACCTGTCTCCTCTTCCTTCTGTTCCCTACTTCAACACAGCTTGTTCTACATAGCTTGCTGAACACTCCCCTTCTCTGCCCTCCCTGACTCTGGTGAATAAAGCTATGAGAGCCACAGAAATAGAACAGCCACCCCTCAGCTTATTTTCAGTTCTCCTGGCCCCTTCTCTTCTGAGTCAACATGGGAAGCCTCCCCTGACACCAAATACCAGTGACCCCCTTTTGCTGCCTGCACACACAGATCCCCCAGAAAGCAGTGCCAAGGACAGCCAGTAGCTCTCGCCCCACAAGTGCCAGGCCACCAGTACACACACAGGGAAGAGGAAGTTGTTATCAGGCCCCAGTAACACAAAACAGCTGTGCTTGGGTAGGGCAGCTACTGCTCACCCCTGCTGGGGGCTGAGCAGCAGCTGTGCTCCAGAAACCTTCTGCTTTAGCTTGTGCTCCAGATCCTGTGAATAAGGAGGCACCTCAGGAGGCCCCAATGAAATTAGCACCCAAAATCTTCATTTGCCTGAGCTGTTTCAGCAAATCAGCCCACAGACCGTACTAGCAGGGTCTTTTTCTGAAGACACCTCTTTCTCTTTGAGTTTTGCTGGCTCAAAAAGGGGATGCTGCAGCACTTCCCAGTAAGTGACAGCTGTAGATAAAATGTATTGGGCAGGCACATTGGAAACCTGGGAAAAAAAAAAAAAAACAAAACAAAAAAAACAAAACAAAAACAAAAAAAAAAAAAAAAAAAAAAAAAAAAAAAACCAAAAAAAAAACACCAAACCACAAACCTGTCCATCTCAGCCTTCCACTGACCTGCCTTGGCACCTCCACCCCACCTCAACTTGCAGCACAGGTTGCTCTGTCTGTCCCACACCCTTGCTCAGCTCCAGCAGTGCAATTCAAAGCCAGCTGCTAATGGTAAGGGTCTCTTGTGAAGCCTACATAAGCACCCAAATGAGGGATCTGCACTGGGAAAAAAGCCTTCAACAAGGCTGTTCTAGCTAGGTAATGAGCAGAAGACAAGGTAAAGTGATTTAGAACGCACCATCCCCAGAGGTACTGCTGTCTTCTACCCAGTGACTGTCAGGAGCATGGGAAGCTTGCAAAAGGACCCATGCAAAAGCACTTATGCAGTCTCCTCTCTCCCAGAGTACATAGGTGGCCCAAGCCAAAAGGTTGTACAGAAAATAATTTTCTCAATGTCAGCTGCTAAATGTATCTGTGTAAATATTATAGTAGTAGGTTAACAACACAGGCTGCATCCCCACCCAGCCCACATAGTATCAGCAGGCAGGCAGGTCAGCTCCAGCCCAGGTTTCAATTAAAGAGCACATTGCAGTTAAAATTGTCCCTGCTTGCTTTACTTTGGGGTTTAAAGGTCCTCCACAATGCAGCTGCTTTTAGTGCAGGTTTTTTATTAGTCTCATCTACATTATGGCCTCCTCAACCCACTAGAATGACCAGGAAACCCATGGAGAGAGAACAAACAGACACCACATGGCAGTCCTAGAAAAAGGTACATGGCTATTTGATAAGTGGAGCTTAGACTTAATTAGCAGTGCTAAAGGATTTGTAGCGTAATAAATCTCAGAATAAGAATTAGCGTCCCTCTGGCACTTTGCTGGTCATTTTTGGCAGGAAATGACAAGACATGAAGGAATATTAAACCTCACAGCTCAGGACTGGAGCCAGATTCAGAGATGTGGAGGAGACATCTCAGATTACTTTTTTTTTAAACAGGAGAGATCTTGCATTTTCCTTTGAAAAGAGCCGTGACATCTGTGTTGGCAACAGGTGAAGAATATATACTTCAAAGTTGTTGTGGGACAATTCCTAGACCAAGACATGCCCACATGAACACACATGTTGAGGGTGGGAAGGAACAGCCACAGTGGGCATCCACACACCATAGTGGGGACATGAGGCAACCTCACCTCACTGCTGCAGCACTCTCTCCTTAGTGACAGGCATCAGAATAGCTTTAAACCTAGGTTAAGTAAAGGACATGGCAATGTAGCAAATCTTTATCCAGTCCTGTGGGTGACTCTGTCACATGGATCTGCTCAGCACAGTGTTTTCAGCCAGCAACTCAATGGGGAAACAATTGACTTGAGCACAAATATAACATACCTCAAAGAATGTTTCTGTTCTGGTTTTTAATTCCCTCTGAAGACAGTTCTGTACAAATGCATTCAAAGGAATATCTTGCTTTTATCTGGCCAGCAATCATGTACACCCAGAAGCATGAAGAATAATAGCCAAGTCCAGTTATGGAAGGACTGTTCTTCACAGAAATGCCTGATCTTCCTTTACCTTTAGCATGCACACAGATCTCTGCAGCTCACATCATTCATTACTTCGTCACAGAAGAGTTCTCAGGTCATTCTTTCATTGCCAGGATTTTTCCTATGCTACATTAAGTCTGTAACAATTTGAACTCCTGTAGGGATGCTACTCCTTCCCTTCGGAGATCATTACAGGGTTTGACAGCTCTCACTAACATTTTCCAGCATTTCCCGCTGTCAAACAAAACTGCAAACATTCAACAAAAAGTACACTCTACCAAGCCTCGCACACACTGATAGTAGAACCAAGGCTCACAGCTGGAAAAAAACACATGGGTTGTCCTACTGCAAGCCATGTGCATCTGCTGCCCATGTGGAGCCCTCCATCCCTTTCAGCCACTGCTCCCCTTCCTGCTTTGATTCACATGGATATGATTTTCAATAGGTGAGATCATCTTTTGAAAAAGTTTTATGTTTGGCTATAAACAGGCGCCAGGACTGTGATTCAGGAGAGGCACGGAGGCTGTGTTCATCAGGCTCACTGTTTCCTTCCAAATGGGATGCTCACTGTGTGTCACAAACTGCTGGTGTATGAGATTGCTCTTTCCTGCAGAAGAATCTCTGTATTTCTCCTTGCAGACTGAAGTAGGATGAAAAGTATAAAACTTTCCACAAAAATTCCCAAGGCAGTTTTGGACCACAGGAATCTGCCTGACCCTCTGCGAGATGCTGGAGACTTAAACCCCAGCTCAGGAAAGCTCCATTAAAAATTGACCCACTCCAGGGTGCCATTAGCAGGGAAGGTCATGGTGTTCTGAAGATCTTTAGCCCAATAGTACTTCAGTCTAAATACTGAAGACATGTAGGTATATGTAAAAATCAATACATCGGGGAATAAAAAGCTGAAAACAACTTGCCTTGAGTTCTTACAATATCTCTGCAGTACACTTTGACCCAGCAATCAGGAGAATGAGATAGGACAGCTGGCTTTTTTCCTTGCAGATCAGACAGCTTTTTGCCTGGAACTTGTAGGCACTGGCTGTAGCACACACAGCACTGCTGCTGCTCTCTCACTGTTGGGAATACTCACCATGGATGCATGCAGGAGGAATCAGCCTAGAGTTGTCTTCTACCCGCAGTAAGTGCCCATAGCTGAGCTGGTCAGAAGTACACAGTTCATCCAAAGTTGCTTCCATTTACCCCCTGTCCCTTGAACAACCATCTTAGCATCTTCCTACATAACAAGCTAGTTCTGATAAAAGTCATCAGCAAGGATTTCAGCTACTCCCTAACAGTACTGCCCTTTACACCACTATCAGCAAAGCTTCCTCCCTGAGCAAACTCTCTTTTCTGGTACCTTACAGGCTCATCTGCTCCCTGGCATCACCTGGATCACACAAGGTACCACACCAAACTAAGGACGGTCTTGTCACTGCCTGATGCCACAAGGGTGCAGGACAAGCTGGCCACTGTGCACTTCCTCACTCCTCTACTGCAGTAAAAGGTTTCAGTTTTGCAGGAGCATGGTACAGCCCACGTTGGTCATTAGTCAGCTGCTGAGTTCAGCTTAACTGCAGTGACCAAGGATGAGCAAAGTTGCTCAGGAAAATGCCTATAGTGGGTGCAGCACTTGTGAGAAATCACAACATAGGTACTTTTGAAAATTCCTGCTTTGTAATCTGCAGCAGTGACTGCAGTCTCAAGATTTGAGAGCAGAATTTAGAATGTGGTTAAATCTTGATTGGTTGTTTTTGTTTTAAGTAGCCATGATAGTCACTTCTAAAGGTAAGCTTTTTCCAGATGAAAAAATACCTCCTCCTTTCTTTTCCTTTCCTTGACCAGTGTTACAAGAGTTATGTGAAAGATGCAACAGTATTCACACTCACAAGCTTTGGCTATATGATCTGCAGAACAGAACACGTTGTGTAAATCCATGACCCTCAAAAACAGTGGAATTGGTTTCACCTGTCCCAGATTGAAAGAGTTAAAATCATTTAACCACTTTTTGTGAAGACAAGTTATTTGTTTGCTTTTTCAAAGAGATGGTATAATCCAGTCCAAACAGCTTTAGCCCTCTTAATTTGGACCAGGAGGATGCTGGGCAAGTTCTGTGTGCTTGCAGAACCTCTCCTTTAAACATCGTAACACAAACATAACTCCAGCCAAAGCACAAGTTGAACATCACCCAGGGCTAAGCAGGAAGCCCCCGATCAGGCAGAGACTTTTTCCCAGATCCTTTGGGGTTTCCCTGCCAGAGGGAGGCTAAACAGACAAGCGCTTGTGGAGCCCCGCAGCACAACCTGCTGGCATTTCTCAGCCAAGGCAGGGCCGCTGTAATCACATCACCCAGCCCAGCAGCAGCACAGAAAGACAAGATCCAAGGACGTGAAACTACAAGGACATTGACCCCAAACGCTGTAGAGCAAAGACCAGCTTTCCCCACTATAAGCAGCTATCCAGCAAGCCCAAAAAGTCAAAGCAATCCCTAACCCTGAACTACCTAGTCCTTCCAGCAGACAGGAATCAATACAGCTCTAGGCTCTGCTGTTCTTCAGCCTGGTTTCTTCTAGAAAAACACAATCTTACGAGCCCATACTTCGTGCAAGATGAAAGCATTTGCTTTTGAACCCACGGGCCAACTTCAGCCAAGCAAAACAAAGGAAATTAAGTTTCATGAGACGCAGAGGCCATGGAAAGGAGGCAGCTGGAGTTGCCCTGGTCGGGGAAATGTCGCAATCTGAACTTGCTGTCACAGCTTAACTGAGTACCAAGCAGCCACCGGCTTGCAACAACTAAAATATCAGAGTATCGTCTACATTTTTGTCATACTAAATAAAAAACATGGCACTGTACCAGTTACTTAAAGGAAAATTAGCTCTCACCCAGCTGAACTAAGGACACTTGCCTTGACTGCATACCAGAGAACCCACAGTGGAAAAAGCTCTCAGAAATGCTTCAGCACAGAAGGTCTCAGGTTTCCTTTTTTGATGCCAAAAATAAGCAGCCACTAGACAAATTCAGAGAAACCAGCTCCATGCTATCTCCATTTCCAGACCTTCCTGACATTTTCCAACTACATGCAATAGCTGCTTTAAAGGTCCTGCTAAAGAGTTCTGCATATACTCTTCAATCCTCTGGACACTACATGGCATATTGCAAACTCATATTTACAATTGCAAAGTTCTTTCCTACTATTCCTTTAAATGTTTTAATATTTCATTATTTCCTTTCTTCTCTTCTGTCTAGAGCAGCATCCTTCTAGTACAGGTAATTAAACAAAAGGGAGGTGGCATTTAGAATTAATCAAATCTAAATTTAATTCCAGGATGTTCCTGTTTTAGGCCATACAACAAGTTGACTCCCAATATGCACCAGATATGCTTCACAGCAGCAGAATGTTGTTCTTGGCAGATGTCTTCTAGATAACCTGGTAGGACCCCATCTATTGTTATACTGTGAATTCTGTAAGCAAGCTTCCAAAGATGTTGCATTTTCTCCCTTAGCATACTATTAACTACTTCAACACTACACCATGAAATGCAGTAGATGGGCCACCATTTGTGGCTTCAAAAGCAAAACAATGGAAGCCATTCCAGGAGGATGATTTTAACCCAGAGAGAAACAACAGCTTGGAGGTAGAAACAACCAAGTGGATGTTTGCTGCTGGTGACCTCCAGCTCAAAGAGCCAGAAGGGAAGAAATCCTAATTGCTTTAGATTTGCAGATCAAGTCACCACTACAGAAGAGCCCTTTAGAAAACTGCACATGCAGCCTACCTTTCACAGTCCCATTGCTCCCCTTCATCAAGACTTACAAGTAGCTAGACAAAACACATCAAAGTTAACAATCTTTACAACTGGGTCTCAACGTACAAGTCAGAAAACACAACTAGCCTTTCTATGCCAAGGCTCCAGCCCAGGTTTTTATGATTTGGGTTTTTTTGTTTGTTTTTAAATGCCTAAACTGAGCTATTATGAGACCACTGGGCTGCAAAGAAAAACCTATTCAGCTGGCACTGCAATTTGAGCACCATGGAGATAGGACAAGCAGTAATGGTTTTAAACTAAAAAGGGTAGATTCAGACTAGATATAAAGAAGAAATTTTTCATTATGAGGGGGGTAAAACACTTCAAAGGGTCGCTCAGAGAGGTGGTGGTTGTCCCCTCCCTGGAAACCTTCATGGTCAGGTTAGACAGGACTCTGAGCAACTTGGTCTAGTTGAAGATGTCCCTGCCACAGCAGGGGGGTTAAAACTAGAGAACCTTTCAGGGTTCCTTCTAATCCAAATCATTCTATGATTGCATGGCAAACCAAGATCTCCACCTTGTATGCAGAAATGGACTGAGGTAAGACTCATTCTGGTGCTCATCCTCACTAAAGGCTCAGTTTCTGTTGAGAAAGTAATTCAGACCTGGAAGTGCAATAACTCAAGTAAAAACAAAAAAGACAGGCTGTGCCAGTATCTGATGAGGAGACCTGGATGTAAACATACCACAGCTGTGGGAACTGCATCAAGATTCTGATGAGCACTCACCTTCCTGTAAGGACCTGCTAAAAGGCCGCAAAGATTTTTATAGTGGTGGTTTCATTTAGCCATGATGTACTTGTACTATTCTCACTATGTCCATGCGAAACTCCCCAAGACTCTTGTAAATAGAGTTGTAACTCAATTCCAACTCTTGTAATTAAATCATACCCATGTAAATTATCCCCGAAGGGCTTTATTTGTTTTTAATATACAAATCTTCAAGTTCTAGAAAAAGTTCAAGACTTTAAGTAATGCCACTTTCCTCTCCTTTCCCTTCATAGTCTCTCAAAGAAATCAGTACAAGAGTCTAATACCTCTTCAAAGAGGAAAATAAATACCAATGCAACTTCCCAAATTTCCACGCCACAGAATCTGGTGTCCAACTTCAGCTCTGCAAATAGATCCAACAGAGACCAAAAGATAAAAGGCCACAGTGAATGCAAAGTTCATCAGAAATTTCCCCATTTGCAGGATAAGCAATCAGAAGTCTGATGATCATAGTTTGTGTTCGTGGAAATGGCTCAGGCAACTTAGGAAAAAAAACCAAAAATACTGCAGAGAACCAGCAGAAAGCTGCAACACTGACCCTTTATGTAGGAAGGCACTTCCTAAAGGCAGGAATTCACTACATAGACAGAGAAGGAAGAGCACTATTGCCTAGATTTGTCCTATCAAAATGCATTTATCCAAGCTGCCTAAACGAGGAGGAAAAGAAATGAGCTGAGTCTGAGGAAAAGCTCATCTTCCTACTTGGGAGATGGCAGGGAGCCAGCAGACAGCTCTTATCTCAGTATCTGCAGCAGAGCTCAAGACCACATGCTTAGGTCTGTGGTTAGTGACTCACCTGCAATTAAGGTGAAACCTGAAATCACTGTGTAAAGATAAATCTCTGGACTTGGTGGATGTAGAGCAGCATCTGCCAGACATGCTAACATCTCAACACAATCCCAAGCACCTCAACAGGGTACAACTCCCAGCTGTGCTGGGGGATGTTCCCAGCACCTTGTTTGCACAGATGCTTTATACAGGTGGCTCCTGGAAATCAGGAAATCAGAATTCAGTTCCCTTCTGCTCACGCAAACCAATTAATAGTAATCTCAAAATATAATAAAACTGAGACCCTCAAAAATTCAACCCACACCCTCCCCCGCAGAAACATGGAATAAATTTTGTGGCTTATACTTCAAACTTTCCAAGGAGGTAGACTCCCCAAACCACACTACCCCTTTACCCTGACAGATGCTCTAACCTACTGCCTGCTGGCATGCAGACAAGGTCCCTGCAAAAGTACTGCTAAATGCACCCTGATGCTGAAAACCTAGTAATCTCACTTCCAAAGTAATCTCTTTCCTCAACACCCTCTACTTGCTGAAGTTTTGCTCTCAAAATTTGTGTTGGGTAAGATTCAGGAAAATCTCTCCAGCCTATTTTGTTCAAACAACCCTTGGCTGTGTTGCTGCTTGTGCTCTCTGCAGCTGTTTTCACAGCACTCTCAACAGACAACAAAGTCATCTACCAAGCAGCCTTTTCCAGGGTAAATGCTCCCTCCAAATTCTAAACAGCCCAAAAACTTGAATAAATAATCAAACTGGAACTCAGCAGCTCAAATTCTGAGGTTTGCTTATTATCAATTCTCACTCAAGATTACATGCAAGCTGAATTAAAGAAGAGCCAACTAATTCAAAGTGAGAGACAAGCTATCAGTATGGTTACAAAAATCCCAAAACACCTCTATCCAGGACTTTGCTATTTGTATTTACGTTTCATCCAAATAAGATGCACTAATCACTGAAGAATACTTGCCTAAAAATCAAGTGTTTTCTACTCATTCTCTCAGCTGCAGATCTTGGGAGCCAAGTTGCAACTACATGTGCAATTAAGTTTCCAAAATACTAACAATACCGTGCTGGTCCTAAACTCAAAAGAAAAATCAAAACAGAGGCCAATGCTCTAAGTATGAAAGATAACAAGCAGTAAGTGGGTCTGCATACCTGGGAGACTGACAGCATAATGGTTTTAAATTATAGAAGCAGTATTCAGGAAGATGATCAGTATCTTCTGTGACATGGCCAAGCTTTCAGCAAGGTCTTCAAAGCCCCCACACTTGGAATACTGAAGTGGAGCTAATTTACTTAAGCCCTAAAAGCCATTTGCTTGCTTCTGAACTGGCAGGGACAGCAATGAAATGAGAAACACAAGAAGATCTGCCCTTCCAGGGCTCTGTTTATTAACTGAATATAAAAATAAGATCATTTAAGTGCAGAGGCACAGTAATCCACTCTGGTGAAAAGATACCTTGGGTTAGCAGTAAACAGAGTTTACAATACCTTGTAAACAGACCTCTTCATAAGCAAGAAGCACATTGAAATATGACACACACTGCATTAGAAGTCCCCTGTTGCAACAGTACTCCACACTTTTCATCTGGCTATCTGGGGGCACTTCACAAAAGGTGACAGCATCCTTTGCTCTGTTTTCAGAGGAGCACACGTGAAACTGATGAAACACAACCTGCACTGTAAACCGCTGAAAAGCACTATAGCATTTTCAGAGGATGGCAACTTACACCTTGTTAGATTTGCTTTGCAATGAACTATAATGGCCAAAGCTACTGTGCATTATGAAAATGTTAAAAATTATTCCTTTTTTTAATGGTTTTACAGCAACCTGTTGCACAATTGAATAAAAAACTATTATTTTTTCTTAATACAGTACATGGCATTTCTCCTCAACTGCACTACAAGTAAATTTGGAAGCACTTTCAGTTTGTGTTATAGGCAGAGATAGAAAGGAAAAACAAGTAATGCAGACTTTGATTCTCCTTTCCATCTCTTGCCTACTATTCATCCCCACCTCTTCACATCTCTGAGTCCACATACATTCCATTGATCAGGTAATCCACTTGTGTGTAATCTTTCTTCTTGTAGCTCTCATAGGCCTGCATGAGGAAAAGAACTATAACAGTTAAGAAAAAGAACGTACCAACTAAAAGCACTGCAAGTAGTGAACTTTCATCCACTAAGTACTGAGTCAGGGGCTCAGCAGCAATGAGAAGATACTCGTTGTCTCTGTGCTGAGCTTCTGTGAGGCCCAAAGCTGTTGTTTTGGCTGCATCTGTTGGAGCCATGGTTGTTGAAAAGACATCAGATGTTGACTTTAGCCCATGTTCCGTCGTAGTTGCTACTGTAGAGGTTGTAGTTAAAACCATGGCACCTCTTGTAGAGCCCAGAGGAGAAGCTGATTCATTCAAGGATGCTGTGGCTGTATTTGCCTCTGGCTTTAGCTCTGGTGACGTGCCAGCATGCACTGGATTCACAGAGTGAGAACTCTCTGTTGGGATGGGTGCCATGGTACGCATGGAAGCACTAGAAGATGTTGCTACATCCTGCAGGATGGGGGTGCTCAGTGTTGTGCTCAGCGTCTTCAGGTCATCTTCAGCACTGGTGACACTGTCAGGGTGAGGAGCACTGCTGCTGGTGGTACCCAACCTAGGCTGCTGTGCTTGGGTACCTGCTTCAGAAGTAACAGTGAGGGGAGCAGAAGTGGGGGACAATACTGAGACAGAGCTACTATTTCGTAACTTTTGGCTGGTCATCACCATCTGGGTGACATTGCTGGAAATGGGAGCAGAGATGTTACCGTGAGGGGGAGAAAAAGCAGAGGATGACATGGCTGTAGTAAAGGTATCAGAACCTCCAGGGGTGTTTGAGGCTTTGGCAATTGCTTCATAAGTGGTAGAGAAAGTTGCATTTGTAATGTTTATTGTTATGGCAGGGGCAGTGGTGGTAGCATTGCTTGCAGTTAGTTTTCTTGTACTTATTTTGACATCTCTCTTCTCAATCCCAGGCAAACGCCTCAAATGAATATTGTGAGCCTGAGCAATTAAAGAAAATGTGTTTTCCACACTGTGTTGGTCAATCCGTGCATTCAGCATCCTCTCTGTTTTCTGGAGATGGCTCTGGTGGTGAAACAGGGCTGGTTCCCATTTGCTGCTGACAATTTCTTCCGAAAGACAAAACAGATTACTTTTGTAAGAATAAAAAAACTCTCAAGCTTAAATCTAACCTCAACCCCCAACATGCAAAACAGAACACATATTCTGCAGTACACGCTGTACAAGTGGAATAAATCAGTCCTGAATTCAGCAAGAACATCAAAACTCAAGACCCCCCAGCCTTTATTGCACATAATTCCTTTGAGGTTTTTTGGTTTGTTTTTTTCTGCCACAGACCTCTCGTATTTGCCCAGCCAGGGAGTTAATTTCACAAAAGGGGAGTAATGAAGTAGAGAGCTACAATGCAGAAGCACATTATCAACAGGAGCAGTCTTAAAAATATCAGTTCCTGAGAAGAAGACTCATGCTTTCAAAGTTACACATCATCGACAAAGCCTTTGTGCCTAGATTCGTAATTTTCACTTGTCAAAACTGAACAGAAATTTCTACTAACACCTTCATACATCAGGATAATTTCCTTCACAACTAAGTGAGCTTAGATTTATAGTGACATAAATCCCATCTGCTTATCACAAGTCCAGTTGTTATATTGCAGAGAAACCTTTGCCAACCCAAAATAACCATGAACAAACTTTTTTTAAACTTGGGTAAAGTGAACTCTTGAAACAAACTTTAGAAGATCGATTTCCCAATTATACATAAGCTCCATTTTGTTATTGTGTCACTTTATTAAAACTGAATACCCTGGCACTGGAAAGTCACCATGAGCAATTGCTGCTCTGATTAAAGAAGCAGTCTGTTAACTCTGGAACAAAATCCTGGCAATCTGAGAGAAAAACAATGCCAGGACATTTTCCTTTCTCTGAAAAAAAGATATAAATACATCTGTTATGCCTTTATTTTCACTAGGACAGTGTGTGGTGTGCAAATGGCTTGAATGAATGAGGCCTTCAGCATGGAGACAAACTGTTACTCAGTGTTACAAAAGCTATTCAAAGACACATAATGCACTCATGCAAGTGCCAGAGTCCCTAGGACAAAGTGAAGCAGTTATTCCAGTGAACTGTACCTACATAATCACCATGCATGCATTTCACAACCCATCGTCCTCAGCTGAAAGTCTGTCAAGGGTTAAACGTAGGCATTTAAAGCAAAAGAATCGGGATCCTGGATTTCCCAGAAGGCTGAAACATGACTTTACCTGCAAGCAGGTCTTTGATGTCTTGTTCTCCAGCATTCTGGCACACACTCAGCTGGTAACATTGCAGGAGGAGGCAGTGATTTTGGTAGGGCACAGACCAATTACAGTCATGGCTCCCTGAAAACAGCAGAGAAAATGGATTGCTGCACACAGGATACCAAAGGCATTGCTTTGGCACTCTAATTAAAGAATTAAAAAAAAATACAAAAAAAACCCCACAACCAAAAGAACCCCCAAACCACACAAAATCCAGAAGGTCTGGCCTTAAAGGATCCTGACTCAGCCTTAGTGAAAATAAGCAAAGAAAGCCAATGAAACCAATATTGCCAATGTAGCCTACCCACCTGTTTGTCGTCTGGTACCAGCATCTCCTGACAACAGCAATTCACTCACCCAGACAGGGACAAAGTGCACTACAGTCAGGACCCATGTAAATTCACCTAGATGTCTTAATGAGGAAAATGACCATTAATGGCCATTAAAACCAGCATCTTTATTAAGTTCCTAACCATTTGAATGTCAGCTATTCATCCACCTGAGCCAAGGTCTCATTTTCACCACAGCATCACCAGCTTTTTGTAGGATCTACAAGCTTTCTCATCTGGCTAGACAGGATTGGGACCTTCATAAGGACAACTAGAAGACTCTTTTAGAAGTTTAATTCTTTATAAAGGCATCTTTGCCTTTAATTAGAATTAATTCATTTAGAAGTTTAAATTAAATAATTTAGAAGTTTAATTCTTTGTAAAGACAGAGGTAGTGAGAAGGCTTTTACCTCAACAGATTTAACCCTGTGCTTGGTTGCAGGACAAAGTGGTTTCTTCTAAGGCAGAAAAGACACACAAATACCAGGGAGCAAAGATTACTCATTCTAGTGCAGCTGTCTACAACAGCACTGCTCACTTGCAAACATCTGGCAGCAGGGAATAATTTCTTCAATTCAAGTGACCTAACACTTTGCACGCCATCAGTGCACAGTAACAGCAACATGCTGTTTCCTATGGAAGCTTGAAGGGCCCTGGGAAGCAGTTGTGCTGGATTCAATTTAACCAAAGCTGACAGAAGTTATTCAGCACCACACATAGCAGCTGTAACTGTAAATGCCTGTAAACAACTGGAATTAAAAAAGAAAGTCAAAGGAGCAGCAGAGACCTTCAAGAAGCAGAAAATGCAGCTGGAATTCCATCCAAGGGACAAGAACCTCACCTGTGCTCTGACAAGCCTGCCTGCATTGCTCTTCACTTGTAAGTCTGTTTATTTGCACTACATGGACTCCTCTCCCTTTCAGGACAGAAAACCTGTGTTCACATATACAGATGGAAATCAGCAGGAAGAACACAATGGCAGTCCACATCTTCAGGGTTGGCCTTACAGGGAAGCTTCTCTTCCCAGAAGAAATGCTTTCTTATATCAACTTCAGATCCACTGCAATATAGCTATTAAAAAAAAAAAAAAAAAAAAGAACCGTTTACATCCCGATTAGCAGGAATGGAAAATAAAAATGTACAAAAGGCAGGCAAGTATCATTACACATCACAAATAAGCAAGGGCTCAGAGGCAGAAGGAGTAAAGACCTTTCCCAACTTCCCAGAGAGGCTCCTTCTTTGGAAAAGGTACTTTGCTCTCCTTCCTTCACATCCCAATGGGAACTGCTTAAGTCAAAGCCATGTGTACAAAGTCAATCTCAAAGCCCAGAAGCATGTGGCAGCAAAGATATGATATCTTTGGACTCATTCTGGGACCCTTAATGTTGTGCCCAGGCTCAGCAGAAGGATTTTCACTGTTTGAGCACATTGATAAGGCGAACTACAGTCCTGGCCCTGCCTTTACACCAAGTCAGTCAAAACCAAGTAACCAAGGTTGATTTCTGCTTTGGTTTTCCTGCTCATTACAAAAAACTCAAAGAAATTTTGATTGAAAACAAGCAAAAACCACTACTTCTGGTCTTCCAAGACATTACACAGACACAGCTGTTACTGAAAAATATTCACACCCACAGTAAGCCTTCATTTCCCCACATAAAACAACAGATAATGTATTTCCTTCATTATTAATGCACACATGTGACTTGGACCCAATGGAGGGGCTTTCATCACTGAAGACACTGAAACAGCTCCCACTGACATCAGAGCAGATTAGTAGTTTCTATCTGGATTTACCCTCTTGGTTCTGAGGTTTTTGGAACTTTGTATGAACTTCCAAACATTTCAGTCTGAACTAGACCTATTGTAAGCCTCTTCCCTAAGTAATTTTTAAGGGCAATCTTCCTCCTCATCAGTAAAGCAAGCTTTAGTCACCATCCTGAAGTTATGAAGAGAAATGTGACAGCCTTCAAAGAGCGCTGAGATTCAGCTTTGTGTGACATCTCGAGATGGATGTGATGACTGCAAAGGCAGTTCACAACACAGAATGAGCAGCATGTGTGAATGGTATATTTATACAGTGAAGAACATATGCACATTACTGAGGACTGTTGGAAGACCCTAATTTAGCCATCCAGGCTAGAAATCTCAGTTTCAACCAAGAGAACTCCAGTTTCAACCATGCTAGTGAATTCAAGAATCTAAGAGCTATTTCTCCTCCAAAAAAGCCCCAAATAATGTTTGTTAGCTGTGACTCATATTGCAATATTTTGATGCTTTGTACCATTAAACTTCTGCTTCCATTTTTTCCTTCTGCTATATCCTAAAGCCCCAAACAGGGCAACAGAGTTTTAGCTTCAAAACCACCCTATCTGAAAAGGGATGAAAAATAAACAGCTACCCCAAGATTCTCAGAGGACACACAATATACAGGTCTACACTGGACCGTCAAAGAGCCAAAGATGGGGACAAAACCTGATACTAAAATGCAGTGCCCCAAATTCTGTTTTCCTAGTCAAACCTTCAAGTTCCCTGAGGTACTCAGGAGTCTCCTTCCTGCCTATTTATTCTAGAAAAAAAGAGTTATTTTACCTGTTGGAAACAGATAAGAGGATTTTTAGATCTTCTGCTCTCCCAGAGAGATGGGAAGCCCAAAATGACTGTAGGGCCCTTGCACCCCTCTGCAGCTTTCTCTCTGGAGCAAGTGTGCACAGCATCAGGCTCATTTTGTGCAAGCAGGTTTCTCAGTGCAGCCAGAAGTTCAAGTCTGCATCATCTGACCTGGCAGCTGGAAACATGTCTAAATCTGACCTGAGAACAGAAGTCTTGGCAGGGAAAGGCAGCTCAGCAGCCCCATCTAGTCCTGTGTACCAGCGACTACACCCGGTGCCCAGTGCCACCAGGGCCTCTCT
The DNA here is from genome assembly GCF_024509145.1 of Vidua macroura. Classification (NCBI taxonomy): domain Eukaryota; kingdom Metazoa; phylum Chordata; class Aves; order Passeriformes; family Viduidae; genus Vidua; species Vidua macroura. The sequence goes on along the minus strand of NC_071576.1, from coordinate 48,150,518 downwards.
CCCATTACACACTATGCAAGCAGAGCACAGACTGACTTTGCTCTTTCCTTATCACTTCTTCCACGTGCACCTTAGCAAAGTTGAAAGGATCAGGACAGGAGAGGAGATGACCTGTGCAATACCAGCACAGCCTTTGTAACATGCTACACCAGCACTGGCTGCTCAGGAAAGCAGCCCCACATTTTCATCAGAGAATTGGCAATACTAATTTGTGTTGTTCAACCAAGCCAATTTCCAATATTTCTCCCACTGCCCCAAACTGCAAGACACTTCTACAAGTTTGTCTCAACCTTCACCACATTCTTACTGTCACTCTTCACATATGTTGTAGATTAATCATTGAAAGCTGCAGTTGATAAGACTGGGAGCAAGGGGGAAAGCAAGGGAAAAACATTAAATATTCTGCCTAGAAAAGATTTTCCTAGAGCAGACAGCAAGGACTTACTTTAAACCCCAAATCCTTCAACTTAAAGCAACTAAATTGGGTTCCCTCAAAGGCACTACAGGTACTTCACCTCAGAGCACTGTTTGGCAACCTGCACTCCCACCACATGGTGCCAAAGTAAGTGCACTTTTTGAAAAGTTCACAGGTCATAGCAGAGATTCAGAAAATATTTAACCCACAAACATAGAAGAAAAAAAAAACTATCATTAATGTATTTCACATTTTAAAGAGTGCAGCTTATGTCCCTTTTCAAGGTCCAGAGTTTATAAGAAGCATTATTTTACAACCTAAGAAGTGACCCTGAGAATTAATTACCCACATAATAATGTATGCATACACTGTTTTAAATAAACTAGTAAGGAATAACAGCAATGAATACAAACACTAAACATTTATTATAGAAGTTTTTTTCATACCCTTAGTAATAATTTTGAAATTATAATAACAACCTTCAAAGAATAAACATCTTTCATTTTGAAACTGTAAATATAACAAATATAACAGGATTATAGCTATAAATAAATACTATCATTATTATCATTAAAATCTCAGGATTAATTAAGAAAAAAATTTTGGGAAAAATAAAATATTAATATTAATCTAAACCAACCCAAGAACTACATATATTTGCAAGATCAAATGATCACACCAGTAGCTAGAAGCTGTTGCATTAACATGCATCCCCTATGCAGAGATGCTTTGCATCCCCAATCACATCAATTTACTAGAAGTCCTTCCCATCACAGCTGGGTGGGTTCCACTTAACTGCAACAACTGCAGAGCAAAACAAAACCCCAGAAAATGACTCTCACCTCTTCCAAAGTACCTGGCAGCCTTTCTGGATTAGGTCAGCATTGGTTTGGGGGACATGTCAAGTTCACGCACAGGAGATTTGTCTCCCCTTTGCCTCTCACTAAACATGGTCCCCTCAGGGACCAACTGGCAATACCTCCCCTAAGGCACTCAATACAAGATTACAAGCTTAAAACTCGTTTCAACATCCTTTAGCCAACTATAAAAATCCCTTTACAGACTGCAGAGCGAGTGTGTGAAGCAGACAAACAATGCACAGACAAGCAAACAGTTCCTTTCCAAGACCAGTGAGAGGATAACCAGTTGCAGCCATACCTTAATGCACTACAGATGAGGCTTGGGATGCTCCAAGAAACTCCAGCTAGAGGTGTGGGGTTTTTTGTCCTCTTCCACCTTAGCCAATTCCATTGTAACAGGAGTTACAATTACTTGCAGATCACTTTTCCCAACTTAACAGCTGCCCTCTGTTATCATAATCAATAAGCTTGCGATAATAAGTATTTCTGACTTCCTGTCATACTTCCAGCCAGTTCCACATGGTTCCATCTGTACTCAGAGAGCCCTCTGAGAACCCACCCCCTGCACCTACATCCCAAAACAACACTAAACCTCCTTGTCCAAACTGCGTTGATCCATCTGGATAACACAGTGCAAGCACTGAATGCTACTGTTCCCCTCAGAAGTAATTTTGAGAAATTGGGGCAAAATTCACTTCTCAAGCACTACCTTCTCCACCTATAGAGCATCCCCAAGGAAATTCAAAGCCAAACCAAAGCAAAACCAAACCACAAAAGACAGCAACAAATAAAATCTGGAAAAAAAAACACACTCTGAAAAATACAAAGTTCACTTTTGTTATCTGTAGCTGTAACTCAGCAGGGAATAAGCATGCTGGCAAACCAGAATAACTTTGAGTCAACAACTGAAAGACTGATGACTTTGCAATGCACACGCATAACCAGAGGGCACTGCCTGCTGGGTTTCAGAAGAGTTCCTACCTTCTTGCTGATCTCACAGTGCTTAAGCCAAGGAATTTATACAAATTAAAAAAAAAAAAAAATTCAAAGAGCAATGACTGGGATGATGTTGCAAGAGCAGAGAGAAGCCCATGGAATGCAAATCCCTTGCCTCCACGGCCCCCTCAGAAGCCTCAGCTGTTCCTGCTTAAGCAGCTGCAAGGTACATGCAGTGACTGCACTAGAGTGAAGAGAGATAGGGAACTAGACCAAAAAAACACAAGAAGAGGGAATGTGGGTGTTAGAGATCACAGGTACAAAGTGTGCAAAGCAAATCATTTAGGGCAGCACATGCTCCTTTGAGCTGTCACTGAACAGCCAGTAGGCACTGCCTCAAAAGTCATACTCAAGTGTGCATGGACTAGGTATGAAATAAGGTCAGAGTTGCAAAGAAATCTTCTATCTTCAGTATAACAACAAAGCAGGGAAAACAGGGGTGGAATACCTTTTGCAGACAGCAATGCTGCTCTCCCATCAAACTGAGAAGGCATAAGGCCTACTTCCCACTTGCATTTGCTGCTGAACACTTGACATGTCAGCTGTCTGAACAAGTGCAACATTTCTCTCTTTGGAAAAACAGAATTAAACCAGATTTTGATAAGGCAAGACAAGCACATTTTATTTCATAAATAAAGGCAAGAATACAGGAGACAGGGAATCCGCGCTGCAATCCTCAGATGCATTTTACTTCCCAAGCTTCTCTCCAAGACTGAAGATGCACATGTAGATAAGTTTGGAGACAGAAGGGGCAATACCAAGGCACATGAGGCTCAACCAATGTCACCTGAGTATGACCAGATGAAGTTATATGATTCTCTGAACAGCAGCTTTAGAGCCATTATGTTCCTTTGGCTGCCCAAGAAAGTTATTGACAAGCTGCAAAGCTGCTCCTGCCAGCTTTACCCATCTTCATCTCTCTGTTCCTTGGTTGCCTACTTGGTTCTTCCCTCAGGGCACCAGGCAGACAGCTTATACAGTTGAGGACAATCCACACTGCCACTGTTCATGGCCATCACTCTTTGCCTCTGAAGAAATAAATGTTAAAGCCTAAAACTCCCAAACCAGCACCACCCATCCATCATCCTTTCTCACTCATATTAGTGCCATGTGCTGCAGTTCTGATGCTGAGAAATACTACTCAGCAAAACATTTTTCCTGTGAAAAATGATCAGACAGATATTTGATTTATGAAAATGTGCCTTGTTTTGAAATATCTGAAACAATCTAGTTTTAATATACAGAAAAGCAAGCTGCCAAAAGCTAACTGCATAAAGCTGTGGCTGAACAATAAATCTGTCAACAAAAATACTTTTAAGCAACAAAAATATGTACTACGCTCAAATGCAACCTTCCCTAGTCTGGTCTGCACCCGAAGCAGATAGAAGTTTTCAGACGTGTTGCAGTCTCATGGGAACTGGAGATCACATGCTGGGCATTTCACACCATGTGTTTCAAATTAACCAGCTTTCAACAAGACCCTCAAAGGAACCATCCCAGTGGGCCCCCACATGAACTCTGCAGCCCTTGAACTAACACAGAGCAAAAGTTCATCATGAAGGGTGAAAGGCCAGCTCCCGACATTGGTTCCTCTAAGTGCCTGCAGAAGCAGGTACTCTGCAATGCAAGTGCTTCATGCTTGCTGAGTGAGGCATGGGACCAGCACATTCCACATGCACAGAAATAAACCATGCCTGAGGTGCTACTGAATCCAAAACTGACAAGTGTGGAGCTAACAGGGACTTAACAAGCAACGACTTCAGGCTGAAGGTACAAATAACCAAGTGTTACTTCTGGAGCAAGTGCCAGTGTGTTGAAGTCTGGTCACCCATCCACCTCCTGCCCTGCAGAATTTTACCGCAGTCAGCAAATGCCTGGCAATCCATATCAATTCAAGTTTCACTGAAATGCTGTCTTCCACTCCAGATAATTCTGAGAAACCATTATGCTCTTCTGTAGGTTCATGTAGCTGAAATACTAATTTTAGGCCCATGGAAACACATACCTCCATCCAGAACACAAGGTTCTGCAACTTTGCTCAGGTATTTAAGCTTGTCCATGGTTTTCAGCAGGGTTACACACAGCAAAAATGTCACCTTATATTACAAAAGCATCAGGCAAAACTCTGGGAGCTCAGAAACTCAGGAAAAGTTCAGACAGTCTGGAAACAGCAAAAACACAACCTCAGTGCTATGAGTGAAAGGGAATGTCTGCTCAGCCCTAAAACAACTGGAAGAAAGGGAAACATTTTTGGCCATTTCTCATTTCTTCAAGGAAGTAAGATCTTTGTGCATATCCTGAACTATTGAAAACAAACAAACCTTAATAAAAAATTCCAAACATATGTGGCTCATCCTCCAGTTATCCTCACAAGCAAAACAACCTGAAGGCTCCTAGATTATAGGAGGTTTCCCTTATTTAAGCAAACAACTCAGGTTAAAAAACAAAGGTAGTTTCATATGGAGCCTCCCAGGTGAGATGCAGCAAAAAGACACTCCAGCTTATCTCAATGCAATGTGACACTGGGGAGGTTTTCACCATACATATATTAGGACAAAGAAGAGATTCTTCCTAAAGTCTCCAAGCCAGGAATACACTTACAGTGATACCAAGTAAAGTTTGTTGGCACATGCATCCCTGCTTTGTGATTTTGACAGCTTGAAAAGTGTGGAAATCACAGGGCAGGGTGGGTGGGAAGGCTTAGCCAAATCTATTTTTTTCCAAACAAAGAATCAAATGCAGTAGCAGGTCTCCTCATCCTTGCTGGTCTCCCTGTGGCAGGTTCTTCTTAGCCACCAAGTCTTCAGGTCATGCACCAATCTGAATTTAAACCTGTTATCAGAACCTAGAGGAAAAACATCCTTCCCTCTCCTTACCCTCATGAGCTGCCAAGGCAGCATCTGGAGAAGTGCCTCAGCCCAGCTCTTGGATCTCATCTCCTACAAACCAGCAGGGCAGCAGCTGTGCTCTCCTACCTTGTTCAAAATTCCGTCTTTTCCATTTCAGAGTAACTCTTTATTACAGTTTTGAGTCTTGATACTCAAAAACTGATTAATAAATCAAAGTAAAACAAGCTTGGTTTGAGCTTCTCAAAGCTCTTCCAGTACCCCAGAGCCCCTCACTCATGGAAGAGGGACTGCACAGGCAGCAGCAGTTTCTTCCAAACCTTTCTGAGCTCGATATAAAAGGTCTGCTTATCTGTCTGTCTGCTGCGGCTAACAAGAACTCCGAAAGTATTCCAGGGGGTCACCTGAATGTCATGGGCATCTACAGAAAGTCAGCTCATCCAGAGAGATTACAATTACCACAAACATCAGTTTAACTTGCACCATTCATGAATGTGAAAAGTGTTCTGTATTTGACTGGACAGATGGGGTCACAAATACAGATATCTCAGATGCCTCTGTGCTAATATCAGTCTTCCATTTTTGCTCAGCAGTACAGCAACAAACATAGAAAAAAACCCCAAACTTGAAACCTCTCTCTCAAATTTTAATACCTGAACTTGTAACAAAACCAAGAGGTTATTCTTACTTCTCCAGAAGCTGTGACCTAGAAGCAGCAGGAAGACTGAACCTATTAGAAACTTCTGGCTACTGTTTTTATGCCAAAGATGCACCAATCCTGTAATGAGAGTTACAGTGAACTAGAAAAGCCAAACTACCAACAAGACAGACCCTGGTTTCACCCTGGTTCAAAGATGAGCTCACCATACACTAATTATCTAGGCCAAGAGTTTCCCCAGGAGAGGTTGTCCAAGCTCAGACAACAAAAATAAAGGAAAGGACAAGGATGTGATAACCACACTACAAGCAGTAACTCTCACTGCTTGCTTCTGATTGGTGTTCCAAAGACTTCAGCTCCAGTGTACTCCAGTACAAACCTGTCCAATATCATCAGAGCAGCAGAACACCATTGTAGGTCAGGAATCAACACGTGGAACAGACTGTGACTGAATGAAATCAGATACAAAACAAAAGATGTGCCAAGAATCAAAGAATTCACACTTGAATAAACATGCACTTCTACCTATCAAACAACTTTTGTTTCAAATTGTTTGCTGCTAGAGACTCTGCAAGACTGGAATGAGAAATAGCTATAAATGCAGAAAAGGGAGAACCCAGGCAGCCCGCACTGAGGTACAACACTTCTTCAGCCTCATCCTTTAAACAAAGTTTAGGACCCTCAGAACTAGAGACCAGACTAACAAGTCCAGCTTGAAGGCTGAAGAGTCCCATTAGCTGGTTGTAGGGACCTCAAACCCATAAACCTGCCCCTGCCCTTTCAGCTGCTCTTGCTTCTGTTCAATTGTAATGAAGCAGAGGGGTTAAATCCCACCGGTAAACTGCCTCAGAACACAAGGTGAAGTGGCACCAATGCTGCTTTCCTCAAAAGCTGCAGTCTGCAGTAAACCAAGAACTGCCCTATAAACAGCAGAGCCATCCCTAAAGAATGTCAGGAATCTCAGAGTGACACAATGCATGTTTGGCATCATAACTGTCAACTGCTGAGAAGTGTGTTTGCTTCTTAAAATCATCCAGAAATCTGAAAGTTTCCAGAAGAGATCAGAGAAAACTCCAGACAGCAATGGGTCAGAGGACCAGAAGTCTTCTCTTCAGGTTCCTTCTCTATTTTGGGCAGTTTAGAACCAGCATCTTCTTGGGATGTAATGGAGAAGGGCACTTTCACTTCCATTGCCTAGAATTATATAATGAGATAAATCTGCCAAGCTGACAGCAGAGCAGAAAAACTGCACTGCAGTGAGGATCATGTGTTGAGGATTTAGGGGTTAGATTTGCGTTTATATGCCTTTTTTTTCTGACAGCCATCTGAAGAGGATCCTGCTTAACAAACCCTCTAGCACCTATAGGCCAAGATAGAGAACTATGTAGATGCATATTAACATCTACAAAATCAAACACTCTCTAACCATTTAAATTGTATACCCAGCATTTCAGTCTTTGCTTTTTAGAGCACTTCCCCCCAGCAGTAACATTCCTGGAGATGAGAGAAAATACTGAAATAAGTTTGTCCACGTATTTTATTTACAAATTCTCTCCTTCACCCAGACATCTTTTATGCAGCTGAATCTCTGTATGAAATTCTGTGTTATAGCCCTATGTTCACTGGATGGCATTCACTACATCTTCCTAAGAAACAACTGTAAATGTGAATGCCTGAATCAGCTGTTCATCACAATTTTGGAGCATGCCTTTTAACTCCAGAAGGGACCACTGCAGGTGTTATCTTACTGATTTACAGCAAACAAATCTGTCCCAAGACATGCAATAACTTAAGAGCTCATTCAGTAGAGGGGTTTGTTTTCAGTCAGCTCCCAGGGGACAGGCTGCCTACTCCACAGTTTGCATTACATCTGTTTCCACTTTCAGAGGGGTCAAAGACCAAGTGCAGAACAGATCACCCAGAAAGAATTTACTAATATTGCCAAAACCTGCAGAAAAAAAAAAAAAAAAAAGGCAACCAAAATCCCACAACTCACCAGCATTTTCTGTTTATATTTTATTTTTAAACTCTTTCATTCAGATATTCCTTAAGAGGATGGCTTATCAGCACTGGAAACACATTTCTGTTACAGCTGTTAATTCACCTATTTCATTGCATCAATATCTATCCAGCTTCTATACATTACAAGATTTTCAAAGCCTAGAAATCTTTGTTCCCTTTGCAATGGACAGAAAAGCAACAAACAAGAACCTATGAATACATGGGATTCAGTCAAAAGCTACTTGCTAAATAGCAAACAAACACAACTTCCTGCTTTTGCTTACCAAGTCAGCTGGTAACAAAAGCCATCTGCATTAGAGCTCAGAGCAGTCCACGTGCTTCTCAAACTCAAGCAAGTGTCCCTGAAGAACGCCACCAGCTGTTTCCACATTAGCATATCTGTCTTAGGCAGTAATTCTTTGAACACACAAAGCCCATGTTGAACTTTGTATGTGAGAATAAGTCTAAGAGAACCTGTGGAACCTGGGACCTGCACAGAATTGAGTTGTGTAGCCACCAGCAGGCTCATGACACTGCATCCCCTTGCTGGCTTCACCACCCAAAATGTGCTCACTGGAGTCAGGGATATCTCAGACACTGTCAGTGATGCATTTCAGCCACAGCATGTGCCTCCTCCAGCCACCTCAGAGATGGTCATTACAGCCACAACACATAGGTCCTGCCACTGCCACAATGGAAATATAAACTGCTGGCAATCCCTTAAAAAAATCATCATCATAGAGGAAGATATAATTTATGTCTCAGCAATGCACGCTTACAGCCTAGAAAGTCCGGGCTGCATCAAGAGCAGCATGGCCAGTAGGTCAAGGGAGGGAATTATGCCTCTCTACTGTGCTCTGGTGAGACCTCACCTGGAGTGCCGTGTCCAGCACATCTCCTGTGAAGACAGGCTGAGAGAATTGGGGTTGTTCAGGCTGGAGAAGAAAAGATTCTGGGGAGACCTCATTGTGGTCTTTCAGTACTTAAAGGGGGCATATAAAAAAAAGAGGGAGATGGACATTTTACAGGGGAAGAAAGTGACAAGACAAGGAGAGATTTAGATTAGATGCTAGGAATAAGTTCTTCACTGTGAGGGTGGTGAAGCACTGGCACAAGTTCCTCAGTGAAGCTGTAGATAACCCTTCCCTGAAAGTGTTCAAGGCCAGGTTGGAAGGAGCCCTGAGCAACCTGATCATCTCTGCCCATGGCAGTGGGGTTTAGGTCCTTTCCAAGCCAAACCCTTTTATGATGGGAATAAATGCTCTTTGCTTGCACATAGAGAATTTCAAGGTATCACTGGGCATTTCTCACCTGTCAGAATTCTCCATCTTTAATCCCCTTAATAAGCTGATCTCTGTTTATTTTATGGAAAAAAAAAAAAAAAAAAAAAACAGAAGGCTTTTTTTTCCCACCACGTTCTCCTTTTTTAATTAGACACAGGAGTTTCAATCTAGATGCTACTGCCAGCAAGACAACACACTGTAAAGCTTCATCAAAAGGACTGATGTTATAGAGGAGTTTTGCTGACACAAAAACACAAGCCAAACCTTTGTAATATGGGTTAGTCCATAGCACAACAGGGCATCAGTTCAAAAGAGCAGAGCAGAGGCAAGGTAGATCAACCCTCCCTTATCTCACTGGGTGGGAAAAGGCGTGTGAGACTGAGTCATTTGTGTATAGCTATAGGAGGAACTGATCAGAACTGGAATTGAAAATGTAAATCAAGTCTCTTGAAATCCAGCTTAGTGCACAGCTACAAGACAGTCAGCTTTTCCTATGAAAGCACATATGTAATAAGTGTGTCATTAGGAGCATCTCAGGAACATCCAGAAATACCTGCTGTGTGATTTGTCTTTTCAGATGGAGAGAGGGAAGAGGAGTGTTCCTATAACAAATTACAAACAAATCAAATTTCTATATCAATATTGATATTCAGGGCATGATGTACATGAAATGTGAAGTAAAGAGAAATGTGGAAGTAAAGAGGTAACACAAATGCATGAAGCAGCCTCCTCCCCAGTTAATGGCTGTTTAATCTTAGACAGACCCCAAATATTACCCTTCAACCAGTTTGCATTCAGACCACTTCTACCTTTATTTCCTGTACTTCAGTTTATTCCTGGTTGGTGAACAGCAATAACAGATTCATTTTGCCCTCACCCATCTGCACCTGCTCAGTTCCTGCTGACTTCTACAGAATTTCTCTCTACTAATTGGCTTGTTTTACAGCAGTTTCATATCTATCCAGAGAGACCAAAAGCAAAAATAATGATTTTGAGTGTAGAAACTTACCATACAAACACTTGTAACTGTTTTCTTGCTGTCTGGAATTATTGTGCCTTTGGGGAAAGCAAAAGCCAATAAAACACTGGATACAGTAGGACTACAGCTGAAAGCATAGGGAAAAAAATGTGTAAAATGTTATCGTATGCAACCAGAGAGATATTTCTGTGAGCCTGTCAAAGCATTTTCACAAAGAGGTGGAAGAGTGGAAAAGTTTATCCTGCTTTCTATATAGAAAAGCCAAACATAAAGATAGAGCAGAAGATTTAGCAAAAGAACATGCTTAATCCTATTAAAATTAATGAGATTTCATCCTGGTCTCCACACACTAGCTGTAGTAGCAGTTTAACTTAAGTGGACTTAAAAACAGATTTAGTTAAAGTGCAGCAAAGTCTCCTCAAGCTGAACAAATATAAATCCAACACAAACATACATGTAAAATTCAACACAAATTTTATCAGCCACTCTCCTTCATCCTTTTTTTTTTTTTTTTTAACAAATCTGAAACCGGGACAGTGAGACACATGAGAAATATATACTGACATGTTTTGCTGGACTATTGCATAAGTAGTTCTCTGGGCTTGGCACCAAGTCAGAGTCAGGTGGAGCCAGGGAAGGCAGTCCCAGTGCCCTCCTGAACAGTCATTTTTAGCAGAAGCAGTGAAGGGGACTTGCTGAATGTCTCAGTAAGTTAATAAAAAGGCTCTTGTACACAGACCACCTCACCTTCCCTCTCTGTGTACTTAGGGAATAACAGAGGTGGCTGTGGGGGCTTGGACACCCTATGGCCACATCTGCAGAATACAATTTAGCTGTCCTTTAGGGGACACAGCCCAGCTGAGTCTCCCCAAGCAAAGGTGCCAAGAGCTGTGGTGATGCACAGAGATAATCCAGGCACACCCCTGCAACCCGCACTGCCAGCACAGGCCAAACTTCCTGCTCAAATGGGGGACCAGCTGGTTCCTCAAGCAGGTGCAAGATGTACAAATGGACTGTGAGCCCTGCCACCCTGGGGGACAGTCCAGCTGGCTGCAAATAAACAAGTACCCGTGTCCCTGGCTCTCTGCCTTCTGCTCCTTTCTTCACAACACATTGTCCTGCAAGAAAGCAACCAACCAACCAAGCACCCAGCGTGCTTTCCAAATGGTTGACAAGTTACATTCAACAGGAGGAAAGGACATGATGAAGAATCCAGACCCACACACTGTCATTCCAGACCTCACATTCTGCAAAGGGTGTTTAAAGACCAGCCTTCCCACCATGGCAATGCTACCACTGGAGACAGGGTTCCAGTCCCATCCAGTCTGACAGCACTACACAGCACCACCTTGGTGTCAGTGCAGCAGCACACCTCTGTCTCAGCACTAAAACCCAAGATCAGAGCCTTTAGGAGGCAGTACCCAGAACAGCAAAGAAAAATAAAGCCAGCAAAGGAAATAGAAGACTCTCAGATGTTTTGGCACCTATGGTGATGGACATTCAAAACTGCCCTGAGGAAACCTCATTCCAGTGAAAACACAAGAACAGCAAAGCAGAGCCCTCAGCTAAATGCAAGGTTTCACCTACAGAACTACAGCAATGCACAAGCCAGACAGCAAAACAGCAAGCAGCCAAGTGCTACTTTACACACCAGCAAGACAGTAATGTGGCTCCACTGAGCATTAGAGCCCACTTCTGCAGGTCTTGCTACTTACTTTCATTGGATAAGTTGTTCACAGAACCATGCAGAAATGTCAATGCAGACATTCCTTCAAGAAGGGAGTCTCCATACCATGGAGGAGATAAGCTGTCCTTTCCTGAATGAATTGCTGCCCCACAAGCACCCTGAGCACCTCACTGGCATGCCAGCAGTCAAAAGCTGGAAGAGTTGTAAACCCAAAATGCACAACCAGGTGCTGCCTGCACTAATTTTCAGCATTGTCACTGTCCCTGCAGTGCCAGAAGCATCCACAGACTCCAGCTGCCAATTCACAACTCCTTCACTAACTCCCCCCAGTCTAAGCTGTAGGAAGGAAACCAGAAATGACTGGAGGGATGAACACATCAAATGCTTGCTACCATGAAGCAAGAGAGGGCTCACTAACAGTTTATTTCACAGGACTTCTTGGCTCTGCTATCAACCAAGTCAACAGCCTTCTGGGAGCCCTTGCCACATCCAGACAGGCTGGGTGTCATTGACATGTGGGGTATGACAAAGGACTACACCTGCAGAACAGACTGGAAGCTGGGAAGGGAACCAACCTTGCTAAGCCAGAGTACACAGCGTCAGATGGCATCCAACAACAACACACACAGCAGGGATACTGCCCTCCCAGTCCTTTTAAGGGCAGGAGAAAAAAAAAGTCAAAGGTCATCTGGTCTGGCTGCTGGTTCAGCACAACCCATAGAGTTTCACCCTACAATTACTGCGTTGGACAGGGGTGGGAAGGATATCTCGTGTACATCACAAATGAACTTTGAACCAGCTGTGTACAAGAGTACAGACACCTCCTTCAGAAAAGCATCTATCTGAACTGAAACAAGGACAAATGGCCAGCTGCTGTAGGTTGTCATAGTTCCTCAGCTGCTGTGCATTGCAGAGCAATCTGCAAGTCCTGGTGAATTGACTGCTTTTTCCTCCAGCTTTCCCATGCACAAACATCTCTGTTCCTTAATGTTCCTGCAACCTTCTCACTTGAAAATTTAGCCAGTAACATAGTAGTGAAAAGTCTGCTAGTACATTTCCTCTAACCCACTGTATACATCCAGACATTTTAAATACATCACCAGGTCTTCAGCATTGAAGTTTTTCATCACCAAAGCTTGAAATTTTGCTTGCAAATTACTCCCGTAGCCTTCAAAAAGCCTTTGCCAGGAGACTTCCCTTAGAAGGCAGAGGCTTCATGTTGTATGGATGTGCCAATAAGAATTTCAATAATAGCTAACCAGATGCAAAGTCTGTTTCTTGGCAGATGGGTTTATAAATCGAGCAGGGAATTTGCAATTAAAAACAAAAAATAAAGATGTCCTCACCAACATGTTAAGAGACACGTAGCCTGGAATTTCTTCTAAAAAAAGTACTAAAACAATACATGTGTGTATGCATGTATTATATATACATAAAAGCAAACACACCCAACACATGCACAAATCTACTACAGATATGAATGAAATAAAAAGATATGAAAGCTAATAAAAATGGATGGTTTCCTTCTAAACTATCCATTGCCAAATAATGGACTGTATTAACATACATAGTAGTGGCTGATCATGGTAGATAAATTAGATTAATACAAAAATACACACACTTTTGAGACAGAAACATTGCATCAACCTGCATGCTATAGCCTACTTTTCAAAGCTACCAATCAGTCATAAATCCTCTGAGGACTAAACGGCACCAAATGTTCACTATCAGCAAATTTACATTGCTCATCAAAAGTACATGGCAGTCTGTCTAAAGGCGGGGAGGATTTCTTGGGTTTGTCCCTCCAGTAAGCAGTCAGATAACTCACTTTATCAGGAAACAGCAGTGGTGTTGCATGACCAAGTCTGGCAGGGATTCAGTCAGCTAACATGTAGGACACCAAGGCACATTACTCGACTGGATCCTGCGACAAGAGTTTACTTTGCCAATCCTAGAAAACAAAGTCTGGGAGACAGAGGGGAAAGTTAAAGGATTTGCTGAATACACCAGAAGAAGATTCACTGCAAGAGGATATCCCCACAGAATGCCATATTTGTGAGCTTGTCAAAGAACAGTGTTCGTTCTTCCTGACACTTCCTGGACTCCAGCTGCCACCTTGCTAACATTGTGCAGGGTACAGTTAAATCTTCTGAAAACCTGTACTTCAGATGGGATAAACTGAAAAATATTTCAGTGAGATGCCACAGGATGCCACTTACCAGTGCAACCTCACCTGCACACACTCAACATTATTTATTTGGACACACAATGTATTTACATATCAGTGGTGCCGTGCCTAAGGGTGGCGACTCCCACAGACACCGGATCTTTGAGGTGGTCCATAGGGCCTAAAAATGTCATACTCCGGCGGTGAGTTACTTGCTGAGTCAATCACCTCTTCCCCGCAATGAAACCCCATTCTCCCCGCTCCTGCCTCCCCACTAACAAAACCATCTACAAGCGTTCACCGACCGCAGCGTTTGCTGCCGCGGGGGGAGGGCTGCAACTTACTGCAAAATTTATTCCCAACTCGTGCCACAAATGTACTCGCAACTTATGTGGCAGTTGACGGGAACGGCTGCCGAGCCGCCGCTCCCCGCTCGCGGCTCCGCGCCCCGCGGAAACCCCCGGCACGGCCGCTTGCCCGGCACCGCGTCCCTCCCGCCCGCGCTCCCTCAGGCCCAGGAGGAGTCACAGTCCGCCCGTAACTCACGACGTGGCGGGGCCCGGCGGAGAAGGCGGCCCCGGGGCGGGAGAGGCGCTCGGCCGGCGCTGGCGCGGCCCCGCGGGCAGGGAAAAGCAGGGAAGAGCCCCGGGAAGGGAAAGGCAGGACCGCCGAAGCCCCGCGCCCCCGCCACATGCCACGGCCGAACCCCGCCCCCTCCGCGCCCCATTGGCCCGGCTTCCCGAGCCCCGCCCCTCCCGCGCGAGCCCCGCCCCTGCCCCGCCTCTCGGCGGTCGCCCCGGAAAGGCCCCAGGAAGGGCCCGGGGGCGGGCGCTGCCCGCGGAAGTGACGGGACACCGCGGGCCCGGGAACGGGGGGTGCAGTGTGTGAATTACCCGCGGCTTAACACTGCAGGGATGTCTTTGCAGTTCTTTCTGGCGCACAGCGGCGAGAAGCTGTGCTCACACCGGGCTATTTTCCTTCTCCTCCCGGGTTTTGTGCACCGTACGCTCTGGCGTCACCGGCTGCGGGTGGTGGCAGAGCAGCGGGAGCGGCCTTGGCAAAGCTCCCGTTGATGCCGACCCGTTTTGCGCATGTTTCCGACGCCGGGCTGGACGCGGCTCTGAGCAGCCTGGTCTAGTGGTCTAGTGGGGAGTGTCCCTGCCCGTGAAGCCCCTTCCGTCCCAAACCATTCTATGGTTCGTTATCACCACCCAGCAGGAAAAAAAAAAAAAAAAAGAAAAAAAAAAAAAAAAAAAAAAAAAAAAAAAAAAAAAAAAAAAGTATACTGGCTAACAGCGTCTTGCTATCCCGGAGTATGAGAAACACACATTCCACCATAATCCAGACATAACTGTTCTCATATAACCCCTACAGTGTGCAAGTCTTTGCTTTACGGACATGCCAGTCCACTGCCCTCAGCATTGCTTAAACAGAGAATGCTGCTGAAATAAATACTAAATCGAAGACCAGAAATCAGCTCTTCAATGATCGTTTTGTTGTTTTTAGTGTCGCTGTCTATGGCAAAAGTTTGCACATCAGCAGCCCCCCCAGTGCTTGGGGCAAACCCTACCAGCAACAGAGCTTTGAATCATTTCTAGACCATGTACTGCTCATGTATATACAGACAAATACATGATATAAATATCTGAGCTGCACTCTGACACGTGGAGCTGGCTCCACGAGATGGCATCAGGTGCAGGACTTCAAGAAACCATGGGTGCCCATTCCTGAGCAAGCACACTGTCTCCTGAATTCAGGTCCTTTGGTTATTTCCAGATTGCCCAGAGAGGCATTAGACACTGAAAGGAATTCTTTACTGTGGGGGTGGTGAATCACTGGCTCAGTTCTCCCAGAGAAGCTGTGGATGCCCCATTCTTGTCAGTGTTCAAGGCCAGGCTGGATGGAGCCCTGAGCAACTTGGTCTAGTGAAAGGTGTCCCTGTCCATGGCATGGGGGTGGGAACTGGATGATCTTTACGATCTCTTCCAACTGAAACCATTCTGTGATGATATGAAAAAAGGGTCATCAAAAAAAAAAAAAAAAAAACATGCAGAAACCAGCTTTGTGCACACACAGACACAGTCCAGACTGTGAGATGCTTCACATAGTAACTGTACCATCAAACTGGGGAGGAAGGAATTCTTCTTCCTTCAAGTCATGTATGGATTTGTCTGCTACTGCTAATCTGGCTGTAGATAAAAGTGATGCCAAAATCATTCACATGTCCCAATGTAATTTTAGAACACAGAAATTTGCTTTTCAAAATGAGCAGTGAGGAAGAGGAGGCGGAGGAGCTGAAACCCTGGTCCATCAGTTAATTAAAAATAGACAAAATGCAAAGCTGGCATTAAGTAGTCCATTTAAAGCATGTCTATGTGTATACATTGTATTAGATATATCATTCCATCATTCATGTAGGATACCAGCATTTACTGAAATATTCCCTCCCCTCCTTTCCAGAGGAGGAGGAAGGGAGAAGGAAGCTCTGCCATGTAAGAGAATTAGAAGAGACAGTTTAAGGGGGGAGGGGGACTGTCTGCTGTAGAACAGATTATCTGGCAGGACCAAGCACAATGGTGGAGGAAATATTGTGAAGCTGTTGAGTAAAGCACAAGGGCATGTGGCTCTTAGGGTTGGTGTAGTGGAAAACAAGCACATTTCTGGGAATAACAGTCCCAGGAGAAATAAAAAATGCCCATAGAGAAGTCCAGATGCACAATGGGAAAGTATAGGCACTGAAAAAAAGCTGTGATTGCGCAGCCAAAGAGAATGGGCTGCCATGAACGTGCCCTCACTCGCCTGTCTCCCTACAATGCATGGAGAAAGTCAGTTGGGCTGTTTCATTTGAGACACCCAGAGGACAATCTTGAAGTGTTTAGAGATCTTTGCAACTTTACATGTCTCGTGTGAAAAGCCAGGGTGCTAAGACATGCTTGCAATAGCAGGTTTTCATAGAATATAAATGAGCTTTCAGTTGGTTTACATTTATTCCAGATTGTCAGGAGAGTAGAGATTATGGGATATAACAAAATACTATCAAAGGGTTTTGGGCTGGTGGTGCAGGAAAGGAGATTTTAGGATATTAGTTGAAACACAAATGGCTTCAGTGTAGTCCAGCTATGTCCCAGACATTAACCCATCCAGGGACTTTGCACTGGCTGAGCTGGAGACCAAAAGGCATATCTGTGTTTAAGAAATAACACTTTTCTGTTTTAAGAACAGATGGTGATCTGAATGGGGAATATTTGCTCTTCTGGACTATTCAAATAAACGTAGCCAGTTAATGCAAATTGAGGAATAGTCATACACCTCCCATTATGTCTAAGAAAATGTGGAACTACATTAAAACATATAAAAGGTTGAAACTCCCTGCCCTGCATTGTAATAGCTCATTTTGTCCAGTGCCGAGAGCGGTTCCCAGCCTGCTTGGGAAAGCTGTCCCCCCAGGGAAGCATCATCTTTCCAGCTCTGTGTGTGGTACATACAAGCTGCTGTAACAGTTTTAACTTGGTGTAGGCCAGATTCACCTCTGGTATAAACTCCAGTCTTAATTAAGCCAAGAACCTATTTAGCCTGCTATTATTTTTTCTGATAATCATCTTCTCATGAAGGACATGCCTGTGCCAACTCCCAGGCTGTGATTAGGGAAGAATCTGGCTAGAACTGTTGACAATATGTTTGCATAGTACTAAATACCATTTAATATGATCTATAAATATTTACACTTGGAGGAAGAGAACTGCTCTTTGCATAGTTTGCATGCTGGCATCTGCCAGACTGAATAAATTACTAATGAAAATCACATTGTGAAAAAAAAAAACATGATGATTCTTTGGAGCTTTTATTTTTAAAGACAGTGGTATGATAAGGAAATACATTCCTTGGGAATTACATTCTCTGCAAAATACCAGTCCTGGAATAGGCACTATTGCTCTGTGCAACTGAGGCAGCACAGACTGGAGGAGCACTGGTTTTCCTAGGCTGACAGAAGAGACATTTTAGCTAGGGAAAGAGAGTCCTTGTTCTCCAGAGGCCAAGTGTGCAATGGCTTGCTTTGGTGTAACAGTCTTGAAGAGAACTGGATTTCTTTCTGACCCTACATCTTTTCCAGCCTGAATTCAGTCCCACAAAGTCATGAGTCTGGCCAATTCTTCTAATTTTTAAGTCTTTTCAGAGCATTCTAGCTTCCTCAAGCAAGACACTGCGTACAAATCTTGACTATCATTCTAAATTTGTTTTGGTGTATATGAGGAAACATATGGAAATGTGAAACAAGTACCCTTAGAAGTGATAATGTGGATAAACTTCTCTAAATTTCACTGAGATTAACTCCTCATATTTGAGCAGAGGTGTTCCCATCCACTGATAGTAGTCACTTCAAAAATTTCATAATTAAATCCCAAAACCTCTTTTTAAACTTACTTTAAAGCCAAGACTCTCACGTAATTTAATTTTAACAATATAGACCAAATTAAAGAACTGGTCACAAGCAGAGACCATTGAATTGACTGGATTTTTAATTACTGTAAAGCATTAAATAAATGCAAACAGCTATAAATTATCTTCTCTGTGCATCTGCAGAACATTACAACATTGTAACATTACTTGGGACCCATCAGGATGCTCCTGTTTATGTTCAAACTCCTAGAGCTGTGCCACTGGCATCATATTACTGCAGTTTTGCCATGAAAAATCCATATCACACTCTGCCAGAAATCCTTTCTCTCAGAAGCCATGGGAATCTCTGAAGCATGAGTTACATATACATTATCTCCTCACAGAAGCAGCCTGAAAGATATTTCTAGCAGTGCACTGTCAGATGTGTATCGTACCTGACATTGTGGAGCAATGTGTTGCAATGTCCTGCACTCATCTGTCTTTACTTAGCTGTCTTACTCTCTTCCATCTTTTAACTAAGTCTGGCTGAAAATGGAGAGAACCTGGGACCAAAGAGAGCCACAAACTGCACAAGAGGTAGGGCAGAAAGGGAGTATCAGAAAACTGAAAATTGCTCTGGGGTCATAGCACAAGGCAGAAAGCAGCTCTTGAGAAGTTTTTAACCACAGCCCACTGTTTTGTCCTGCCAACACACTGCAGCCGGGAAAATCTCTTAGTCAAGCACAAATGCATGCTTCATCCGTAGAAGACATTGTGAAGTCTGGATGGGAGTGCTGTTGTAGCTTACCTCTGGCAGCTGTGCTCCATTTATGTGGCCTGGTACACACTTCAGCAGGCAATGCTGCCATCCTATACCTATAGATCCTCTATATATCTATACATCCTGTAGGGTTATATAATAAACCAGAACTGGAGCTTGCCAGATGAATTCATTCCAATTCCCAAGTGTCCAAATCCACTTTTGTGGGATTGTTGTGGGAATTGTTGTTGGCTGTCCTAGCATTTGGATTTCTCCTGACGCAGAGACTCCAACATCACCACAAGGGAGAGAATGTAGTGTCTTCCGCTTCTGGTTTGTAATGGTTGTGTTGAGAGAGATGTGGGACTTGTCCGATGCTTATTGTACAGACACACACAAGAGCTGGTCCTCACATGCAAAACACCATTCTGAAAGGGGGCAGACAGGCTTTGCTTCACTAATGGGGGTGGAAAACACTTCCAGTAAGTGAATTGATGGATTTTTCCTAAAGAAAAGTAAAACATGCTGTTGCTGGTCAGTACAACCTGCCTTGTCCACACAAAGGTTTTATGCACATCCTTCCTGACAGAGGTGTGACCGTACAGGGAAGTAGAAAGGCTGGGAGGACAGAGCAGAATGGCCACTACAGAGATACAGCTAAATTCTCATGAGAGCTGCTGCTGACCTGGTTTCTGCTCCGCTCTGTTCAGCTCATCCATAAGGATTTCTGACTCACGCTAGAATGCTTTGCACCAGCTGCTTCCTTTTTTTGCAGAACAGCCCAAGCTGGTGGAAAGAATGTATTTGGGAACAAGAGGTAACCCCTTCAGAAAGTAATGCTGGAAAAGCAACATAAGCAAGACTCCATAGAGTAGGAAAAGTGGGGGTTTGGGTGGAGTGGCAGAGAACAGGGAATGGCCATTATGAAAAGACAAAAAATGTAATAATGACAGTAGTTACCAAATCCTTGCCTAGAGCTTTGCCAGGGGGATTTTTAACTTGAGGGATTAGGATTGCATAAAAATAATAACCTGGAACTTGAGCCTATATCCTTTATGCTGAAAGCAGGGGTTTTCTTGCTTGAAATGATTGTCAATAATAAGGAGCCAAGCTCAAATGCTATTTTCCCTATTGAATGCACCACACCTGATTTTGGCTGCAATGTATTCAAGTCAAACCCGGGACTTCCTGCTTCAGTCCTCACAACACAAACCAGGATCTTGATCCAATGCCAAGAACATCTGAAGATTATGTACAGGTGAAGCCAGAACTGGATGAATACTCTGCAAATGTTGCTGTTGGTGTTTGTTTGCTTTATTTTCAGCCTGTGTGTTTGCAAGCTGTGGATTTGCCAGTGATTTTTTCCATCATTTTCTCTCTACTTGCCACCTTAACAGCAGCCTCCACCAAGTCACCAGCCTTCTGGCCTTAGACAGGCACAGAAATAAAAGGCTGTAGCTATTTGCATAACCCAAAGAAACAAAGATCATTAAAGCAATGCCTCACAGTGTTTCTGTCAGCCTTGTGTCTGGTGGCATTTCTGCAAGTTACCATTTGGACCACCACCTTTCCACTCCAGGGTTTATAGCTGCAATATTAAAACATTAGGTGATCAGGAGTCTGCACAAATTAACTCCGTGTGGAGCAGATATGGTTTTGGCTTGTTGTGCTACAAAAGAAAAAAATGGTTATTTTAAGATAAAGCCTTTTGACTGGATTCAGACAAATTCTGAGGCGTCCTTGCATAGAAAGAGGCACTTTATTATTACCAAGCCACCACAGTCTGTACCTGTAGATTTTGCTAAAAAAATAAAAACTCAGCCCAAACAAACCACATAACAGTCTAAATAGTAGAAATACTGATGGAAGAACAGGGCAGCTTCTCTAATGATCTAATAATACAGCATATGCATGAACATCCACATTTTTTAAACAGGGGTCCGTGGAATGTCCACAGGGGCTGGAGGACAGCAGAGCATTGTGCCAGTCTCCTCCTGAGATGAGGTAGGGCAAGAAAGGGCAGTTTAACCATTAGCAAACTTTCTGGTGCTTAGTTTCCTAAATATCATCTCCTTAGTGAGCTGAGAGCTGACCACTAATGGTGCCATATAAGGATTTCCTCCCCAGCCTGCCCAGGACACTGTGGCTTTCCCAGCCATGACCCAGGATTGACAAAAAGCCTCAAAGAAGGAGTGGGGTGGTGGAACGAGATAGCAGAGATAGCCTGAACACCCGTGGCGAATTGGACTGAAAGCCTGGAAAGCAGGCTAGACAAGGAAGTGCATGCACACGTCTGAGGGTGGCTTAAGGACTGATTCCCCTTTCCAGAACTTGCAAGGAAGCAGAAAAGGGTTAAAGTATCTTCTGCTCACTGCTTTTTCTGTTTGATTAACTTATTGCCATCCTGTCAGACAAAATGAATGTCTTTGATATAAGCCCACCCTCGTGCCACTTTGGTGACAGACCATCTCCTCCTCCTGCACCAGATCTTCTGCACATCTCAACAGAGCAGCTGCTAATAAGTACTTGGAGACTGTCCAAGGGGACAGTGTAATGCGGCAGCAAGCTGGCAGGGGAGCCTTGCTCAGTGCCCCACCAACGGTTGCACATTTCAGAGGCAAGATGGGATGTTTTGTGCCTGTCCCACCACTGATCTGCAACATTGTTCCAAAAC
Source organism: Vidua macroura (assembly GCF_024509145.1). NCBI lineage: Eukaryota > Metazoa > Chordata > Aves > Passeriformes > Viduidae > Vidua > Vidua macroura. Next base: position 48,128,815 of record NC_071576.1, on the reverse strand, counting down.
AATCTGAGTTTCAGATTGCAACCTGTACTGCTTGCAAGGTTCCCCAGGCTGCTGGAGACAGAGAAAATGGGCCTCCATTGCTACCTACACTCCCAAAGACCTCTTCACACAAACAGTGCAGAAGAAGACTGTCACCAGCTACTGCTTCTGTTACCTTTCCTTCAGTTTGGTGTGTCCTTCTTCCCCTTTGCTCCATAGTGATACCTTCAGAACTAGCAAAGTGCTTTTCAACAAAATTCCAGGTGCTTGATCTTACAGCTGCACTACAATCTCTGCTCTTAGCAGTGTCTGTTCTGCCTCTCTAAAACTGACAGAAACTGTGCACTGCCTCCATCCTCACAACTACGTCATTTAACTCTGAAACTTGATGGTAATCACTTCAAAATGTCAGTTGTTTAGAGATTGCACCCATTTTCTTACCCTGAAACCACACAACTAGATAATGGTAAAAAAGTAGAAAAGTTTTCAAAAAAACATACACACTAAAGTATATCCATGTCCCTAAATCATCAGTGGACAGATATATGTCTTCTTTGGCCTCACTTCTTTTACTTCCATTAAGATGACAGACTTGATGTGAATGCAGAATGTGGTACTGCCTACTACAAGTAGTAGTCAGCCAACAACCAACTACAAGTATACAAAATGTCCATATTAATGGGGCAAGATATCTGTTGCCCTTTATAAGCATAAGTGTTGCTTTCTAAATGTGTGTTCTTATACTAAAAACACTCACATTCACCATACCAGAGATCACCATCTGTCAGCATTCATGTTCAGGTCTTCAGAGAATCACCCTGAAAACAGAAAACAACCTCTTGGCAAACATTGACTCATGCCAGGCCTTGGAGACCTGCTTGTCCACAGGGCAAATAATTGCCTATGTCTTGTGTATTTGCAAAAACTCAGTCATCAGAGATCTCACCTTGGTCATCTCTTTTTCATGTGGCTGTCCTGTCTCTGATGTCTTTCTGTTCATAACCAAGTTTAAACTGCCCTTGCAATGGCTAATCCTGTTGGCTCCTTGGACATAAACGTAGAGCTAAAACAGAATAGCATGGAAGGGGAGTTGTGTTGTGGTAAATGTAGATCCATGGTCTCCAAACATTTTTGATCTTACTATCAGTAAAAAAGCTTTGAATAGTTGTGTGCATCCCATGGTGTGCACACACCCTTCTTTGGAGACCACTGATCTTGTCAACAGCTAAACTTTCCTGCTTGTTGCTCTGGGCTGGCCCCTTTTGTAATCTCTATGTCCCAAATCAGAAGTGTGTAAACTCCTTTGGTCCAGATTTGGCTCAAAGGGTATTTGCTAGATGAGAGATGGAATCCACTACAAAGAGAAGTAAGGGTGTTCTATTATGGAAGGGGAGGGAAAAAGAGAGTTTAAGCAGGAGCTCTTGAATGGCTCCCTGAGAAACAGTCTTACACCAAATTCCACCAGGTCTCATTGCAATGGGTGCATAGTGGTACTCAGACTAAATCTGGTGTTCTTGTAAGAAGAAAGAGGATAGAGAGAGAAGAAAAGGATACAAATAATAGCAACAATCACACAATCACACTGTACCATCTGACAGCTGTGCCTAAGGGCAGTACAATACTTCCAGGTGGTTTAACTCTGCACAACTCCTTGAAGGCTCCAGAGAAGTATCTTCCACCATCAGTCATATAGCATGGGCTGGATTACTTGGCCAGAGGCACATTCAGTCTGAGTACTTTTTAGTATAGTAATGTGGAAGGACAAACTCCAAGAAGGGTTTCATCCTAAGCTGAAAAGAGGTGGTGTAGAGGACAGAAAAGTATAGGCTGCATCTTGGATAGGGACATGGTGAATGTGATGAAACACAAGCTGAACACAGATATATGGTGCCTTGCAAAAGACTTAGCAAAACCAGCTAATACAATTTTAGGGTGAGTTAACAGGAACTCTCTGTTGGTGCAGGGGGAAAACTCTGTTTTGTTGGGTACTAAGAATTAGTTCTGGTCTGGAAGAAGCCACGTTGATTGATCACTCTTAAGGGAAGGGGAGACAAAGTTGACAATTCGAACAAAGCTTCTTTTCTTGCCTTTTAGTCTCATGAATGTTCCTCTCTTGGAGAGGAAAAAATTAGAGCTAAGTTACTGGTCTCTGCGTTTCCCTAGCTCCTTTCTCTGCAGATAATAACCCAGTTCAGCAGCTGTTAGATGCTTCAGGACAGAAACCTAAGCCAGACATTTCATGCCAAGAGAAAAAGAACAGCAGGTGAGAAGAGAGCAGGTGGCTTGGGAGCTTGTCTCAAAGATCTACCCTGGAGAGCTGTTTATAGGAGGAATGCAGGAAAGGGAACCTGGGAATTATTCAGGGCTGGCAACTGGCAATCAGATGTAAAGTCATGAGTCATATCTCTGTGTTAGGCACCTCCTTGGTCTCATCAAAAGTGAGAAAGAGAGGACTCACCAGCCCTGATACTGCAAAAGCATAGAATCACATTAGAAAAGAAAAGCCCTTGATCAAACAAATACACTTACAGGCCTTTTTTTGTTTATCAGCATGAAGCAAAATGGCCACATGCCACTCCTCTGCTCGTTTGGTCGTCAGAAAGAACCCAGCTAGAGGAAGTTTCTTCACTCCAGGGAAAATGTTCACAGTTGTTGGCATAGAAAACAATGCAAACAAACCCCTGACATTGCATTCCCCTTTATCTGAGCCTGGCAGCATGTTATTTGAAATAACAAGGTAATGCGTGCACTCCTTCTAAACTCTTGCTTCTAAACTCATTGAGCAACAACATAACACAGTGAAAAAATCTGCCATTGCTGGCCCCTGAGCTCAGTGAGTGAGGTCTGTGGCCCTCCATTTGTTAATGGCTGCACACAGCCACTAGTTTTCCTTACATCCTAAAGCCACATCAAACCTTCAGCAGTCCAAGCAAGTTAGGCAATACTTTGGGCAGTTCACACAGTTACCCAGAAGGCCAGAAAAAACTTCCCAAGTTTTTAGCAGATCACAAACCACTTTTAGTAGTTTCTAACTTACCTACAGTAATATTTTATATGTGGTTCAATAGGTTAGAGAGCAGAAGGGAAAGTGAAAACTGGAGTTCCTGCAAAAGATGGCCAGCACCCTTGAAAGAAATAACTACATTTCAGGGATCATATTCATGGATTGCAACCACAGCTTGCAGCCTTCCCTTTGAAAGAGCTACAGCCTCTAAAAGAGCCAGGGAAGACACATGCCTCCAGAATGAGGAGGATGACCTGATGCAAAAAACAGGATTATTCAACATCCTTCCTGACTTCTGCTAGCTTGAGGTTGACTGCTTGCTAGGTGCCAGGAGACATTACTCATCACAAGAGAATTTGTTAATGAATAAGGTTGTTAATTTGCCATATATTTTGCAGATGTGCTTTCACATTGATTTCATTTTGCCAAGAGTTTGAGTTGTCAAGCTGCTTTTTTCCTCTTGGTTCATGTTAAGTTTCATTTGAGCTGGTTGTCACTGCATGCACTGGGTGTGAAGGTGCATGTATACCATCAGAGTCTGGCCCTCTGCACATTCTGCTAATGTTGCTTCTCACATGGTTCCATTTTGCCTGCATGCATTGCTGCAGGCCGCACAGCCAGTACTGACAAACACATTCACAGCCCGTGTATTCCCAGCCCAGGAGGTGCTGCAGTCTTAAAGCTGGTGGTAGAGCCCAGAGTCAAAAAGGCCTTGGAATAGTGGGCTCCCAGGATGGTTCTGAGAAGCCAAGAGCAGCAACACTGTCTGTACAAGCATGTCAGAGGGTGTTGAGTGGTGGCTAGTTGGACCAGCTCCTGCCAGTAAGATGCAGGAAGATAGAGCAGAGTTATATTGGTGGTGGTTCAAGGGTTTGTTCAGGACAGGAGGGAATAGGAGAATCCTAGTCTAGACCTGTGCGTGAGAACATGGGCTGATTTTCTGAAGGGAACAGAGCAATGCCATTTTATCCACACTGAGAACCTGTATTACTGCACTGCTACCTCTACCAGCACTGAAACACATCTGAGCAATGTGAATAGAAAACAGGGGAGTGAGCTAATCAGGGATCATTTCATCCAATAGGATATCATGCATCTTCTATAAATTACCATAGCAAGAGCATTTAGACTATGTCTGCTACTCCATGCACATTGTGCCACTCTGGCAAAGCAGCCATAGAACTGACACAGAAGAGGTTCCCATTCCAATCACTTCTTTTTAATACTTGACTACATATTTGCTGCTCTGGCTCCCCCCTGAAGTGAAGTTTAAAGTCATACTCTCCAGAGTGGCTGGGGCCCATGGGACAGAATTCTTATGTTCTCTGTTGCTGAGTTCTGAGGAGCTGAGACTGTAAGGAGCCAGGATCTCATCAGTACTTCTGCTGAGGAAGAGGAGATGCCAAGCCTATAATCTGTCATGAGGCAGAAGGGAGCCATAAAAGATGCCTGTTGCTCCAGGAGTCACTAGAACCAACCTTCCTACCTAGCTTTTTATCTGTCTCATCACAGCACCGTCAGGATAAATACACACCTCAGGAGAAAATCGTTTGTTGCTTTATTGAACTGCCTCTAGGGATTGATGTTGCTTTTGTCTTCTCACACATCTCTGCATTATTAATCAAGATAACCCACATCAGAGCAGTCAGGAGCCTTCAGGAGGAGGAAATACAGGGGAGGAACCATTGGAAATTAACTCAGATGCTTTGGACCTGAGTTATCTGTAGCATTGTCAACTCTGGCTATTTTGCAGTCATGAAATAGGATTTTCAGATGGTATATTTCCAGTTTCATAATAGTGATTTAGATACCTGAGCTTTCACCCAGCTTTCTTATTGCTATTGTCTAGCAATAAGACAGATTTACAATTCTTAGGATCAGAGAAAAAGCCTAAGAACAGGCATACCTTGTAGCCTACAGTAACCAGCAGAGTGATGTGTTTTTAGGAAAAAACAAACCCATAGTATTTCAAGATGTTTAATGTTGAACTAGTGCATATTATGCTTATGGTCACTGTCTCTATCCCCCCACTTTACTCTCCCTTGAGGTGTCTGAACCTTAAAGCCACTTCTTGAATCTCCAGCCAAATTCTCACTGAGCAGGTAGAACACCTCCTCCCAACCTATTTGTTCCACTACCACTGCCAAAGGGCACCAGCCCTGCTTCACCACCGAGTGACAGCTGAGCTCAGCCTTTTATCACTGTATCTGTATCCAACAACTTTCAATGGTCAAGCAGAGTGAATTGATATGTAATTAACCCCCTCTTGGTTATCCACAACTTATATTAGAAAATATTTGCACTCCTTGGCAATTCCTGGGCTCACAGTGACATAGCAGGGCTGAAAGCCCCAAATCCAATAGGGATTTACAAATTTTACTCTGTCTTTGCAGCATGTGTCCCAGGTGGGTGTTCCTGGAGTGTAGGTTGTGGGGTGTCATTTTGCTGAGGGGTTCTAATCCCTTGCTGAAGGCTGGCAGTCTGTCCTCCATTTTACCATGGAAAGCTAGGCTGAATGGACAGCTGTCCCTCTTCCCCACAGGTTTTGTTTCTGATCCAATGGAAGGCAGTATATATTACATCAAAATCTGGTGCTTCTTTTGCAGCTGTTTCTTCCTGACTCTGGCAGTCTTCATGCACGGCCATGTATTTCAGATGTGTAATGCAGCATGTCTATATGCCCTAGAGGGTGCTGGCTCCTGCCAATACCATTCCATATGGGGTTATTCAAGTGTAAGAGAGTCCCAGATTTCACCCCTAGCCAATGAACACTTCTGTTTCCAAGTGAACTTTTCAAATATTTCTTTTTATTTGGGGATGACAGTCTGCTCCCATGCTCTGACTCCCCAGACATCTAAGGAAACAGTAGCAGGTAGATGAGGTTCAGAATTTACCCTTGTAAACCATCTGAGTCAGCATCAACGCAATAAAACCACATCCCAAATCAGCTAGCAAGGTCTTCCCTCAGGGCTGGACTGCAGTAGCTGCCAAAGGAAAACAGACTGGCTTGAAGGTCTCCAACAGCACTGTCAAACTTCAGAGCAAGGACACAGATCAGTGGACATCCTGACTTCACCCTTTGCCAGTCAACCTCTTCCCTCTCTGCTATTCAACGCAGATGTAGATTTAGCATCAGCTGGCAGAAAAAAAAAAAAAAGTGTGCAGACTATACAAGGTCAGAGATTCCTGTATTTCCCATGACCTCAAGTCTGCAGAGTTTTCTTAAGCTTCATCATTTGCTACTGGAACCACTGCCTTTAGTACCATGTTATAGCTATTGCCACTCCTTCTTGAGCTGGAAGTTTTCATTAATGGCAATAGCCACAATAACAGACAACTTTCTGGGCATCTTGGGTTGTAGCTTAGGTTATATAGGACAACTGACTGCTGGAAAACTCTACCTAAACAGAGAGGCACCTCACGGGGGAATCATATGCAGAGTAATGTGCATGTTTTTTTCACTGCAGAGTGTTGTGTATTCACACATGAGATCTGGTGGAAATAAAACAACCTTGGCCTCCAAACCTGCATCATATTCTCATTTTATAATTATTACAGTCAATGACAAAATGTCCTCTCTCCCCTTTAAATCTGATCACTTGCTATGAAATAATTAATACTATCTCAAATGGTGCTTATATAGATTAAAAATCCCTTTACAAATTCATTTCTTACACCCGAGTTTGCAGGGCAGGGGTCCATTTGTGTCAGTATGAGATTGATTCAAATTGCTGCAGGACCCCACTGCTGGAATTGCAAGCCCTCTACCAAAGGAATCAGACCTCTCCCTTTCCACTGCACACCAATGTGGATTTCTACAGCTCCACATACCAGGCAGCTACAAAGCCCAGGGTGTGCTGCAGGTAGGAAGAGCTCAGCTGCCACCATCGGGACCGCTGGGGCAGGATAGGTGAGCACAGGATCTGCTCAGACCTCAATCCAAGCTAGGAACCAGGAAATCTCTTGTCAGGAACACAAAAAGGAAATAAATGAGTCTGCACGATTGTAAAGACTGTTAGATATAAATGAGAGGCAAAAGGGGGAAAGATGCCAAACCCTACGTAAGAGTGGTGGCTTGCAAACGGTTGTGAAAGAAAAGGTCTCCAGGAGGATGCACTAAGTTTTGCTTTCCCAGGGGGGTACTTTTTCCCACAAAACCCTGTAAAGACTGCAAGGACTTGGCTGCAAACCAAAAGGAAGGATAAGGCACGAGAGGGCGCCACTGGTTTGCTGGCATCTCCCACCTCAGCTGGCAGGCTTTGGTGTTCCCTGCTGACACAGATGCAATCCAAAGCTGACTGAACTGCTTTCCACCAAGTGCGGCGAACTCGGGATGAAGTGGACGGCAGAGAGATCTGAGCGAGATATGCTGAAACTTCTCTTCTGGGAGGGGCATGTGGCGTTGTAACATCCTTTGTGGGGTGTTATCCCAAGGACACATTTCTCCTCACGCACACCCCAGTACCGAGCTGGCTTCAACCCAGAGCCACCCTATAAAACATGCTCGTGGTCGATGCAGCACGGAGCAGCTGCGGCTCTGAGGCTCTTGGGTGTGGGGGGGTCACACAACACACCCTGCGGGGCACTGTCCCCTCTGCATCCCTCTCCCTCCACCCTCCTCCTGCCCATGGCTGCAGGAAGCAAGGCACAGCCTGGGCATGAAGGGAGCGAGGAGGAAGGATGGTGGGCATATCCATACGGGCTGCGAGTCCCTTTGTGTTGCCACTTCCCACACACATTGTGACAGCTTGGCTCAAAGTTCCGCCAGGCTGATGGTGCTTCCTGGCAGGGAGGAGGAGGGAACACTGCCGAGGGATCTGCAGTTCATCCTCCCCTGTCCTGCAGGGACGTGTCTGTGCCCAGCGAGACACTCTTCCCCCCGTGTATGGGAGGAGCAGTAGGGCTGTCACTGGCGAGGGAGTGAAGCGCGGGGGGGTGGAGAGCGCTCATTTGCAAATAGGGTGTAGGACTGCTTTTCCCTTCTTGGGGTACACCAAAGAGCTCACATGCCGCATCACACACTGGCTGCACTCAAGAGGTCGCAAACACGAGCATTGGGGAGCAAGAACTAGAGTGATCTGGACAGGGAGGACACTGCAAATAATCCCAGAGTCTCCTTGCAAAGCGTCAGGGCCGTTTTCGGGAGCCTGCACTCGCACTCTGGCAAAGGCACAGCTGGAGGGTAGCGCTGCAAGGGGTGGGGGTGTGGGGAAGGAAGGAATGGGGATCAGCTTGGAGCTGCATGGTGGCTGGGGTTGAGGATGGAACAAAGCCCAGCAGACAGCCAAGCTAAAGGAGTAAAAGAGCAAATTCTCCCCGAGGGATTTTCCTGCTCACCAAAGCAAGGCAGAAGGCCTCGCAAAAGCCTCTGGATCAGGCAGAGCTCTGGAGAGGACTGAAGGTTCCAGCTACTGCAGGAGGCTTTGAGGGAGAGAACAGAGGGGCTTCTCTTCTAAGGAACTGTATCACCACCTGACCACTTCTCACCCACTGCAGGCTACTGGTTGTCCTCACCATCTGCAGGGCACCCAGCCCCCCCCCCTCAAAGAACTGCTTCTTTGGGTTACTCTCAATACCAGCCTGACCCTTTAAGAGCAACAATGTTGCTTCCTCTGAAAGTAGAAAATTATTCCAGGTGAGAAAAAGCCCAATGTGACTACAACATGAACATTTCAGAAAGCATACCCAGCCCAGGTGTTTTTCCCCTTGTCAAGTAATGCAGCAGCATCTCACAGATCCTCTCTGCTCTCTCCCCTCAAAACCTGCAGGTGCTGTGTTATTTTCAAGCTGCATTTCTCTCCCTGCTGCTTGGTACCACCTCACCTGTTTTCCTTCCACCAACTATTCTTTGAAAAGTGAGGGCATCCAGGCAGCACCTGGGTGTGTCCCAACCTGCACACACTCTGCCAGATCACCAGCACAACAGTGGGATAGGAGATCCAGCAGCATAGGAGTTAAGCTATTCTGTTCTGGCTATCCGGGTCTTTCCCTCCCATCTTTTCCCATGAAATAATCAGCGGGGTTTAGCCTTGCAGGCATGCAGAGATCCAGCTGCTCTTGTGCAAGCAGGAGTATCCTCTAAGCTGCTGGGGACTGGCTGTCTGAAGGAATAATATCCGGGGGCACATTCAGAGTTGAAGGGTAGAATTGAAATAAGCAATTGGAGAGAGAGCAGAGAGGTGCAGCTTATTCCAGTGACCTTTAACACTGAGGCCAAGGCCCTAGTGTTTGCATATCCCAGTATTTTAAGGGACAGGATGGATTGTTTTCCTGAGGCCCTGACTTTTTTAAAAAAGCAAACATAAAGAAATACTCTTTTTTTGTGGAGGAGATAAGAACACAGCTGAATGTCATTCTCTGTCTCTCAAACTGAATTTCCCTGGCTCAGGAGATGGGTGGCACACAAGAATATGGACTAGAAAAGTGCATTTTTCAGCATCAGGTCATAGCAAGCAATGAGATGCAGACTTTATCTGCCTAGCTGGCCTGGCACCAGCCAGGCTGGGATAAGGCAAGAAAGGCCATGGTTTTACAGTGCTGTTAGCTCTCTTTTGTCTGAAAGAGTCTAGTAGTTGCAATAATAGAGAGAAGCATCTGCCTGGGTACCTGCATCCCCTTCCCTCTATGCCATCAAGTTACTAAAATCAAGTCATTCAAAGGCAGAGAGAAGACAGTCTGCTACCAATCTACTGCATGTTTACTGACATGTCAGAGCACACAGAGTTTGCAGCCTTCAGCCATTCTGTGCCCATTGAAATCATGAAATCAGTAGTTCAGATGGCATGAAAGAAATTAGAAAAGATAACCAACTTCTGCCTCCTTTCATAAAAAAAAGCTCAGAGAACTCAAACAAAGGCAAGAGACAACAGATTCATAATGTTCAGGGGGAACAGGAGCTTTTCCCATGATGTGTAGTGACACTGCAGAACTGCCCACAGCAGAATGTGTTGGATTCTGGACAGGAAAGGATGGACAGATTCAGGGCAGACAAAGGCACCATAAAATACAGAAACCATACATTGGTGGAGGCTGTGAAAACCCTCACACTCTGGGCTTGATCTGTTCTTGGACTCTTCTTAATGGATCTGCAATTGCCCACTGCCAGGAGTCTCTCACTGTACCCAAGACTCACAACTTTTACAACTGCTCATTTGGAGCACAGACACAGAATTATCAATGTTGGAGAAGACATCTAAGACTGTAAAGTCCAACCATTCACCCAGGACCTGCCATGTTCTCCACTAAACCATATCCCCAGTTGCCTTTTGAATACTTCCAGGAATAATGATTCCAAGTCACCCTGGGCACCTCTTTCAACACCTGACCATCCTTTCAGTAAAGAAATTTTTCCTAATACCTAATTTAAACCTCCCCTGAACAACTTGAGGCCATTTCCTCTCATCCTGTTTCTGGCTACCAGGGAGAAGAGACTGAACACGAGCTCCTTACAACCTCCTTTCAAGCAGCTGTAGAATGACAGCTATAGATCTTAATTGATCCAACCAACCCCCACAAACAACCTTTGCCCATGGGCCCAGGAGCCCCATTTACATTCATCCTTGGCCCTTCAATCCTGTCCTCATATACATTGTAGGAGTAGGCAGAAGGCTGTAAAACAACCAATGAGTGTCAAACTCACACCATAAAGCACAGGACACAAGAGAAAAACCAGGGTAGTTTGTGAGGGCAACAGGCCCTTGAGGGGGAGGAGAGCCCTGCAGCTGAAACTACACCAAGACTTGTCTGTCAACCAGAAATGAGACACTGTGGCAGAAAGATTAGCCACTGGACCCCACACTGCTTCTGTATTGGTAAGGGACACTTCACAAGGGCTGGATTGCTTTACTTGGTTTATTCAGCCAGGCAGGAGGATGGAATTGCCCTTTCTCCTGTAGGGATGGTGTTTTCCAGAAGCTAAAAACTGCTGTTTTGTTTTGAGTTGAGGTATCAGCTGCATCTACTGATGCTGTTTGGTTAGAAGGTCCCTGCATGGTTTTAGACTGACCTCAGAGCCTCTAATCTTGCTAAAAGTACCTGCTGCACTCAAATAGGCTGCTGGCAATGCCAAGGGGTGTTGGAACTGATTGCTCTGGTTTCACTAGGGCATCCTTGAGGCTGACAGCCTCAGACCTCTGTGAGATGTTCCAGCTGCAGCACCCAAATAAAATGACCAAGTAACCAAGGCACATGGAGCCACAGGCACAGCAAGAGTGGTGGGAGATCCCCCATGCTTCTGGATGGCTTGTGACCTCTTTTCAGAGTCTATTCTCCCAGCTCTTCATTGAAAATATGAATTGATTAAGTGTTGACAAAAGAAAATATGGTTGTGTCTTTTTTTCTCATCCTTCAAATGAATTCTCTTGGCATCTGTCATGTTACAATGGTATCAACTCACCCATTTCTGCATCACTTCAGAGGAAAAGCCTGGTGGTACTTGGCTTTATTTGTAATGAAAAAAGACCAAGCTGAGGAAAAAATACTTAATTCCTCATTCCCAAGAATAAAAAGGACAAGATTTCAGGCTTTTTTCAATTGATTTAAGCCTTCCCCATCACCCAAAAGAGTACATCCCCTTTTTCCATGGGGAGCTGACCTCTCAGGAGGGGGATACAGTTGTTTGAGGATGATGCACCTTTTCTTACTTGTCAGAACGGCAGCTTCAGTCCCCCTTGCTTGTTGTGCTCCAACAAAGTCATAACCCAAGGTCCACATGGCACTCTGCACTGTGCATACCACCTGCACGAGGGAGGGAATGGGGCATGCCATAAGTTTTGCTCAGCTCACCAACTTCAGCACTGAAGGGGGAAAAATTTTCGCACAGCTGTTGCCTTTTGTTACCAGTCCTGTGTGGCTCAAATACAGCTGTTTAATTAGCATTTGCTCCAGAATTTGGGTCTACCAGTTCCCCAGAGGCTAAAACATGGATTATCTAAGGTAGGGATTTTTGTGGGGTTTTTTACTGGAGGACTGGGAAATTGGCTGTTTGCAAAACTCAGTCGTATCAGCATGACACATGAAAATTTTGTACAAACTATTGGCCACATGACAGTTTGAACCCCATATCTTCCTTGGAGGCTGGTGACTGAGCTGGAGAGGAATCAACAAAATCAAGAGTCCATTGACTGACATCACCATTAATTCTACTGCTCTCTGAGATAAGGAAAGGATATTGTCTTGGCCTTAGCCAGGAGAGAATTATGAATGTTTACAAATGCATCTCTCCATGGCTGTCACCACCTCTCAGCAAAAAGAATAGCAGAAATAGAAAATATCCTTCAAATAGTGGCAGTGGATTGATTTTTAAAAAATCTTAGCAGTGCTGATTGTGGTGTCTTGGCAGCATTCCTTTGGAATTTGTTTAATAAAGTCTTTTAAAAGGCTGGACTGGCAGTAATACACAGCTCTGGACAGATGAACCCACCCCAAAATGAAGGCTGCCTGGCTGCAAAATGCCGCTTGCTGCAAGACTTCCACAGACCAGGCTCAGCTCCCTACCAACAGTCCCTGGAGTCTCAGGACCTATAGAATCCTGGGTCACGGCATAGACCTTTGGTTTGCTCTGTTTTCTTAAAGGAAAAAGAAGACACTGCATAGGGGACTGAGTGAAAGGCTTGAGCATGTGGGGGAGGTGATCAGTGATCTCTTTCTCTCTGGGGTGATAAATTCCTAGCCACCTGATGGTTTCAGATTTGCTGACATCAGACTGTAAGATTATTGGTAATTTGAGAGGCTGGGAGAGGCAATTTATAATGTTTTCACCGTGCACAGTAAAATTGTTGATACCTCTAATCGCCATCATAGTAAAAGGAAATATTAGCAATAAAACTTCACTCAGGATTCAGCACCACAGTGAGGGGGGTTTGCATGACATTCCTTTAAAAAAAATGGACTTCTCACTCTTTCGTCTTTTTTCACTCTCCAACAAAATAAAAATCTGTTTGCAGCATGGAACATGTGACAAAGATGAGCAGTCTGAGCTCTTTGAAAAGCAATGATACAACCACACACACAGAGTTGCCGTAGCTTTCTGCAACCAGTTATCATTAAGCTACGAGAAGCATCTCACATGTCAGTTTGCAAGAATTCCCTTAGAAAGTTAAATGGTGCACACTTTATTCATAATTGGATGCAAATTAAGATGCCACTCATGAGAGAGCTGAAATCCTGGAAGGGCAGATTGCACATAGTAAACATCAGGATTTGAATAATTTTGGAATATGCTGTTCCTTTTTATAGTTTGTTTCTGTCCTTTGCCACCCTGGCAAAGTGAATAAATCAGTCGCTTCCTCCTTCCTGGAAAGTAAAAGGGAAAGATTCAACAACTGCTGATGAAGAGCATTTGACAATCTGTGGATTGGAGCTGTTCAGTCCAAAATCTGAAATACAGGGATGTCAGCAGCTCCATAGGTCTTGGAAAAGGGACAACCAGCCTGAGACCTTGTGTCTTACTAGGCAGGCAGCCTTGCCACATCCTCAGTGGCTGAAGAAAAGCTCAGGATCTGCCCTTGAATTCAACTGTGAAGAGGGAGACACTACTGGAAAATACTTTCCTTGTGCTTGATGTGGGGTTGGGCTCTGAGGAGAATATACCCAACCTCCCTTGTGCCCTGAGGAACAAAATGTCTTGCTTAGAAGCCATGAGTGAGCATGGAAGAGATTTCCCTGTGTTTTTCCTTCCCAATCAGTGGACCACAAGAAAAGGTTTTGTGCCTTTCTTTCCCAGCCTTGTAGATGCAGACTGGCAGATTCCTCCCTTGTTCCCCCATACACAGAAATGCCTTTAGAGGGTAAGAAAATGCAGCAGCTTTCTTTATCCTAAGGGAGCCCTGGCATAAACAAGAGATGAAATTCAGGCTTGTCCCAGCCTTCATGGAGTAGCTGTTGGCCAAGGATCTGTTGCTGAGGGGAGACCTCTGAACCCACAAAAAAAGGTTGATTCTGCAGGCACTTCCATAATGAAGAAAGGTAAGATGAAGGTGGAGACCTCACTCAGAGCTTCTAGCTGGTCGTTAATCAGTAACCGTTTCCTTTCATGCCTTTCACATCCCTCAAAGTGCTCAAATCCACAGCCATCATGTCTTCCTGCCCTGATCCTGTGGCTGGGCTGTCAGTTTGCATGTGTATCCAACCTAGCATGATCAGTCTTGCCATCACTGCCATTCTGCTGTCATTCTCCAGCACATGACTACTGGATTATTTCAGTGTTGGTGGAAAAAACTCCAAAACCTGTCAACCACGGTGCTAATCAGGCACAGGCAAGGGCAAGACCATGGTCACCTTAGCAGGACAACATGGGCTAAGACTGGTCTGGAGGGGGTTTATAAGGACATCCCATCTGTAGGGTAACTTCCTCTATATGGATGACATCCGTAGAGTTCTTTGGGAACTTTGGGTCAGAGGAAAGGAAGCCAGGGAAGGAGGAGGATGGTGTATCCATACAGGTGTGCAGAGGAAGCTCCTCAGAGAGATGGGAGAGTCTCTCAGCCTTCAATATCAGGCTTCCCTCAAGCAAAGTTATCGCTTTAGCAGTAAAAGATAATTAGAAATAACTGGTATTTTTGCTGGAAGGCAAAACAATCCCTCTAAGCAAACAATGACAGGTCACACTGGCTTGTGCAGCCTGGAAATAAATGTAAAAGATAGAGAGGTGCAAAACTGATAGCTCTGCAAAATAAGGAAGCTCCTCCTTATTGCCTTGGATAAATATTGTCTTTTGGGGAAGTTTTTTGCTGTGTTTCACTGCAACTGCTGCCTCTCTTGTGGCTTCTTTTTATTAACAGGTCCAGGGGATTATAAAGCTGGAAGGCAGCAGGGAAAGTCCTCCCCACAGCACATGCACAAAGAGCTTGCAGGGAGATCAGGACCAATTTCTGACTTCTAACCGTTTGGAATCACTAGGAAGATGCTTTTCTCCTGGCTTGCTGGAAGAACCTGTTCTCCTGGGTGTGTCAGCCCCTTGGGGCATCCTGGTGTCTGGAAAAGGGTTGTAGGCAGAGGACAGTATGTCCTCCCCTGCTGCCTCTTATTTTAGGGAAACTTAACTAAAAATCTAAATGTAACAAAGCAGCTCCAAAAGCAGATAAACATTCTTTGCTTCATGAGCAGCATATAAACACACTGGTGTCACACATCAGCTCTCTGTGGCTGAGGTACCTTGTTCCTCACTGCAAGGCAGAAGCTGTTCCCTCACAGATGGGCAGAGCAATTTTTCAGAAGAGGCTTAGTAAAGGGCCTCACCTCCCCCAAAAAGGCAATGCTATCAAGACAGGACCCTCATGGATTGGGAACAAGAGGAGAGGCACACCTTCCACCTTCACCTTACATGTGGAGCTCATCCATGTGCCCTGTTTGTTTCCCTGTGCATCACCTCAGCAGGGTCTGAGAAAGTCCCTGCCACCTCAGGAAGAACAAATTGAATGGCAAAGAGCAAAGCTCAGTGTCTTTGTTTCCCACAGCTCAGGCAAGACACAGAAGCATGACTACGCCTGTATACCCACACACTTTGTGTTAGCGAGCCCACGGAGGGGAAATGTGGACACAGGATCCACACAGCAGCCAGGTGTCAGACACATCCTGCACAGAGTCTGGCTCGGTTTCCCTCCAGGTGTAGAGTATGCAGAGGGAGGTGTGCTTGTTACATTGCTTCTGTGGAACAGCTGAATGTGCAGCACTGAGAATTTCCAAGAGAAAGGATAGAAAAGTGGTGTCTGGGTATTGTGTTGTACAGACATTCAGGCACAAGCTGAGAAAAGGGGTGATACCACTAACACCGAGCGGCATATGCGTGAAGATGTTGGAGACATTTGTTCTAACTCCTTCCACCTCTCAGTCAGCTTTCTATAACAAGCATAGCAGCCATAGATACCTCCCTTGTAATAGCCTCCAGGGCACCACAAGCTCTCTTCTTTACCTATATCACCTTTGCAACTTGCCTTTCTTCTGCCAGTAGAAGTAATCACAGCCTTCCTTTTGACATGGAGAAGGTCTCAGAGGTATGATAATCTTTCAAATTTATGTTTTCCCCCTTTTTCTCTCCAGGTTTCCAAACATTCAGGACTGAAACTTGGAGCCTTTACCTAGTACAGCCATCAAATCCTGACTGTAAGCAGTTTTGCTAACCAAATAAGTGAATACAATTCTGCTGAGTAAATTTACTAAATTCCAGTAACTCTACAAATATATGGAGTCAGGATTACTTGTGGCCTGTCACAAAACAACCAGCTACTCATTGGCCAGATGCAGGTCATGCTACAATCCCATATTATACTCATACCATGATAAAAACAGGAGGTTGTTCCCTAGGTAGCATTGGTCAGATTCAGCCGATTCTTGTAGAGGAAGAATTATAAAGTTTAGGTATTTTAAACTGAAACATTCTTTTATCCTGGTTTAACCAATAAGCAGATTATTTTCCCCCTTTTTTGTAGGGGGGGTTCATATAGCACCGAATATGAACCGACACATGAGTTAATGTTAGGGTCTAGACTCGGCCAATTTTTAACACTGTTGCTAAGAAAACTCCATGCAGAAAATGATAAGCACAGCAGTTTCAAAAATCACAAAGCAATTCAAAAATCAGGAGCAGATGATTTTGTTTAGGTCTGGGTTCTTTCTGTAGCTTTTAACTCTTCCTCATTGCTTAAGACTGTCAATATTAAATTTGAAGTTTTTAACTGAAAGAAAAAACATGGAGAGGCTGCTAAAGACCAGGTTCTGCACAAAGTTCATAAACCTGAGAGTACTGATGGGTACATGAAATCACACTGTGATGACAGAAAAAACCTCCAATTTCCTAATAATATTCTTACTAGCATTGAAATGCCAAACTTAGAGAGAGGAAGAAATAAAGGTTTCTTGGGCATTGATTTACCTCATCTTGTTGGAAGTGCAGGTGAAGAAGATCAGCACAGTGGGTGGGATCTGGCTGGAATTTAATAAATTCTGCTTGAGTGCCAACAGGTGTTTCCTTTTCTAGATCCCACTGAGGAGCTCCCTGGCTCTCTTCCCTGAGGAGACACTGGTTATCTGAGCTGACTGACATTTGCAGTTCAGATTCTAGGAAGCATTACAGACAAGAAGAAAAAAAAAAAAGAAAAGCAAAAGACATGTGTTCTGATGAATGCATTTGGGTGTTATTTTGAGAAACGCTTATTCAGCATAAATGCTTATTCAGCTCTGTTGACATGGAAATGGATGGGTAGAAGGGTCTCAAGACAAGACCTCATCAGCACAACTTTTAAAGCCACAATGTATTATCTATATTCTGCCAGATTTTTTTTTTTGTCATAAAACATGTATCAGTATGTATTTGTTGTTTTGACTTGCTTGATTTTCCATAAAATAATTATTATTGTCATCATACCGGTTGAAAAACTTTGCCACAGATAGAAGTTTTGAGAAATGGTGACAAAACTGAAATAAAATGCAGTATGTCTGTAATGAGCAACTGTAACTGTAGCATTTTGCAAAGAGTGATGGCTATATTATGGGAGGAACAATCAAGATACTGAGTTTATATGCATTTATTTTTAAATGATTAATTGAATACCTGCCAGGTTTGTGGCCATCATTAGGTTTTGGGATCAATGGCTGCACCAAGGTGAATGAGTGGAGGCTGGGGGTGTGAGGTGGGACTGTGCACATCCCCTGGCTGCGTGCAGCAGTGTCTTGCCCGCTGCTGGAGTCAGCAGCCAGCTCGGCACAGCAAACAGCTCAGCTGCACAGCAGATAGGGATGAGATGGGAGCTGCAGATGGTCTTGTCACCCTGTGATGGGTACAGAAGGTAGGAGATACTTCTGCCCTAGGGACACTGAGTGACAAGATGTCACTTTTCTGTGCAGAGCTGCACTGTGCCTCACCTGGGCCAAGGAGCCCCAGGTCCAGTGCTCACATGGTCACAACATGATCCCAGAGAATGCAGTACCAACCAGTGCCTATGAGATGGGGGAGAAGTAAGTCTGCAAGGCAATTTATAGATGAGTAAGAGCCCTGCCTATGTCTTCCCATGGAGTAAAGGCAGATGAGGTTTTGTGTGAACTTGTCTCCTCTGCAGGGCCAGGAAGTCAGTTGTTCATTTTTCTCCCTCAGCTCTTTTTTTATATGTATGTATTTGTTTAATAATGTTTGAGAATTAAAAACAGGAGAAACCACAGTGCATTTTCTGCTGCCAATGAGCCAGTGACTTACCTGTAATTAAAGAGGAGGTAAAGTCATTTATTTGTTGATTCAGGTTGGGTAGGGAGGAGTACATTGACTCTTCCTTGCCCAAAGTAGTATTGGGTAAATGTCATTCACTCCTGTGGATAGAAAAAGTCACTCTTATATCTTCACTTAAACTGTAAAAACACAACCAGTCCCACAAAACAGATGACATCTAGGAAAGTTCTGAGTAGATAAATTCTATTCTTTGCAGCATTAAGTCACAATGTGTTGTTTCTCCCACCCTCAGCAGTGGGGGAAGTCTGCCCTACAAATCAAAATTCTTACAGGCTTAATCCTTAATACACAATACAGTCTCCATCACGTGAATCTTTGGTCCAAGGAATATGCAGTACTGCAGATAAAGACACAGAGATCCTATTAAAAGTTAAATCCCCTACTGTTCCTTGCTGTGCTCTGGGTAGAGGACATGCAAAGTGGCAGTACTGCAAGTGGACAAGGCTGAGACAGAATCTGTGGTCTTGAGGGTTCATTTAAGATAGGGTTAGAAAGCAGCATTTTGGACTCAGAAGCTAATTTGTTCCCTTTTTTCCCTTATAAGCTGTCAGCATAACACATCAATCCATGATTCTTCCCACTGGCGAACCTGACTGTAAGAGGTCCTGGAAAGTATAGTCAGAAGGCTCAGGTCACATCACTACAACCTACCCATTTCACTGGAAATATGTCCACCACTGGAAAAGGTTGGAGAAGGCTGGTGTTGACCAGTTATGTTAGTTTTGGTTTAGGAAAAAAACAGGCAAGCTTGTGTATATAAATGCTACTGCTATATCTCTCCCATTCCTGCTAGTGCTTCTAGCTTTGAATGGAGCACACCTTTCTCCTGAACAATATTCACACATTCCTGTAAGGAAGGGCACACTGCAGGACCTAACCAAAGAACATGCAGCTGGTGGGTGTGACAGATGGGAGACAGCAAGGTAACAGTGAGATAATTAGGACTGGAACCATAAACTGCAGCGGTGGCAGACACTATGAAAGACACTTGAATTAAAATTGGATGTTTGCTTATGAAGAGTTCATTGCTTCCTGCCTGTTTTCACCAAAAAAAACCAAGTTGCTTTAACATCACAGTTAGTTGCTATGGAAATGCTGATGCTACCAAAGATAGGACTGTGCTGGAGGGCTATAAAAAGTCCTGGAGACCCAGATGAGTCTGTACATATTTAGGAAAAGCCAGCACAGCATTTATTTTTGGCAGTAGCACAACAGCCCATTCATGTGACAGAATGTGACCCCAGAAGTGGATAAGGGAACATCACAATACAACAGAGTGCCATGATGCTGAGGTGGGGAGGGAGGGGTCAGAGTTAGGACTATAGGGAAAGTAGAGTACTTAAACCATTACCACCCTGGCAGTAAACCCAAAAAACACAAAGTAAATTTTAGAAAGAGGAACTGCTAGAAATGGAACTTGTCTGTTGCCACAAAGTTGTCATAGGCTTTAACAACCTTGTGAGAGATGTCTCCTAGATAATTTTAAATCTCAGTTAACAGAGAATCATAGAATCATGTAGGTTGGAAAAGACTCTTAAGATCAAGTTCAAAGCTAATGCTGCCAAATTCACCATTAAACCATGTCCCTAAGCGCCACAAGTACATGTCTTTTAAATACCACTAGGAATGGTGACTCCACAACTTCCCTTGGCAGCCTGTTCCAATGCTTGATAACACTTCCAGTGAAGTATTTTTTCCTAATATCCAATCTAAACCACCCCTGGTGCAGCTTGAGGCTGGATTTACATTGTGTTATCACTTATTACCAGGGGGAAGAAACTGGCCCCCTACCCAGAGACACCCTCCTTTCAGGCAGTTGTAGAGAGTGATGAGCTCCCCACCAGCCTCCTTTCCTCCAGGCTAAAGAACTTCAGCTCCCTCAGCTGCTCCTCGTAAGATTTGACTTTTCTAATACTATAGTTGTTGTTTACAGCTGGGATGTCAGCAGGTCATCATTATCATGATCATTATGAATACTTTTAGACCTGGTTAAAAAAAAAATCCCTTTTCAACCCTCCTTTTTCTAACTGAGCTTTAAAAAAAAATAGCTGAGCTTTTCTGCTTCTCAGCAGTTGAAAAATGAGGAATGATAGCCTGAGCAAAATTTATCTGACACTGTTGTCATCTCTCTGAAGGAGATGGATACAGAAGCATTGTTCCTATGAAAGAAGGACTTCACCAAAAACCAGCTGCTCACCAAGTTTATTAGGACACTGAGTCACATCACAGGCAGAATGGACAGGTCCACCAGAGGCATTTCTGTGCCCAGGAGTCTGCTCCCTGTCTGCCACACTGCTGAGGTCTGTGTGTGGATGACAGCTGGAAGCAGGCAGGAAGCCTCTGGTGCACTGCTCTGGCAGGGCAGGTAGGCTGTACAGTGGGTCAGCTCAGGCTTCACTTGATGCTTTTGAAATCTGTGTCATGATTGCAGCTTTCAGGGTAAAACATTTTTCAGAGGAGCTTTGAATCCTGGGCAAATGCACCTTTACCCACATGAGACTTCATCTGGGCTCCTATCTGTATTCCTATTCCAGAAACTGAATGGAAGATTTGCCTCCACAAAGCCTAACGCCAGCAGCATTTTCCTCCTCCACTAAATACCCCAAGGCTATTGATATCAGCCTGCAGTTCTGAGTGCCCCTTCCCCTCCCAGCACAGCTCTAACACTTCAGCAGCCACAGTCTTTACATATGTTCTGCATCCCATCCAAAAAGCAGGACAGCACTTTCTTCAGACACCAGTTTGTTCAGCACTGACTGAAAAGGGGCATAAGAACAGAAAACACTACTTGGGCTTTCAAGCAGTCACCAGTTTCACAGGCAAATCCATCACACCCATCCATACTCCTATAAAGCTTCATTTAAACTAGGCAAAAACAGGGAGAAATGCTAGGCTCACAAAAGATGTTTCTATAGTCCATAAAACCACATTGTCTGTGATATGACTGAGCAGTTGTGATAGGGATGCTGCAGAAAAGCCCCTGTGGTCTTCCCTGTGCTTTGTTTGATGCCCCAGCAATTTAGCAAGGGCAGAAATTACTCTCCACCCCGCAAGCTCAAGAGAGACCTGTAGCACTTGTATAGAAATGGAGAGTCTGGGGGGAAAAAAGGCAAGAAGGAAACAAACTAGATTAAAACCGAGTTTCTTCATTTAATAAATTGTTGCATCAATCTAAGATGAAACCTTGTAGATATAGAAGTCGGAGAACACTAATTACTCCAGTGCATGTCTTTGCTGGATGTTTTAGGACATGTGCTCTCACTTCTCAGGGAAAGACAAATAATGCCTTTGTTGTAAACTCTGGAAAGAAAAGCAAAGGCTTTTATTCTAAAGCTGCCCAGCAGCTGAGACATCCATGAAACAGCTAAAAGCCTTCTAACTTCTTGCTTAAATTTAGACATACTCCTATATATCCCAAATTAATGTGTTAGATTTTGTGCCAACATGTGTCATCATTTTTTTTTTTTTCTTCTCAACTTATGCATACATAGATGCAGGATTTACAGACAGGAATTATCTCTCCTCCTCCATTCCTGATTACCTGGCTGAACAGCCACAGCCTTTCTCATTTATTCATGTAAGATAGGATCTTCGCTCCTTGATCATCTCAGTAACCTTTTCTTGTGCATAATCATCACAGACAGAATTAATCCTTCTCAGAAGGGAGAGTAGAGTGTGGGGAGCTGTGCCTTCACAGAACGGTGTATATTTCTTTGCTTCCTGCATCCTTAGAAATAACTGCCCAGGGATCAAGAATCACTCTCCTCACCTTATGCTAAGGACTGGAATGTTTCCATCTGAAGAAAAAAAGTGAGTCACACCACTTCCTACAGAGGCAAGTAAAGATTCCTGGTTGGGCAAAAGGCAAACACCACTGGCAATTATTAGCCACAGATGTGTGTCATAATGATTTGGGTGGCATAGACAGACCTTACTTTATTGTTTCTGTTTCAGAATTGCAGTAAATCATTCAGAATGAAAAATGGGAGGGTCCTGATTTAAGCAGGAACCTGTATCACTGAAGCAGAGAAATAGGTCTGAAATGAAGCTGTGAGTTGCTGTGTGTTTTTTTCTCCTCCACCTTCTCTCCTTTCCCTGTCCTGTTGACCTATGAATTACAGAATTACAGAATATGCAGAGTTGGAAGGGACCCACAAGAATCACCAAGTCCAACTCCCATCCCGGCACAGCACCATCCATGTCATGTGTCACACCATGTGCCCAAGAGCATTGTCCAAACACGTCTTGAGCTCTGTCAGGCTTGGTGCTGTGACCACTTCCATGGGGAGCCTGTTCCAGTGCCCAAACACCAACAAAAGGCGAAGAACCTTTTTCTAATATCTAAACCAAACATCCCCTGACACTTCAGGCCATTCCCTTTGGTCCTGTCACTGGTCATCACATGAAGCCACACAGTACAAGTCCATTTATTGCTTGGTCCTATTTGCTGTCAAGCCTGCTTGCCTTTTAGGTGATGCACAAGCCAGGTAACAGCACTGCAATTTCTAAAGTATGCTTGTTTAAACAGAAGCAGTAGGAACTGTCAACTCAAGAGCAATCAGCCAAGTGTGTAGCACCTCGTCTACCCCTGATCTGGCTGGCCACAGTCTCCTCACCACCAAGGCCAGGCTTAGAGGCTCCAAGAAAGCTGCAGGACCCCCTGCCTGCTGTTAGCAGACTATTCATCTTCCTAACAGAGTCCTGAGCAACTCTGCCCATCCTGGCGGAACCAAACCACACGCTCATGTTTGCTAAGTCTACACAAAGAAATCCCTAAAACACCTAGCAAAGACAACACAGGCTCCCCTTTGAGGGAGAACTCCCTGCAGAACCACCATACAGAGGACTGCTCTCTCCTGCAGTAGCAGCCCTCTCATGTCCCCACTACTGGGCACAAAGGGCAGGAGGAAGGGTGTGTTGGAGATACAACCAGATGCTGTTTCCAGCAGAGGAAGGGCTTGCAACTCCATCCATCCATCTCTCGTGCCAGAGTTTTTTCTGCAACAAAGCACTAAACAAGATGCTTCTTGTGTCCAGTGTGGATTCCTACTCCCCCAATCTCTCTCAACTCCCCTTTTTAGCTCCTCCTACCCCTAGACAGAGAAGTGATCCACGTCTGGTGCTGCAAATTAAAAGGAGCTCCAAGCTTTGGCCAAAAAGAGGCAGACCTTTTTGTCTCAGAGGCACATAGGGATGCACAGAGCAGGCAGAGAAGGTTCAGCAGGTTTATGGCTCACTGATCTGAGATGAGATAGGCCTAAAAGATCCTAATTTACGGATGTACAATAATTTTCTTCCAGAAATCTTCACAGAAATTGCAAACACACACACATACAGACCCCATTTACACGATCAAGTCTTTATCTTTTAGTATTTACTACTGGTCCCTTTATATATTATATAAATAATATATAATTATTTCATATAGAAGCCTTCTGTTTTTTTCTGAACAATGCAAATTTTTCTTATATATGTAATGGCCATGTTGCTATTGCTTCTGCAATTCTTTTTACGAAAAAATCTGTGCAAGCTTTACCAGCAGTAGTGAAATGTGTCTTACACCCTGGCTCCCCTGAGAACCAGAAAGCATGTTAACTTCATCCTGTTAACTTCCACTCTGCTGTTCACAAGGCAAAAAGATATAACCAAAAATAATTCAGCTGCACAAGAGTCAAGTTCAAGGACCCTTAATTCAGCTCCTTGGATGAGAAGCATTCTTTTTCTGCAGCTTGTGTGTCACACCATAACAACATAAACCTTTAGAAAAGTAAAGTCCTACACAGGAAATCTGACATCATGCAACTGCTCAGTGGGCCAGTGTGCCAAGCAGAGCACGTAAAAATGCAGAGAATTTCACCACAGAGAGCCAATTGAGTCCTGCCAGGCTCTTTTAAAGTCATTAGCACTGTATTTCATGGTGCACAGACCCCAACACTGTGGTGTTGAAATGTCACAAGTGGTGTTTGCTTAACAGACAAGACAAATCTCAGATGAACCTTTAACTAAAAGTAGAAATGACATACAAAATAAACTAACAAAAATTTCCACCAATTTCGTACTTAAAACTTGAAATGTGTTCTGTACCTTCCCAGTCTTCCCTTGCCAGCAACCAGGTTTTACCAGATTTTCAATCCCACGCTCTCCTGTCAGCATGCAAAACTTCCCCCCTCAAATCAGATTCCCCACCCACCCCTTAAGTGTATAACACAATACTTGAGGTTCTTGGGACAAGCACTTGCCATTGTGCTCATGTGTCATTGGTTTTTGTCATTGTGCCAGGTCATATGAAAACAAAGCAATTTTAAGTACACTGGGTGCAATTGTTACAAAAATAGTTGAATGGGCTATTATAGGCACAGTGCTTTCTTTTAAAATTCATGCATTCTTGAGATATATTGTAGGATATACAATAGGATGTTTCTAAATTTGAGGTGATTTTCCCAGTCTGAATACGTGGGAATATGTTGCGTGGGTTTTAAAGAAAATAAGCTGATAATGCTTTGCAGCCTACCTCCTAATGTCTCATAGACAACAGATTAAAAACTACTGTTCTATATGAAACCATACCACTTTTTAGAACCCATTTGAAATTTCCTTTCTTACTTAAAAACCTGTAAAGATAGCAACCTGTAAAAGACAAAATACCACAAGCCTTCAGGTTGCTCGAAAAATCATGGTAAGTATGACACTTTCTGGAATTTCAGTCAATCTTACTAATTTGCTGCTATGTCACTTTTTTTAGATAAATCCATACTAGCAACAGATTGTTCAGCTTTGGAACTAATAAGGAAATAATTCAGTGAATAATTTCCAACCCCTGAATCTGATCTCAATTTCCTTGTCCTGGGTATGCACTCACATGGTGTAGAGTTCATTTTTTCACCTTTTTTTTATGACTCTGAGCAAGTTGCAAGGGGCCACACAAGCAAGCTGATATCCATATATCTGTTGACAGTATCTGTCATTTCCAGTATTGGATGTGACTGCCAGGGATAGGCTGGGCACATATATTGTCTCAGGAAGATAGGCTCTTACACACTCGCTCCTGGCTGACCTGCTGATATCTGTCTCAACATCTCCTACATCTCCTCCATCAGTCAAGTGTCATCCACCCCAGTCCCATCCCATGGTCTCTCACAAGATACAGCCACAGGCTGGTCACATCCTCACAAAATTCTATCTTTCTCCCTGAAATTGAAAATTGTTCTGAGCAATCTCAGTCCTTTCTCCTAACAATCCCTGCTCTTCTGGGCTGGTCCATGCTTGATGTTTTTCTTGCATTTGTGTTTTGCTTTCATTGATCCATGTACAAAACAGAACTTCTCTGCCTCTTTCTTCTGGATATAGTACTAGCTCTTCTGCTGTTCAATCCGGTAATTTCTCATCATATGACCAGAGCAATCAGGGCTATCACAGGATATTTTGGCTGCCAGTTTAATGTTGTGCTCTATCTCAACAAGCAGGCACAGGAAAGATCTCTGAACAAAAATGGGGAAAGCAGGGTTAGTGCCCCTTGGCCTTCCCTGAGGGTTTGTGCACCTGCCTCTCAGTGATACCTCGTTTTTACAAAAATTAAAGATTAAGGGTTGAAGCTTTGTCTCCTTCCTTAACCTGTAGCAAGCCTGCAGCCTTTTTTTTCTACCTGATTCACACTGGAGACCCATATAGCCAGAGGAACAGAGATACAGTGGCCTTATCACGGATGTGAAATGTCTGATGCAGACAACATGATTGTGTATTGACAGATGGAGCGTGTACTGTCACGCATAGTTATGTGACTTACATCACCACACTAGATGACTTACATCTTAATTTTTGAAACTTTTCCCTTTCTCAGGGCATGCTCTGCCAGCTCAGGCACAGTTCTTCCAAACAGCAGTTCATTGCAGCTTTCTTTGTAACCTTTCCATTTTGACATACACCTCACACTGACCGTGATATTGTCAGTAATGCCATGTTTGCGACTCTTAATTGAAAAATCCTTTTCCAGTTTGATGCACTGTGTTACAATTCAAAGAACATCTTTCATGACGTAGGAATCTCTTTCCTTGCTCTCTGTGCACAGTTTTCCTGTATTTTGTAAATGTTTTAACAGTGACCTGGGTCTGTTACAAGTTCTGCATATTTCTTGCATCATTCGCACTGATTGCCACACTGCTGATATTGTTTTCTGCTTCTCATATTTCTGCTCTCCATCAAGTTTCATTCTGTTAACTTTTTCCTAATACAGACAGCTATGAGCACCAAGTAATCTTTTCAGCACCTTTGTCTTTAGGAAAGACAGAGCATCCAGCATCTATCCGGTCAGTAAACTTTTTAATATCCCTTAATGATAGAAATAACCTCTTATTCCTGAACAACTCACTGTATTGTTTTCCCTTTGCTGTCACCTTGAGCCCTTCCATGGTAAATGACTTTTTTTTTCTTTTGGCAAGAATACTTTAGCACTTCCAGACTTTTCACAAAATGTCCTGCCTTGTTCCCACACTCCATCACACAGTGTGACAGTCTCATGTCACACATCTGGGTCTGCACTGTTGAGCAGTCTTTCCTGCTCCTCCAGATCACTGTCCCTGAAACATTTAACTTCCATTTTCTACAACCACACATCGTTTGTGTGTCCCATGATTCTCAAGGCTGCTCAGGCTCAAGAGGACCTTTCAATATTGCCTCTCTTTCCAGGTCTCTCACATTTTGTATTCCTGTTTTCTTGACAAGCAAGACAGGCTTCATGATAAATCCTTCATGACAAATGAAAACAATGACTAGAATAAGATTTTTTTATATATATATCTGCTCTTTCCTTGATGTAGGCTGTCACCATACTCTGTCCTTGTGCTCTTTTGTTTGACATTTAGCAGCCTAGTGTGCTCAGAGACACACTTGAAGCCTACCTATATGCCACAGCTGGATCTCTGCAGAACTTGTCATCAAACGTGCATCTCGTTAAGTTTCAGGTTTCAGTGCAAACACACTGTTTCACTGGATTATCTGAAACCTGCTCACTTTCAGAAGCCTTTGGCTTGTTTGGAGTGGTAACTTCAGGTGGAAATAATGAAAAATTTGAAAGTTTTGCTTGGATTCACCCCAATTTCACCCCAAAAGCTCAATTCTAAGCTGAATCTTAAAGGATTTAAGATAAAGCACAGTCATCTGGAGTCATGTGACATTAGAGATTTCCAGTAATGGAATAATGCTTGAAGCTTCATCATGTATATGTCACTGTAATTCTGCTCTCCTCATGTAGCTGCAGATCGCTTTATAACCAAATATAAATATATACATTTTCCAGCAGTACTTGATAATGAAATTCTGAACTGATAGTTCATACTTGATGAAACTGTTACTATCAAATGACTGCAATTCTGCCTTTTCAGATTGACTATTAGGACTGGCCCTTGCAATATTGTGCTCAGCCAGTTCATCTTGTTGATATAAATCTGATTTCACTCAGTGACATCCATTGACTATGCACCCCTTATACACAAGAGGGAAGAAAACAAATCTTCCACCTTTTGGACTTTTCCCTACCTTTGTTGTATCAAATAGGTCTGTGTGTCAGAGTGTTTCATGAATAAAACCTTCACCCAGTGCCATCCTGTCCCTGTTTAAAGTCAGTATCTACATGCTCATGGCTAAGGGCTCCAAGAAGTGCTGCCATTCTGAACACAGTTTGCAACATCAAAAGATTTCTGCATGGTTGAAAATTTCCACTGCACAGGAATTTCATTGTAACACAAGTGTGGATCTGTCAAACCAGCTCTGCATCTCCTTAAGCATATTAGCATCCAAACACAAAAAATACAAGCCAGTGTCAACAAAGCTCAAAGCTGAAGAACTAGCCTTCCTCCCCTCACTCCTGGCCTGCAGCCATGCTACTGCTGGCTGTGCTCTGTTCACACAGAATTCTGTGTCCTCAGGAGGGGCAGCAGGGGTACTAACTTACACAAAACTCAACTGCTGGGGGGCCAGAGGGGTTTTGTGGCAACAGGGTTTTTTTTTGGGCTCAGCCTATGTTTCCATTGCCTGTGAATTTCGCTCTCCATGACATTTCTATTTCACTCTTCAATACGAATGACACCAAGTTAAACAATAATGAGGGCAATCTTTTAATCATGCTGAACTGGATGAACTGTGGGGTTACTAGAGATCTCACGCCACCCTTACCAATGAAGAGGATTGTCCCTGGGCTGTGATCAGTCCCCTGCTAGATGTTGGCTTCTTTTTCCTACTGTCTCTCCTGCTCTGGTATCTTCATTTCCCCATTTACAAATCCGTGTGTACCACTGAGGGTCCAAAGAACACCAGTGCCAGGGCATGAGCAAATCTGTGTGTAGGAAGAAGGGGGGCGGAGCACTTCCAATTTCCAAAGTGCTTCTAGATCAGTCTGTGGCAAATAAGGTCTGCATTTAACGTTGCTTATATACACACACATATGTATGTGGGCAATCCTGGATGCACAGACAGACTGGGCAATGTGAGTCTGTAGAGCAGTGCCACAGAAAGGGCCCTGGGGGTCCTGGTCTGTGGGAACTTGGATCTGAGTCTGCAGTGCCCTGGCAGCCAGGAGGGCCAACCCTGTCCTGGGGACATCAGGCACAGCTGGGCAAGGGAGGGGATTGTCCCCTCTGCTCTGCGCTGGGGCAGCCTCACCTTGAGTGCTGGGGGCAGTTTTGGGTGCCACAATATAAAAATGACATGAAGCTATCAGAGAGTGTCCAAAGGAGGGCCATGAGGATGGTGAAGGCCTTGAGGGGAAGCTGTGTGAGGAGCAGCTGAGGTCACTTGGTCTGTTCAGCATGGAGGAGACTGAGGGGAGACCTCATTGCAGTTACAGCTTCCTCCTGAAGGGAAAAGGAGGGGCAGACACTGATCGCTTCTCTCTGGTAACACCTTCCTCGAGTTACAGGACTCGAAGAAATGGCCTGAAGTCACATCAGGGAGGTTTAGGTTGGATATTAGAAAAAGGTTCTTCACCCAGAGGGTGGCTGGGCACTGGAACAGGCTGCCCAGGGAAGTGGCCACAGCACCAGCCTGACAGAGTTCAAGAAGTCTTTGGACAATGTTTTCAAGGCCCTTGATGGGATCCTTTGTGTGTCCTGTGCAGGGCCAGGAGTTGGATTTGATGATCACTGGAGTCCCTTCCAACTTGATATATTCTGTGATTCTGTGATGTATATGCACATACATGAATGCAAGGTCCATATCCTCTCATTTATGTAGCTACTCTCATCTTCAGACTATCTCACAGTAATAAAAATATCCTTCTGAGTTAGAATAAAGGGGCATCTTCCCTTTCTAATATGCTGCAGAACATAGAGGTGTGAGCTTTATCTACAAGAATAAGTCTCCCCAGCCTAATTTGTAAGTATTGAATGAAACTGAACAATTAAAACCACTGTAGAAATTTTATAGAGGCAAATTTATGGACTCAGGTGAGCAAAATTAATGAATTCTTCCTGGGGCAGCCTACTATACCACCATTCTTAGGTTTCTGCTAGCCCTGCAGCTAGCAGAGCCTTGCAGCACAGTTGGAAGAATGGGAGAAGCTGCCGGGTGCTGCAGTTCACAGACTCATGTCTCAGTTCAAAGTCCCCTTTACCCATAACTAAAGCTGAAATGTGAACAAGGGGCAGATATACACTCCCTTGCCTGCATTTCAGGCAATGGACAGTCCCATCCAGAGTTAGTGCTCTCTGAAACCTGTGCGGGCAAACATGGGTCAGGACCTCATGTGGGATATCCATGGTAATTAGACTCTGGAGCTATGCTAGAAGCAAGGTGTTTCTGGACACCAAATTGTACTCTGGTCCATGAGGACCCCCCCATGGCTGTCCTTCAGTGCAGGGGATTTTCACCAGGCAGCATTATGAACCTCTCTGGCTCCACAAAACTAGACAGCTGGACTTCTGCAATGACCAGCTCTGTAGCTTAAGGTTTTTTGCACCCCACTGCCATGGATTCCTTACCTCTAAACTGGCATGTGCTGCCAGGCAGACAAATACACAAATACACTCCTCATTCACAGCTCAATGCAAAAATTCAGCAGCATTCTGGTTGTTGTGTGCAGATGAAGACATTAACAAAAGCAACAGAGCAGCAGCCCCACTTTCCTTCTCTCCCTTCTTCCCATCTCCATCTAACTGTGCTCAGGAATAAAATTTACAGCCTTAGTATTTGGAAATGACTTTTCCTTGGATACCACGTGCAAACTGAATTAGGTTTTAGTTTAAAAATGTTGTTAAGAAATTTAACAGCTCTGCAGAAACAAGTGCAAATCACCCAGTCCTCTACCTTCTTTCCCCAGTCATTGGGACAGCCATAAAAGTGCAATGAAGAACCAAATCTGCTGTAGTCCCTCTAGATGGAATTCAAATTTTGGAGACAACATTTCAAAAATGTAAAGGCTTCATTAACCAAGGAAGACTCAACAAGCAGGGATGAGCAACAATGAGATCTCCATAGCTAATGATAAAGTTTGTGTTGCTGGTGGAGATCATTGGTATAAAACGGAGCCCAGAGCACACATTCATTTTTGCACAGCTTGCACTTGAGAGCAATAAGGGATCAAACTATGTCAATCTGCTTTTTCACCTTGGCTTCCCACTTGTCTGCTAGAAATTCTCTGTGGCCAACAAGAGCTATGATTCTGGTTGTCCCCTGGTCCCTGAGAAACTTTTTTTGGAAGCCTTTTGGGCTAGGGAAAATGAGTCCGTGATGCTTCTGTCTTCCTGTTAATAATGAGACTTGTCAGCTCAGGAAGAATCACTGCTACTGTGTGGAGGCTGAGCTCGTGCCTGATGACATTTATGCTGCCTGTCCATGGGTAGCTCACTTTCCAGAGACCCAGTCCTCTATAAATCCTTGAAGGTACAGGGATGGGCTGAGTATAAATGAGTGCTGAAGTAAGCACACACTTCCCAGCTCACCCCAAGGGTCACTGAACTTACTGAGGTTTGGCACAAATGGTCACATTCCGACAGGTAAGGGGAATTTACATTATCAACTTCACCTTATCAACTTCTTAATGAGGAACACCTCTTTGCAAAGGGAGTTACAAGATTAATATTTTATGTCTGAGGGCCCTGAAAAAGGGAGTGAGTCACACATCCTTTTTCCATCATGCTTTGCAAGATGATGCAATATGACTTCAAGTGTCACAAAAAATACTCTTCTTTCTCCTCTTAAAGAAAAATGTTTCTTTTTCTTTCATAAAGAAGACTGAAGCTTTGAGTCATGGCAAGTTGAGCTCCTTGTGAAAAGTTGGAGGCAAGCATGGCTGATTTTCAAGGGATAAAACTAAACCTAGTGTTAAATAGAGGAGTTTATTACTAGTCCTAAAATTAAAATCATGTTAGTCAAAGCTTTTTGTCAATGAATAGACTATTTCCCTACAATGGTTTTCCAGATTAGATTGATTCTGTAATTGAAAATAAAATGATGCAGAGAAAAGTCAATAACTCTTCTACGAGGTTCTGATACTATCACCACCCTGTGTCAGTCAACAGCTCTTTGGTTTCACAGTTCAGTTAAAACTGGGATCCTATTGGCAGAGCTTGTCTAGGAGTGTTCTAGGAACAGGGCTATGTGATTATATTTCTGATACTGTGCAAGGGAGGAAGAAGGCTGGTTTATGCCTCTGGGCCAAATTCAGTTCAGTAATTTTCCCCGCAGGCACAACAGATATCCCTCATGCCAAGTGAGACCGCACATGCTGGTCCTTGGGAAGATTTTGAACTTGTAAACACCTCTGAAATAAACTCCAAAAGACTACATTGCAATAAAGAGATGTCATAAAAAATCCTAAGTAGAGTTTAGAATTGCTGATGTTCAGAGATTCTGAAAAGAATGATGCTTTTCCACTTAAATATTAAAATAAAAACTCAAACTTGTCACCAACACAGGGCCAAGTGGTGAGGGGGTGACTTTGTTATATGAAAAGCCCAGTGCAGGCTGCTGTGTGCACCCACAGTCATACTGCAAAATAGGGAGTTCCAGGTGCAGCATGTCCTAGATGTGAAAATGGACAAAAACATCCTACCTGCACCTTTTAAGGGAGTGAGGGGTTATTGCTTAGGTCAGATATTGTGGGTAAGTCTGCAGTCTGCACAAAGTAAGGATAGATAATAATGTTTACACTGGCATGATGGACTTCAGCAACTTCCAAATTTTTATACTGAGATCTTTATGCAGTAGCATTCCTGTTTCTTGTCAGGAAATAGCTCATGTCAAAATCCAAAAGTATTATTATCAACACCCTATCTACAATTTTGCAAGTAAAATGTTGTCTCATTTGTCTTTGAGGTGTTAATTACATTAGCACCTAAGAAAATATGATTCTAGGGAAAACAAACTACTGATCTGATCCAGAATTCGCTCTGCTGTCCTCTCTTGGTGGAGACAGGTATCTAGGCAATTCTGTTCTTCAGCCAAAAGTTAAAAGATCAACTGAAGACTTCCAGCAAGAAGCTTTGTGTCCTCTATTAAATGGGAAGGGTGGAGCTAGGCAATAAGAGTGATCCTTTCTGATTTAAGTTTGTAACTGTGCCTTTCTGCAGTAACCCCATGGGAACAATCACACAGATCTCTGAAAGCAGCAGAGCTTATAAAAGAAGTAGTGGGAAGGCAGGATGATACTCATGGCAGAGCTGACAGTGGTGACAGCTGTTGCTTAGGAATGCACAGAAGCAGCAGAATTACAGTGTCTAGGAGTGCTTTCAAGAAAGCAATGGCTGAGGCTCTGCCACAGAGACTTGAAAAGCTGAATCCTTAGGGAAGAGGAAAACAAACTGCTAGCATACACTAAATAAGCCCTTTTATAAGTGGTTTTGGTTTTGAGGGTTTTTTTTGGGTTTGATTTTTTTTTTGGTTGATTGGGGCTTTTTTGTTTTGGTTTTTGTTTTGGTGGGTTTTTTTGGTTTTGTTCTTGGGGTGTTTTTTTGGGGGGGGGTGATTTTTTTTTTTTGTTGTTTTTTGGGGTTTTTTTGTAATTTAAAAAGTAAATCGCCTGAGTTTTGAAGCAGGTGGTGTTTGTGCCTGGGCACTGCAATCAGGGAGCTGCTCCGGGGAGGAGGCACAGTCTGACTGCACAGAGATTAACTCCTTCCCTCCACTTCCAATCTCTCTGCAAAATTCTGCTGGAGGGGGAAGAAAAAACTCAATTTATGTCGCTTCCCCTCCTGTAATTAGCCAGAAGCACACTATGTTGTGACCTATGTATGGGACCTTCTGCGGAGGGCCCTGCTGGTCCTGTCCTCACCTCCTGGCATCCTGCATCCTCACCTCCTGGCATCCTGGAACTGGTCATTTGCAGCTGAGATGGCCATAAGCACTCGGAAACACCAGCCGGGTTTTCCTTCCAGCTCTCATCAGATGCTGCTCGGTCCCCTTAATTCTTTGGGTTAGTTCCCGTTTTCATTATATCTGCCTTTGTCTTGCTGATGGTGGCTGCATCTCAGTCCAGCCGAACCCGGACAGTACAGAGCATGATGCCATCCCAGCCACAAAGGTTTTGAAGTTGTTCCTTTCAAAAGCAGACAGGAAAGTATTTCTCATTCTAAGGAACAAGCTCGGGAGGTGAAAAGCAGATCAGGTGATTTTGCCGTTTAACTCTTTTCTAGGTGAATGAAGAAATATCAGTGTCAATTAAACACCAGCGTTCACACAGGCATTCCCACCCCAATCCCACACTTCTTGTTTGCCCTTCCTAAGCACTTTGTTCCAAAGGTTTTTGTTTAGCCGGGATGCTCAGGGAATGGCAGCATTTCATACCAATAGCTGCATACTGATACAAACAGAGCAGAAACAAAGGAACTGCCTCTTACTCGTTTACTACAGTCTTCACAGATTAAAACAAAAACTCAAACCAACAGCCATCCAAGACACCAAGAACAGGAACAAACCCTTAGCTAACTGGTAATTTCCACAGCTTTGAATTCTCGGTCTCACTTTCTCCTGTCATTCTCCGTGCTGTTTTGAAAGAGCAAGTTTGCAAGAACAAAGCACTGCAGAGAAGCAGATAGAATGCGTATACAGTGCCTTCTACTTGGCAGTCAAAACACAAGTTTTTCTCCAGGCTGCACTGGAATAACAGTAATGTACAGAGATTAGTCAACACATGATACCAAAAGCAACTTGGACATGCTAAAACAACTTCCTAGAGAACAAAGTAAAAAGAAAGTAAAAATTACACATTTTGCTTAACAGCTGCAGCAATTACATCAAACCCATCAGCAAGTATGAGATTTAATAGCCAGGGCATTGTCGCTTTCAATAAGCAGTATGAATATGTATCAATTGTAGGCTCAGGATAGAATTCCTTGAGTTGGGGCAGCAGGCATCTAAAACAGAGGAAGGTCAGCACTTGAGCCTTCTCCAGTTGCTTCAGTTTATCTCAAGTGTAGCAATTCCTTATGGCGTATAGGTCAGATTTAGATTCCTGTGGGACCCAGGGTTTATGCAGAGCTCTACATTATGCATTCCTGCCAATGATTTGGTGGGATTGTCACTGCTGTGTTCCCCACAGAATGCTTCTGCATCATACCACTGAGTATAATCTTACTGCACAAGGCACAATTAAAGGATGGTATGAACCTTTACTACTGCACATTGAGCTTCAGCTTTCAACGTGTGCGTGTATGCAGGTGTGGGCTGATTCCTGAATAGAAAGTGAGAAAGTGCAAATATTTAATCACTATTTCTTGCCAATCCTGCCCCTCTGTAGGAAAAGTGATGCAAAACTAGGACCTCACATTTTCACATTTTCCATATGAAAATCACAGGTCTCAGTGTAACGTAAGAGAAAGCTGAGAAGGCTAGAGGAAAACAGTAGGAGATTGAAAACCCTATGAGAAAGTGAGACCTTTTCTATCCTGTCTCTGTAATCTAGCTGAAGCATCTGCTATCCAAGTTGACATCAGCAGTCTAGCTAAAGAGAAATGCCCCTGTCCCTTTGCAGCTCCTGATGGGTTGCATCAAATGCTGTCAGTTCAAATTAAGCACTGTTGTTTTCTCTCTGTGTCCTGCCTGCTGCCTGACTTGTTGCACTTCTGCGTGCAGCTGCAGTGCATGTACCCTGGCAGAGGCAGGTAACTGCTCTGCTCCCTTGATAGCTTGAGGAAGCAGCATGGCCAAGCTGGCAAATCACCATAGTAAGGATCAGACTTGCTCAGCTCTGCCCATCTCTGAAACTGGTCCTTTCCCTCCCTGCTTAACTCCAACTTTTTGTTTAGACAGAAACATTGCAGTCTAGCAGCCATTCAGAACAGGAGCCTTGTGCTTGTGCAGGCCCTAGAAAACAGATTTCCAGACTCAGCTAAGTACATGGTCTCAAATAAATGGAGCAGCACTGAAAATAAGTGCAGTGCATCCAGCTTCTTCTGTACTGTATATTTAATAGTGTTCCATATCCAGATGCTTCTACTTTCTCCAAAGACTAGTTTTCTACTGATGTAAAACATCAACAGGGACCATTCAAAAAGTACAAATAGATACAATACTGAAGCAAGGATTTTTGGAGGAGATAAAAAAATCTCAAACTGTGAAGATGTACAATTATATTCTTCTGAAAACTGGAATATACAAAACCCATACATTTGGGACCCTGTGGCTTGTCCTCCCAGTTCTTAGATTAAATCTTTTTGGATCTAAGACCATCATGGTTCAACACCAGCTGGCAACTCAGCCAGACATAGCCACTCAACTCAATCCCCCACAGGGGGATGGGGGAGAGAATCAGAAGGGGAGAAGCGAAAAAACTTGTCGGTTTGGATAAAGACAGTTTAATAGGGAAAGCAAAATATTTTGCATACAAGCAAAATAAAACAAGTAATTAAATCACTTCCCATGGGCAGGTGTTCAGCTTTCCCCAGGAAAGGAGGGCTCCATCATGTGTAATGGTGACTTGGGAAGGCAATCATCATCCAACCCTTCCTTGTTCTTCCCCTAGCTTTATGCGCTGAGCACAATGCCATATGGTTTGGAATATCCCTTTGGTCAGCTGGGGTCAGCTGCCCTGGGTATGTGCCTTCCCAACTCCTTATGCACCCCCAGCCTCCTCGCTGGTGGAGTGGTGTGAGAAGCAGGAAAGGCCTTGACTCTGTGTAAGAACAGCTCCACAATAACTGAAACATCCTTGAATTTTCAGAGCTGTTTCCAGAACAAATCCAAAACACAGGCCCCCACTACCTATTTGTCGCTGTCGAGCAGGACGGAACAGAGAACTCCAGATCAGAAGGCAAAGAAAATGAGCTCTGATTTATTTCAAATATATCGCTCTATATATAGAGAACATCGAGAAGATTAATTTCATTGGTCTTAGAGTAAAAACATGTCACATCATTGGTGTGCAGTGAATGACGCACAGTGGCAGAGCATATCTATAAACAATGTGAATAACAAGATAGATTAGAGAATTATTTACATTCTCTCCCAACTGTTTCCCAGGCTCTTGCCTGGTTAGAAAACCTTTCTCTTTCTCTCTGACTGAGCTGAGAATATCCACACCTATTGAGAAGAACATTAACTCTACCCCAACAAAATCAGCACAAAGACCAAACACTCTTAATTTCCTCTCATCTCTTAAATGACATCACTGGACTGTTGAGCAAAAGAGATTAGATCACAGCAAACGCAAATTTTCCCTCATAACACACTGAAGATCAGCTTTGACATCATGCCAGACTCTTAAAGGCTACCAAATTAATGCTCTATTTCGCCTCAACAAACTAGCAGGCACTGGGATTCCAGGGTTTTTAGAAGCCGTGTGCTCAAGGTTTCAGACTGACTACTTCAGGAAGGTAAGTGTGGGTCAGAAAAAAACTTTTGCTTTGTTGTGGCTTGGAAAAACACTTTTATCTCTCCTGATTTTAGAGACTATCTTTCCTTTTCAGATGCTCCAATAACATTTTAGGGCTTCATCTGTTGGACAAAATGATTTGCACAGTCCAAGCTTTCTTCCTATGTTCATCCTGGAGATGTTGCTCTTTCAGACATCTTGCCTAATGTAGCCAATTGACTCTAGGTGCCATTATGCCCCTAGGTCCATGGGGGATGGGAATGTCTTCCCTACACCCATCTCACTGGAGCAATTCTTTGCCAGGGCATATTTTTGATTTGTCAAGACACACACTTCACTGCAGAGCTGTCCTTTGTTGAGCAATAAAGGAGGTTGCCTTCTCTTGCTAGTACAAAACAAGTGGCTCAGAAGGAAGTATCTCACAATTTATTCACAAAGCCTTCCCAAAAGAAAAACAACAGACAGAAAAAGTACAGGTTTAGGTCCCTTAAAATGTCCTGAGAATTATATACACTCTCTATTTGATTAGAATGTAGTGTGATACAATGGGAAACACCACTGGAGCCATAATGAACCCACAGGACATCGTGACAAGTTTCCAGACTAAACATGAAACCACAGTCTCTTGACTGTTTGTGTTTCTTTTTCCCTTGCATTTCTTCTCTGGTTCCCAGTGCATTAATTATCTTGTCCACAGACATGAAAATCTTCTAAATACTGTGAATACTGTGTTCTCTGCCTGCTCCCTCTCAGGTAGAGCATTGCCTTACTACTGAAGACTTCAAGAAGGTTTCTAGCCAGGTAAAGAAGTGCAACTGGCACTTGCTGGGACTTGCACATACAACCACACCCTTTCAAACCCTTTGGAAGGAGTGTCTCAGAGCAGGTTTTCCCACTGAGAGACATGATCTTCCACCTGTTGACCTCTGGAATGGAAATTAAGAAGGAATGTGTCTCAGTAGACCATGCAAATGTTGGGAGAAATCCTGATACTGCTGAGAAAATCCTCTACTCTTTTCTTTCAACCCTTCTTTCCAAAATGAAGAAACACTTCTCATTTGACACGTCTATTAAATTTAGAGACCCTGCTGCATAAGAAATGCTGATGCAATGAAGGATTCTGCAGTCTCTTTCCGGCACCTCACGATGCTAAAAAAAATACCAGACATTCACCAAAGAACATCAAACAGGTAATCACAACCCAGCTCAAACTGGTCATGCCATAGGGAAAACCTCACTTACAGCAACATGGAGATTGAAAACCAGTGGGCTTCCAATGTCATCATGGTATGGAGTATTAAAAGAGCTAGCCCAGATCCTGAAAACCCTAAAGCATATGCAGCAGAAAGATTCATACAGGCTAATTTACACCTGCTACTCTGCAGTTAGTTTGAATATCTCCATGGAGTTTTCCTGAAGGCAAAGACAGAGAGAGAGAATGTCAAAAATTTAACATACGTTGCAGTGTTTACTATGAGGGCAACTAATAATGATCCCTCTGTGATCATATAGCAGAATAAATTGTTTGGAAAGAGCAGTCAAGAAGTGTTTCTTAAAGCAAAGAATCTACTGAACTTCATTCTTCCCTCCAATTTTTGCACAGTTTTGGCACCTTTATTTAGCAAGTGTTGTAGTGCCTCTCACTGAACAAGAATTAGGTGTTAGAATAAGCTTCTGCCAAAAATGCTGACTAAACACTTGTGATACCAAGAAGATGGAGAAATGCAGCTGAGTGGCATCACATGCATGATATTAATTTCTCCTTTCTTCTTCTATCCTATTCCTAACCCTAGTCTCCACTATTGAAATAAAGATTGCTGAATCTACCAAGTACTCCCCCATATAGGGTCAATATCCAATTCCTTCTGTAATATGCTCTACTGCTTTATCAGTCCAGTCTTACATGTGTCATAACAATGCTTTCATCATTTTCTTTGTGAGGTAATTCATCAGTCTCCTAGACAACATGACAGTAGTACATAGGTCCAAAAATTAGGCAAGAGAAGCTGTATTCTAATTCCTCTGTAAGACATCTGGTAAACAAACCTGGCTCCACAGCTTCTCTCTTCACATATTTCAACTACCACCAGATATTTATCAAACCCCTGTAGCATAGCCAAGTTCTTCTTTCTTGAGTCCTTTTTTTTTTCTTCGTTGTCTTGTTTGAATGTAGATGCAATGCCTGGTTAGAACCAGTAATTGAGTACTGTCACTAGGTAATTTTTAGTCTTGTTCCACACACACTGAAGTGACCAAGCATTTAATTTAAATCCAAATGTTCCCAATTTTTTATTGAAAGTTGCTAAGGTAGGTTGGACACATTTTTCTAACCACTTCAAGTTGCTCTGTTTTCTCTTGGTTTCCTGTGGAGATCTTTCTCATTCAATAAACCCCTTCCTCTGGCAGAATAAAGTATGTTGGATCAGACATTAATTTTTTAAATGTCTGGCACTTGTCCTTATTAGAACAGAAATCAAATAGACCCATATAGAGAGTATTCCTAATTGTGTGTCCTTGTTTAACCCAAGGTTGTATGTATAAGCAGAGGCTTCTACAGATCTGAAGTTGCAACATGTTTTAGTTTGCCAGTAATCACACATTTGCTGGAAGTCTTCAGTGACATCTACACGAAGGTCCAAAACCAAGTGGAAATTAGAAATCCCATTACTCATGGGTTTGCAATTAAATAACTTATTCAAAGTCATGACCAGGACATGCATTCAGCAACTCTGAAATGCAGCCATGCTCAGGAACTTCAGGCCAAACTCTGTTATAAAACAGGGTGAATCCTGATGAATACAACTGCCTTGAAGGTCTCCTAGAGACCACTGGGAGCTTGCCACACCTGTGCAGCAATAATCAAAAGTAGATCCATCCTTGTCAATATTTGAACTGGAACTCTGTCATATATAAAAGCTGAAGTTAGTTGATAATTATTTCTGTAGGCAAGCAATAGTGTGTAAAAAATTTATAATATGGGCACTGGAATCAACATAATAGAAGAAGGTAGCAACTAAGAAGAAAATTCAGCAGAGAATTTTACGGGGATATAGTTTCTCATATCTTACTTATTACTGAAAGAAATGCACCAGGACAGGCTGGGGGGAACCTCCTGGAAAGCAGCTCTGTGGAGAAGGACCTGGGGGTCCTGGTGGACAACAAGCTGTCCATGGCCAGCAGTGCCCTTGTGGCCAAGAAGGCCAATGGTATCCTGGGGTGCATTTGGAACAGCGTTGCCAGCAGGTCGAGGGAAATGATCCTGCCCCTCTACTCAGCCCTCATGAGGCACATCTGGAGTTCTGTATCCACTTCTGGGTTCCTCAGGACTAGAGAGACTTGGAGCTCCTGGAACAAGTCCAGTGGAGGGCAACAAAGAGGGTTAAGGGACTGGAACATCTCACAAGGAAATGCTGAGAGACCTGGGCCTTCAGCCTCAAGAAGAGAAGACTGAGAGGAGACCTCATCAATGCCAGTAAGTACCTGAAGTGAGGGTGCCAGGAGAAGGGAGCCAAGCAATAGAACAAGAGGCAGTGGGCAGAAACTGATGCACAGGAAGTTTAATCTGAACACAAGGAAGAACTTCTTTACTATGTGGGTGATCACACGCTGGATTGGCCAGAGAGAGTGTGGAGTGTTCTTCACTGGAGATACTCAGGATCTATCTGGACACAATCCCGTGCCATGTGCTCTGGGGTGGCCCTGCTTAAGCAGGGAAGTTGGATCAGATCACTATGGTCTCTTCCAACCTGACCCATTCTGTGATTCTGTGAAATGGCCCCAAACAGACAAATAGTGTCATTGACTTATGACATTCTGGATTTAAAGAAATTGAGATTCAGTGTTAAAGCATGAATCTGTAACTCAAAATACTTTTTAGGTAGAATTAAGTACAATATTTTGCTAAATCAGGAAGCTAACTGCCTGACTGTTGACTTTGAAATGTTTCCATCACCTTTTAAAGAAAGAAAATGAAGTACCTTAGTGATTCTCCTACTCCTAAAATACTTTTCTTCTTCTTTAAATGGGCCATCACTGATAAATGCTGAGATGTATAAGGAATGCACAAAGCAAGAAATGGTGCAATGCAAGCACACATTTTGTTCTCCCTTTAAAACATACAGCTATTAAAGATAGAAAACACATATCTTAGTTTAGCTCCAGACCACTCAGAGATGGGTGAAATATTCATTCAGAAATTCAGGAATAAGTTCATGTACAAGAGAGAACAAAATGCTGTTGCTGAAAGGAATAAAAAAAGGAGGGGGACCTTAGATATGAAACATAAAATTCCTCAGGCTATTATGTTACCCACTTGTGTTAATATCCAATATTTCTTCTTTTAAATTGCAAATTGTATGCCCTGTATTTTAAGGCATCAAATTATACTGCCATATTGAGGATTATTTAAACAATTCCAGTAAGTAGGTCAGTCAGTAATTTACTCTTGGTTTATTAGAGGGTGCTAAAAGAAAAGAGCAACACCGTTATTTGTTAAATGAACAGCTGGACCCAAATTGTTGGGGGAGAAAAAGTCATTAGTTGAGGAAGTGTTTTGTTAAGATTTCTAGTATAATGAGAAGTATGGCAAAACCTTTGTTTACCACAAAAATTTATGTAGGGAGCAAACACAATTAGAGCAACCTCCTTTGCACAGCAGGTTGGATTAAGCATCAGGAGGAACAAAGCAACGAAGAGCTCTGATGACCCAGGGGAACCAAGATGGGGGATGCATTTGGTCTTGTGCAGCCTCATTAGACCAGGTTTTTCCACAGCCAGAGTGGAAAAACTCCAGAAGCTGCTACTGAGTGAAAAAAGAAGAAAAGGATCTCAGTCAAATTTCTTTAGAATCACAAGCAAGAATCATTCAGCTATGATTTTGACATACACAAAGGCAAAAAATTATTAAAATGTGCTTATGAAACCAGAACAGCCTTCTGGCATCAGACCTCAGATATTTACTTGGTAACTAGTCTCCAATTTCCCAGTATTCCCACTGGAAATTCTCTCCAGTACTGTAATGCATCAAATGAATTCTAAAGAGAAGGTATTGATTTTGATGTGTGGCTGCAGGTAAATATATAAGGCTAGAATAAAGCTATTAAAAGGCACTAGCTGAATGGCATAGAAGGGGTGAAAAGGGCAAAGATCTGGTCTTAAAGCTGACAGAACAAGGCCCTGACACACATTCTTCCTTCTGAAAGCAGCATCAGCAACTCCTCCATGTGAATACTCTGTGATGAGGGATTTTCATGGGTTTGGATAGAGATGGTGGTAACGTCCTGCCTGTGCATCATCATCCTCACCACCACGCAGAATGGACAATAGTATGCACTAATGCTTACCATTCATAACAGAGGTAAATGGTAATATTCTTTTGGCTCAGTTATTTTACATCAGTATAACTGTGCCTGGGCTGTGGTAATAAACCAAAAGTTTTGCTGATGTTGGCCTCAAGAGCTTCCTTGAATGCTTGCTCTCAGTTACAGTTTGTCTTTTCCTTTGCTTAGAAACCTTGCTCCATAAAAACAAGTTTTATTAATGAACCTAGCTCTAGCTGGCCTTCTTCAGTGCAAGAGACTGATTTCAAAAGTTCAGCTCCCTTTCCCTCCCTCACAAAGAAATTTCTTTTCATAACCTCTGAAGCAAAAACATAATTAAATTTCCAAATCACTGCTACAGGATTTTATGGGAGACTTAGCTTTCCAGAAGAGTCTGCAATAAATCAGAAAGGCTTTATTAAGAGCTAATTTAAAATATCCTGGTAATTTTTTTGCCCTTACATAAACATAGAGATCAAGCAAGATCATTACATTGTTCTACTATAGAAAAGAAGTAATTTGGGCAGTAAGTAAGAAATGGGTAGTCAGAAGGTCAGTACTGGGACAATCCCTGATCTCTAGTTCTCAGTTTTCTAAGTTCATAGCCTGTGGAGGGTAACAAGATCTTCCTATTAAATACTGGAGAACGTTAAGCAGTTACAGAATACAATTTTTGAACTTATTACAAGAACCAGCTTTCCACAGAAGGCAGTATGTCCAAGTCCCCACTGTTCAGAGCATTAGGAAACCTTGGACATAGGCATCTGCATTTTCAAGGGCTCAGGAAAACAAGTATAGACACAAAATATTAACTGAAAGTCAATAAATTAGGGTACCAGCCTGATGGGGGAAAAACATTTCATCAGAAATTCATTATCAAGGAAAGGAAGGAAAGCCCTAGATCCTTTTCTGGCACCTGTCTTGTAACAGAGTTTAGTAGCCCAGATACCTCAGACAGTGTTTATTGTGAAAAGTTTATTAGCCCAGATACCTCAAACAGTCTTGTAACTAGGAGTATCAGTTCCTCTTCTCCAGGTAACCAGGAATCAATCCATTTAGGACACCATGCATCACATTTCATCTGGCAATCCAGAAGCCAGCAAAAATTGCACAGCACAAATAGTTGTTTCCTGAAGAAAACACTCTGTCTGCCCATGGACTCTTGAAGTTCATGGCTAATCCTGAGGCA
The DNA here is from genome assembly GCF_024509145.1 of Vidua macroura. Lineage (NCBI taxonomy): Eukaryota > Metazoa > Chordata > Aves > Passeriformes > Viduidae > Vidua > Vidua macroura. The sequence continues at coordinate 48,085,312 of NC_071576.1, read as the reverse complement.
CAAGCAGTATGAAGAGCATAGAGTTCGTGTGGAATCCTTCAGGTGGCACAAGCACAGACTGCTGTTTTCTCCAAATTTTGAACCTAAAATCATTCCTGACAGCTGTGGTGACCTCATGTGTGTCCAGCCCTGTGTCCTGCCCACAGGATAATGCATAGCTGACTAAACAAACCCAAACAAGAAATTCAACACCTTGCACATGGAATGGCCTGCTAGCACTGAGGAGAGGCTGACAGAAAAACTAACAATTCTCAATTCACTTTGAGATGAGGAGGATGACAGAGACAAAACAGGTAAACAAGTTTACTAGTGTCTTTTGCCAAGGCCATTAGAGAATATGTGTGCCCCTGCCACAATGTCTAAGCATGTCAGTATTTCCATGGTCAAAGGAATCTTGACCCAAGACAATCAAATGTTGACCACAGGAAGCCAAAAACTAATGCAGTCACCCAAGTTTGTACAGGGTACACAAACTATTCAGGCTCCACAGTCAGAGGGTGTCAGGCATCATGAGCAATGAATCACCTTTTTCACAATTCTCTCCTAAAATAGGAGGACTAAGAGTAGACTCATAAATAAGATTGCAAACAGCAGGAGAGCAAACAAGGATTCAGTAATCCCTTGTTTGAAAGCAAGCTTTACTCTGTGCTGCCCTCGCCCCCACAGAAAAGGCCTTGTCAGTCTGTCCTGTCTATAACTACCATCTCACCACAAGAGGTTACAGAGACACGGTGCATTAACAGATTCCCTCAGCAAAATTTCACTTCAGAAAATACTTTACTTCAAAAGAAACTGAAAATTCACTTAAAAATTAGATCATCTGGCCCAGGAGATATGATAAAACTTTTCACAACAAGAAACAGACAGATGAACAGCCACACTAAGGCAGCAGGATTTTGCAAAATGCCTGCTCTATAGTGTCTGGCTGATATAATGAATCAATAGATTACTGGCTTATGACCTGTGGAGTTTCCATTCCCTTGCAGAACAGAGAGGAATATGGGCTAGAACATGCTCTAGCAGAACAACTCAGTAGTACAGCACTTGGGCGTTAGCTACAAAATGGTGATGAAAAATACACCAAAAGTAGAGCTCCACCTAGAAATTCCACTTACTAGTATTTTAACCAAACACATTTTTCTGCCTCGAATAAACAAACATATGAGGAAAAAATGAACAGCTAAGAACTGCTTGGAATATTTTTTTTCATTTTTAAAGTAACAAATATCTGGCTTCTACACTGAAGACTTCTCACTTAAGAGGGGCCATTTGGTTTTTAAAAGCTTAACAGAGACTGTAACTAGACCACTGCTGCTTGTCAGATTTGTAATCTGAAATTCCATCCCCAACATAAAAGCAATTGGAAGAAGAATGCAAATGAAGTGTCTGCATTTCTGTGTGAATGCAGAAGGTATCCACACACAGAGCTCAGGTTCAGAGATGCAGCAGCCTCACAAGGGATGCCCACTGCCCAACCCGAGCATGGCCAGATGGCCAGAGCAGCTCTGACACAGTGCCTGGGAGAGGGGGCTTCGCAGGTAAGTGGCCTCTTTGGGGCAAGGATGATTAGACTGGCAAACCCTGTCCTACAAGCTCTGCCTGCTACACCTAATGGATGGATACTGGATGTAAAGGATAAAAGCCTAGAGAACAGGCTAATGGTTATTATGGGGTGTAACAGGACTGGCAGACTGTACAGACTGTAGCTTCACAAAGAAGCTGAGGCAGGGTAGGATCTTGTAAGCTAAAATCCTGGAGTTTATTTCAATAATTCCAAAAAAACCCCAAAACACATAATTGAAAGCATTAATCTGTTTGGTATATCTATACTTTCTGGACAAAAAAGGACAGCAGAAACCAAAAGCATACCTATATCAGATGTTAGGTGTTACTATGAAAAAGTTAAAGTGAATTTATATTATTTAACCATAATGAAAAGAAGACCAAGACCTGTGAGGGAGCTATAATAAAGAACAAGTTCTGATTTCAGTCGTGGAGTCCTTTAAAGACATTGCTCTTAAATACCAGGTCTAAGGTTTTCTTGAGGAGATGACTACACTACCAAAAGCAAAGCTGGACTGGGAAAAGGAAGGTTTTTCTTCTGTACTTCTCAGTTTCAGCACAGAAGCTGTTTCAATGCAAAGAATAAAGTTGCTGTATTTCTTGAGGCAGCTGAGGAAAACTTTCAGGGTTTGCTGTGAAGGTGCAGTAATCTCTGCATTCAGCACAACACTGCACATGCAGCAACATCTTTGGCAGCTGGGCCTCACACACAGTGCCCTTTATGCACAGGAACACTAGGCCTGATTAATGCCTGATCTCAAGCCTGGAATTCTGTTCATAAGACAGAGTCTATCAGACTACTTAGAAATTTAATAAGATATTGCTTTTACTCTTAAGGTTCCTCAGTGAAACCAGGGCCTTCCACTGACTTCAGCTTTCCCAGAAAAATCATTGCATCCTGCAGCCACCTACACAGCTGATCCCTGCCATGTCACTTACAGATTTGAACCTAGCAGCCTTTTTGGGGACTAATCATTTATTAGCTGCCAGCAAGTAGCTGTTTTTCCAGAGTAGTTGGGATGTGAACAAGTTGTATTGATAAACTGGGCTCTAAGCCCCTGAGAGAGAGCAGCCTCTCTCTGCTCATGGCAGGTCAGGCATATATGACCTCTCATACTGGCAGACATCTGTTGGGGAAGCAGCTTTCTGACTCGATGGCACATCATGTTCCCCTTTGTGTGAAAAAAAAAAAAACACTGACTAGAAAAGCCAGAGCTCCTTAAAAAAAAAAGGGGGGGGGTTCCCATTAATATTCAGAAGAATCAAGAAAAATTTCCCCTATCATCAGATGTTCTTTTGCATTCAGGTAATGGGAATGAGAAAGGACAGCAAAGCAGGAGAAGCAAAACTGATTTGCTTTATGCAGATATGTGCAAGCATCTACTCTGATCACTCCATCCATGTTCTCACTAACTCTGAACAGGGAAACTCCTTGTTTATCCTGGTGTGTCACTGACCAAGTTTTCCTGTGTGTCTCTACCTCTCCTCAGAGGCATCTTGGAATTCTTCAAAGAGGTAAATAGGCTTGGCATTTATTGACTAGCCTTCAGCTACACACTCAGCACTCTGAATCATGTGAGCCAGACTTCCCTCAGTCTTGGAGCACAGGCTGCTTCTTTGTCAACGCTTCATTAAAGCAGTATTTGCACACTGGACCCTCCTTGCTCCTGCTGGGGAAACTATACCCTCCCAGAAGGTTGACCCAGGTCTTCAAAACCCACAGAAATTTCAAGAAAGACAAAATTTTCAATCAGCCTTCATCTTGCAAGACCTATCACTGCATTGCCATGACCATGGTTACTTCTGTCAGAAGGCTGAGAAGGAATGTCAGAAAGTTACAGCCAATCAAAATGAACTTTTTTTTCTAGCTCATCTAGAAAGCTGGACACAAGTTTATTCTTCCTCTAAATTATGGGAAAGGAGGAGAACGTGAAAGGCTGAATTTCAGGACAATCTTTTACTTCACTGCAATGCAATTTTTGAACACTCTTAAGTCACATAGCAAACTTTTGAGGTAGACTTCATTAACTTATTGATAGGGTATGAAAAAGAAGATTAGAAGGACAATGAAATAACAGAGGGAGACAGGAGATTAGTGAAATGTTTCACATGCAAAACCAGAACTGCATTGAGGAATCTGTCATCCCAGCCTTTCACTATCCTCTAATGGCACCATTTCCAGTGAAGGATTTTGTGTTTTAATTATGCTCCCTCTGTAAACTGTTAGTGAAGTGTTACAACTAAGAAGAAAAGCAGACAGACAGCTTCTGAGACTGACCAAGAAGAAGGTGCTGTCTGCAGAAAAACGAAGTCAGAAGAATAGATGGGCATGTCTAGAACACATTACATTCCCTCTTCTCTGATTCTATCCTTCTGTCATTTCAAAGTATCAGCCCACTCACCAACTTCAGAGCTTGCAATCCTGCCTCCTTCATCTACCACTTTGTGGTTTCACACAAATGCCAAAGTCATCAGGATGGAGTCCTTAACAGAGGAAAAAAAACCAAAAACAACCCTGTCAAGCCAAAAAAAACCCTTGTTGCCAAGGCAAAGCCCAGTCCAGATGTGTTGGTAACTTCTCACTTGCCTGTATGAAAAAATGAATACAGATTAAATTTCTATCTCTTGCCTTCCATTCTGCCTCCAGGAATAACACAGTCTTTCCAAACCTTAGAATAGAGGCATCAAGCCTCCTCCATGAACTCCATGGCAGTAATCAAATTTTTTTTCCATGCTTCAGTCCCAGAAAGAGCTGAGAGGAGAGTGAAAAGGTTCTTTACAGTAATATATTTCAATGTGCTTTACAGCCACAAGGAAGCAGGTCAATTATGACAGCTCCTGAAGTGATAATAACTGAGGCAGATTTACTGCATTGCTCTTTGGAGTCCAGCAAGACTTTCTATCATATTTAGGGAAGACATCTTATCAAAGCTGTAATGCCATTGCACTGAGATACACATAGTTATCACAAGCACACTGAGGGAAAGCCTCAAAAGTAAGCACAGACAAATGATCTATTTTTCTTTCACTCTGAGTAAACAAATTATTTATCACAGACTTTAGCAGAACTCACCGTTACATGAACAAAGTAGACAACTGGGCATTAGAAAGAAAATTTTGAAAAGCAGAGATAGAGTGCCCACTTTGTGACATTTTACAGTGATCTCCGATTGCCAAAAGAGCAGAGCAACAATCTCTCTCAATCAGCCTAAGCTTAGCACCTTAAATGGATAATGATTTTGAAAAACCAAAGGGAAAGTCACTGAAAATTCCTCCTCTACAGAGTGAAACTTGCCTTGGACCTTCACGAACCTCTCCTGAGGCTGATCAAGTAGTTTTAGGGCCAATGTCATGTAAAATGGTGTGACACTCCCATCTGCAGAATTGTAAGGGTGATACAGCAAAGCAGATATGTAGCACTCTAGAGTTGAATCACCAGAGGAACACCAAGACTCCTGTATGTCTTTCAACATCAAATAAAACCAAAGTGGTTTTTCCCACATAACTCATAGCTGGTACTGTATCCAAATGTCTAACAAAAATTGGCTGGCTTTGGAAGAGATTTTTTCTGGCTTTCTTCCAAACTGTTCTCAAAACTACCTCCATAAGATGCAAGCCTTCAATGTAAAAGACATGCAAGAAAAAATGATGCTCAGTGGTTGCATATATTAAATCCTGAGACATTTTCCACTGTTGCAGGTGTTGATAGATCATCTGGTCCAAACTTACTTCAGCTCAGATTTTTTATTCTTCCCCAAAATACATAAATGAAGTAAAAAAGGACAGAAACTCCTCATCCTTCCCTCCCCTAAATTAACCTCTTGTATTCTTCCAAAATGTGTAATCAAATGTTAAAAGACATTATTCCCCTTTCTGAGCAAGTAATGAACACATAAACTCCATTTTGCTTGATGGAAATGCTGCAGAGATGCACTCAACTTATTTTCTGCCACTTGACAGAAATTCTCTAATTTTTTCCTTTTTTTTTTTTTTTTTTTTTTTTTTTCTCCAAGGAGAGGAAAAATTCTTGTGCCAGCCCTGGGATATGAAGCCAACATTACAAGAACACAAATTATCCATTTGCTACTGCACCATTGCTGGGTAAGGCAGCCTCTCCAGAAACAATAGCTGGGGCTAGAGGTACACATAGGGAAAAGAGAACATTGTGCTTGATTTACTGCCCTTCTCATGGGATTTACTCTTGGCAAAGTGCCTGTGTGGTTTATGTCAGAAGAGATACATGATTTGCATGTATATCCAGTGCTCACTGTGAGGTAACTCTTTCATGCTGATGGAGCATAAAAGGACATGAGCATCTCATGAATTAAAAAAAAAAAAACAACAAAACAAAACTCAACCAAAACCACACCTGAGAACCATCCTCCATCAGGAAAAGCCAAAGGCCTGACAGGCTCTGGTAAGAGAGGGAGAAAGATGAATACCCACATATCTCTCCAACAAATCCAAAAGCAGTGATGAGAAGAAAATACTGTTAGGTTTTGTAATTAGATAATGGCAGACAGTGTGAGTGCATGAAAATCTGCAACAAGAACATGAAATAGGCACATTTCTGGATCCTTTTTGCCCTTTTTCTGCTGTTTGGATCATTTCAGAAACAGACACTAATTTTTCCATGTGTGTATTAGTAGAAGTAATGTAGATAAATATAGATGGACAAATAACACTTTGATCAGCATACTCAGGTGGAATCAGATCAGTATCCATCAGAATATTCCATGATCCTGTACTTGAAAAACAAACCAAAAAAAAAAAAAAAACCAAAAAAAAAAAAACAAAACAAAACAAACAAAACCCCTCAAAACCAAAACAACTCCATCCAAGAAAAAAGCGCCCACCCAAATTTTTTTACAAGAACAAAGCTTGCAAGGTGAAATCTGTGGTTTTGCTCTATCACTTAACACACAGGTTCCTACCGCTGTTCACATGGCTGGAGACTGCTCAGTAACAGAACTGCAAATACCATCTCTTTGGATTCAGCAATCTGTAATGGATGAATGCAATTCCTTCTTCCCTTCTAACAGGTGTGGTCCAGGCAGCCCAAAGAGTCTGCATAGCAGAACCTGGTTCACTACTATTTACCATGAGAGATAGTAAGCAGTTCATTGTTTCTTCTGGTGGCCACTCAGGATTAGGTCAGGTGTAACAACTACCTCTGCTTTGTCTCTGTTTTAGAGGATTTGGGGGACTGAGAGCACCAGGCATTTTGCTGTAGTTTGTGGAACAAATTTTCTCTGAACTTGCAGAATAATCAGGAATGGGGAGTAACACAATGTATCGTAACTCCTTGGGACTCTGTAGCCTTGCACTGATTTGCCTGTCTGTGCAGGGAGGAAAAGGTTGATGATAAAAAAAATTACAGAATTAGCAGCCTTCCTTGTTGATACGACAAAAGAAAATGAAAAATTCAAGCCCATATAATGAATTTCTGAGTAACAATGGAGCTTTGGGAAGACAGTAACAATTCCTCCCTCCAAAGCATAAAAAAATCACAGAGATCAATACAGCTTAAGGGAGACACTTGCCAAGCTCTCAAAGTTTTTGTATAGCAGCCTTCATACAAACTGCACCCAAATTAAGCAAGCAAAGCAAAGACACAGAGACAAGGAAAAGCAACCCCAAACAACCTAAGCTGAGTTTGAAAAAATAAAAAAAAAAAAGGGATGGATTCAGGTACAACTCAAGAGGAAATGGAGAACGCTTTTACAACTGCCCTGGAAGTTGCAAATCATGGGCTGGCCTTGGTCCAGCTGGTCACCTGCTGCATGTACCTATGAAGTTAAAAGTGAGCCAAGGGAGTCAAACTTCCAGGATGTGCTACTACAAAGCCATAAGCAATTTTAAAAGCATCCAGAAGTGAGCATTTCATTCCAGGGAAAAAGAAAAAACCACACACCCTGCCCCCCCCAACAACAACAACAACAACAAAAAAACCCAACAAAAATAAACAAAAATTCAAACAAACAAAAAACCCAAAACAAAAAAACCCAAAACAAAAAAACCAAAACAAAAAAACCAAAACAAAAAAACCAAAACAAAAGGAAAAACTAAACAAAAAAAACCCAACAAAATTAAAACCAAAACAATAAACCACATCTTTATTTAAAATACCTTTTTGATACCTTCCTGTACATTTGTATAACATCTAATATTGTGGGTCCCTCATGCGATTGGGCTTTGTACATGACACTGTAAGAGCAGTAACAGACTTACTGAAATTAGTAAATTCATAATGAATTGGAAGGGCTTTGCCTCAAGGCTGTGAACAATACCTGGAGCCTGTTTTTCTTCAAGTTCCAACCTTTGTTTTCTGTACAAATACCACCTTACTTCTATCCGTACTTCTTACACAGAGACAAGTCAGACAGACAGACATTGGTGAAGGAAAGCAGGAACAAAGCAGTATTTGCTCAATAGCAAATCAGCATTCCTTGCTGAGAACAATAACTGCAGCATTCTTCCAAGGACTGGTGAAATCTATCAACATACAAAACTAATCTTAGAGAAGAGAGAAAAGAGAGAAAAACAGAAGGGTTTTCAGTGAGTTCTAACTGGCATCCAAACATTTGCTAAAGATGCAGAATTTCTTGAGAGAACTCCCAGCAAATGTAATGTGCATAGTTATTTGCAAATGAATTCTGACTGTTCCTTCCTGCCATGCAATTCTTCATAATTTCTTCTCATCTCCCTTTTCCTCTTCCTCTACAACTCGAATTACATTTTGGAAATGCATCCTTTATTTGAGAAACAGGATTTAATATCATCCTAATCAGCTCCAATTTTCTGGGGAGAAGGAAAAAGGAATTGAAATTATTATTGTTTCATTTGCTTACATATGTTCATATGTTAGAAGGGTGTAATAAATCTAGGATCCCTATTCAGAAAAATTTTATTTTCACCATTTTCATGGAAGAAAGGAAGGTTTTCTCCCTGAACATGGAGAATCCCCTTCCCGTACACAAACAGTTTTGGTTTCCAGGCACCTTTTCTAGCCTTCTGTGTCCATTGCCTTCTTTCTAAACAGCAAAATCCAGTTATTATTACAGATAGCACTTACAGCTGAACTCCTCAACCCTCTCCCAGCTTTTTGGGCTGGACACAGCCCAATGTGCACAGAGGCTGTGACGACAACATTGAGTGACAGAGGTTCCTGCACGTGAAGATAATGACATCATTTATATTTGATGGTGGGGAGAAACAAAACCCAAAACAGGACTTATGTAAACCTCTACAGATACTGATTAGCTGATTTCAAACATAAAGAAAAGGGATGATGTTGACATGCAGCAGTGGAGAAAATTTGCCTTTAATCATGGGCAGGCATCTGAGCTTTTATACTCAGCATTTTTTCACTGTGCCCCTACATTGGAGTCACAGAAGACATCCCTATAAGCATCAAGAAATTCAAACCTACACATTTTATAAATAAATATCTGCAGACCCTAAGTGAATACAAGGATGTAATTCAGCCTAGGGTTTCTGCAGCTGTTAATAAATCACTCAAGCTGCACTCTGGCAGCTTATGACATCAGCAGATCCCCTCAAGTGAATTACAGCCATTAATTTACAGAGGAGGCTATCATCTGTTATTGACCATCTGCTACTACGAATACATACATTTTTGACAAATTAATAAGACTTTGGTGGAAAACATCTTTTATTTTCTTCCTAAGTATAGTCAGTTGTGATATCCAGCTTTGGGTTTGTGACTGTCTGTCAAAACCAACTTGTGACATCAGCCAGAGGTGGTCACACCTTGATGGCCTGAGTCCACTTGCCAGCACCTCACAGTGGCTGGTGTTTAACATCCTGCTCCTGCACAGAGGAAAGGGACTGATCCTCTCACAGCTACCACAGGAAGGTATTTACTCACCCAGCACACAAAGGAAACAAATTCTCAGTGTGACCATGCCAACAGAAGAGTGTTGTTTGCAATGTGAAACCTGTTACCTCTTCACACATCATTTCTTCGCAGCAGTGAAAGTGATGGCTACAGAGCAACTCCTTGCCCTGCACAGAATATAAAAAAAAAACCACCATAAATGAAAGATCAGGCTCATTACACCTGATGATTTCCTTTGGCTCCTTCCTTGTAACACTCTCTGCTTCTGCATACTTCACCTCCACTCAGTGATACTGCTGGGCTCCTACGACTGTCAGAACTGAGGGTAAGGATTTGGGCACAGTATTTCCAGTTTAGAATTCCAACACAAGTTTTACATAAGGCAAAGCACAAGTCATGGTGTGCTTTAAAACTTTTATGGCATGAGGGAGCCTTAGAGCCTGGCAGGTGCGCTAAAGAGCCAGAACATACCTGACAACTCGGCTTTGACACTGGCACAGGAACACTCCCAGATGTCTGTGTCACAGCTGCTGATGCTGGGTCTCTGTAAAAGCACTGCAGAATAAAAGTCAGAAATAAAACCCCAACACCTGCATGGCAGAGTAGAACTGTCAGGCAGGTGATGGACTTTTCAATCATGGTTGTATGTTTGCAGTTCTCCAAATTACCCACTGCCACAGGCTGTAAATCAGATTTGCAAATAGAGTGGGCACACAGAACACCATTTGCTCAGCTAGAGATGCATCTTTTTCAGCTTAAGCTGGATTTGGCTTCATATCAATGGCAAGGTCTTGTTAGGGGTGGTTTGGAAGAGGGAGGCTCAGGGCTGGATTCTGACCCTGCAGCCATGGGCAGAGGTCTGGGCCCACACAAAGCCCCAGAGATCACAGTGCAGCAGCAGCTTCTACATGCAACTCAAGTCTAAGGTTCACCTTTTGCTTCTTAAAAGATATGGCTTGTACAAAACTACTCATCAAATTAATATTTTAGTAACTACAAATTTCCAGTAAAAACTGGATGACCAAAAATGTTTACAATATTAGAGCTGTGCTGTCATAGCATATATGGGATGCTGAAAATGTAAAAGCTATTCCCAAAGTGGGAAAATCTGCAAAAAGCAATTTTTTAAAATAACTGTAACAATTTAGGAAAACTACTTTGGGAATTTAAAACTACTGATTCTTGCCAATGCACGCTGAAATTTATCTAGGTCTTCGTACATGCTGAAAATCTTTTGTCTTAATAGTACCAGAAAAACAAAAAAGTCTCCAGAAGTCACAAAATCAACACAGATATCCTGAGTAACATGTGATTGAAATTCTTCCACCTTTAACAAATGATTCCATCATTCCCATCCTTTGATAACTAAGTAGAAACAACAGAGGTTTATTACCTGAGATTTTTCTCATGTTCTGGTAAGGGTCTAGGCTGATGTGGTAACATTAACTTAGAAAGTAAAACTAATGTTGAAACTAACCTAAACAGTTTCTAAATTGAAGTCTGAACATACTATACAAAATTTAATGAATTACCCAAATTGCATTTAGTGGGAGATAGTTGCCATGTATCTGCTGGTTTCCAAAAAACAAAACAAAACAAAACAACCAAAAAAAACCAAAAACCCCCAAAAAACCAAAACAAGCCACCCAAACAAACACAAAAAAACAAACAAAACCACAAAAACCCCCAAGCAAACAAAACAAACAAAATCCAACAATAACAACAAACATAACAAAAAGGCATAAAGGCATATTTAACATAGTAAACTTATTCTTGAAGCATCCTATTATAATTTGACCATGGTTTGATCACCCAGCTTTCTTACTTTCAAAGACAGTATTTTGTCCTATTGACTCAAAGGCCTACAATGAAAAAACACTACAATGCAGAAGAAATAACAAACTGTAATTGAATTGGAAATAGTGATTATTTTTTCATTAAGCTTCTGTAATTGTTACCAGAAGAAATAAGTCTCAGAAAAATGAATTCTGGGGGGGAAAAAAAATAAAAATTGTCCTTTCAGATGTAGCCAGAGCTTTGTCACCAGATCACCTGCTGGAAAGGATGTAAATAGGAGTTTTTCTGTGTGCTGCTTTCAATCACACTAAGGATTCACCAGCCATTGCCAGAGCTATAGAAAACTCTTGTTGCCATAAAGACTGAAGTCAGCATGTTCCAATCTAGTAATATCCACCCTTCCAAGAGGACTGTAGCCATTCCCATAAACCTACAGAGCAACCTGGGGCACTACAAAACAATATACACATATTGTTACTAAGATTATCACAGTGCAATGCTGCTGACAGTCCATTCTGGTTTGAATTAAATATCTTAGACATTGATAATTCACCTGTAAAAGTCTATCTTAACCTGGTTTAGCAACTGGGCAGGCAAAATCTCAGCTTCAGATGCAATTTCTTGTTATCAAATTAGAGTAAAATCAATTTGCCTAGCAATTTGGCTTGTTGAGACACATGGCATTTCCAAGTATCGTCTCACTGGTGTTATTAAAGCAAAATCAAACAAAGTCACATGCAAAATTACGTTCAATTGAAAACCTTTAGCATCCTACTATGCATAAAGCTGAGATTTTGGTATTCTGGGTGAGTAGCTGTTGACAGGATAGGTGTTACACGGAAAAGCTTTCCCTCTTCCACAATTGTTTCTGGTTGCCTTAGAATAAACAATCTAAAAGCTTTGAAAAACTTATAAAAATAAAGCTCCTATTCGAGAATACTTTGTACTGCAACAAGCCTATTGTACAACAAAATACAGAATATGCACCATGAAACATCACGCACATCGAAAAATTCCTGAACTTCCAGCAGGAAAACGTTGCCCTCCGAGCTTTCCAAGCCCCACGAACGTAGTACCACTCCAAAGCTACTGCATTAACAAGCTTTTTTTCCCCACAATCGCGTGTAATTCTGCCCGTTCCCGCCCTCAGGCGGTATCGTAGCCGTGCCTCCCCGCCCCGCTACCGCGACGGGGCGCGACACTGGCGGCGCCGCCTTTGTTCGGGCGCGGGGGCACGGCCGCGCCCCGCCACCGGGGGGGCGCTCCTGCCGCCACGGCCCCGTACAGGCCGCGACCACCGTCCGCCGCAGGCCCCGCCGCCGCTGCCCCGGACAGAGGAGGGGAAAGGAGGGACGTGCCGTTCCGGCCCCTCCAGCCCGCGGGGGCCATTTCTAAATGCCTCTGTCAGGCAGAGGCGCGGGGGGGAACAGGTGCCGGAAGATCTGAGTTTGCGGTCTCACTCCCCTCTCAGGCGGGGCAGGGGGAAACTGTCGCCTCCCGGACCCCCGAGACCAGCACAGCAGGGGACCCACGAGGCGGCACAAGGAGACGCATCCAGGCTCCATCCCGGTGCGCGCCCCGCGGCGGCGAGTCCCCCGTGTTTAAAGGGCAGCACCGCGCGGAGGGATCCCGGAGCGGGACTTCTTCCCGCACACACGGCCGTGCGGGGCGGCCCGGGCCTCGCTCCCCTTCCTCGGCCAGATCCCTCCGCCGCGCCGGGCGGTCATGGGCCCCGCAAGCGCTGCCGTCCCCGCTCCGCGGCCGGACGCGCTGCCCCGACTGCTCCCGCGCCGCCCGCGGTGAAGCGGCGGCGAGAGGAGGCGGAGGCGAGGAGCGGCGCGGGTGGGGGCGGGCTGTGTTTCCCTGCGAGCGTTGTATCCTTCCGCGGAGTGCGCTGTTGCGGGTGTCAGCGGTGTCCCTCCGCCGCCTGGAGCGCAGGGGCACTCGGCGTCTCCCCGGACGGGGCGAGGAGGTCGCGGGCTCCGCCGGAAGGAACAAGAAGAAACTTCGGGGCGCGGCGGCCAGCGCGGCGCTCGCCGGGCTCGGCAGGGCGGCGAAACGAGGGCTCCCCGCAGGGAAAGAGAAGAAGGCCGAGGAAGCGGCGGCCGGTCCCCGCCGCCACACCGCGGGGTCTCTGCGGGGGAGCCCGGGGGACTCTTTCTCGCGGGGCGCGGCGGAGGGATCTCCAGGCGGCTCTCCCCGCCGCCTCCCCCCCTGCGCCGCTCGCCCCTCAGCGCCGCCATCTTGGATTTTAATCCGCCATTTTTTTCCTCCCCCCACTTGGAATTATTTTTTTATCACTATCGCCGCTTTTTTTTTTTTTTTTCTCCCCCCTTCCTTAGTTTTCCTCTCCACTCCGCCCCTCCCTGGCTCGGTCTTCACTTTCCCCCCTTCAGCTTCCTCCCTTCCCCCGCCCCTCCCCCCCCCCCCCCCGCACCCTTGCCTTTGATGATTCATTTTCCCCCAGTGGCAGCGGGGGCAGCGCCGGCGGCGGGGGACCCCAGCGCGGGGCGGTGAGTTTGGGTCTCTGGGGAGGGTCTGTGTGTGCTCTGTGGGGCAAGGGAGGCGCCGGGGCCGTGAGGGGGCTGCGCCCCTGAGCGCGGGGGGGCCGTGAGGAACCGCGCCCGGGGTCCGGCAGGCGGGGGCGGCTGTCGGGGCGCTGATAGCGGCGGGCGCAGCGGGGACCCGCGGGCGGAGGGGCGGCCGCGGGCGGGGCCGGGGGCGGTGGGGGCCGCGCGGGGCCGGGGCGTGCGGCGGCGCCGGCGCGCGGAGAACGCCAGGGGGCAGCAGCGGGCGCGGGGGCGGCGCCGCCCGGGCCGGGCCCAGTCCCGCTCCCCTTTCCGCCGGCCTGGCCCTGCACTCTGGGCCGGGAGTTTCAGCCAGTTCCAGTAGTTCAGCGTCTGGGTTGATGGTTTTAGTGACCCTCTCGATCTTGCCTCGGTTCGATGGAATGACCGGACTAGTCGCCTTGGGGTTTTTTTTGGTATGTTTTTTTTTGTTAGGGTTGTTTTTTGTGATTTTTCATCGGGGGATACATGCCATTAGGGAAGGAGTAAAAGGCACGTATTTGTCCAACATCTGTATCTGAAACTTTAAAGTGAAGTTACCTTTAAGACGTTACTGTCGGAAACGCGAAAACCGGTGAGTGAGAGGGAGAGTGCGTGGTGTTTTGTCAGGGTGTGTCACAGGCAGTGAGAACCTAAAGTGTAGAACTTTGTGGAGTTTTCTGGTGCGTTAAATTCAGTGCAGAGCAACATGTTACAGGACAAGATGTCAATCTTAAGTTGTGCCAGGTGAGGTGTAGATTGAAGAATTTTTTCACAGAAGGGGTGATTAGACATTGGAATGGGCTGCTCAGGGAGGTGGTGGAGTCACCATCCCCGGAGATGTTTAAGGAAAGAATGGACGTGACAATTAGTGCCATGGTCTAGTTGACAGGGTGGTGTTCAGTCACACACTGGACTTGATGATCTCAGAGGTCTTTCCCAACCTAATTGATTCTGTGATGTGGGACAGCAATATGATCAGTGTTTAATAGTGTAGCTATAAATGCCTACTGGCACGTTTTTATCAATGACGTTAAAATATATTGCAGGATAAGTTCTCATGGACCCATGCCTTGTTTCCATAATCTGACCACTATAACTACAGATGCAGCTGCTTCAATTTTCATTAATACTGAACTTTTCTCTTCAGTTCTTTGCTTTCTTCCTTGCAAGTAACAATATGGGAGGAAATCAAGGCTTACTTGGTTTAAAAGTTGGATGTTATTGTTTCTTTATCAGGCTGTTTTCTTATTAGGACCAGATAGACACAGACATTTCTGCTTTATACCCACTGGAGCTCACAAACTGGAAATTCAGACTTATTTAAAGCAATTGCTTAATGTATTGCATACAAAATGAATGAGTGTGATGATGTATCCTTGTATACTCGGTAACAGGACAGATTAGGGCTCGTGAATGCTTTCTTTGCTCTGTTAGCGCTATCCTATTCCAGGACTACACTTCCCAGTGTGCTCTTCACTGCAAACAGCACATGCTTTAAGGCCCAAGTCAGTTGTCCAAGTCAGTATGGTACCTGTAAGGTGTGATACTCTTGTGCCAAATCAGAGCTGTGGTTTGAAGATGCAAAGAAGTCCCAGCTTAAGTGCTCCTGACCACTTCCCTGACCTTGTGTGTTCCCCCTGCCCCATAACAGCCACTCTTGGTTCAAGCCAACCGGGTTCAGATTTGTCTGGTGTCTCCCCTGATTCAGTGACTGAATCATTCAGGTCACTTGGCTCTGCATTTGTTTTGCTGGCACAGAGGGAGGATGGCATGGATGAGGGCATAAGCAGATGGGGGGGGCAGAAGCACTACTTTTGGAGTTACACTGGGAGTTACACTGTTTTGGAGTCTTCATTGGACTGTTTGACCCAGCCATGGTGGGACTGCCCCAAACTGAACCTGAACCTGTGTAAGTCACATAACTGCACACAGAGCTAATTTGGGTTATGGAGAAGTCCACAGAGCACTGGAATTGGTGGAAATGTTTGTGTGAATTGGCAAGTGGGAGGAAGGAGGTTTTCCCTCTCCTGGAAGCAGCTGAGCTTTTATATTGTCTCTATGACTGCTGAACGCTGGAGTTGTTGCAGTGACTTGGGGGAATCAATCACACAGGCTTTGGGGTGCTGTGCTCAGCCTCACCCTGAGAGAGCCCCCAGTGGAGGACATGGCAGGGCAGAGGAGGAGGAGCTGGAGCTGCTCAAGTATAATTTGCTCTTTGACGCTCATTTTGTGCTGGTAATGGATTGCTTCTGCGCCTGGATTAGCATCCAAATTGGCACACAAAAATTATGTGGCTGCACAAGAAAAAATGGGAATATACAGGCCGAGCTGTTGATGACAGACTGGAGCCTGGGTTTGGGTCGGTTTTGGATCCAGGTGTTCTC
The DNA here is from genome assembly GCF_024509145.1 of Vidua macroura. Classification (NCBI taxonomy): domain Eukaryota; kingdom Metazoa; phylum Chordata; class Aves; order Passeriformes; family Viduidae; genus Vidua; species Vidua macroura. The sequence continues at coordinate 48,069,158 of NC_071576.1, read as the reverse complement.
TCCCAAACCTCCATCCTGGGGCTGCAGTTCTGCAACATTCTGGACTGACCTGAGTCAGTTTTGACACAGTCTTACAGCCTCCCCATGCCACTATTAATCCGTGTTCAGTTCTGCACTGAGCTTATTCTCAGCACTAACTAGCTGAAAAGAAACACTCAAAAACATTTTTGGGGCTCCAGTTTACTGAACCTCCAGATTCAGTAGTCTCAAGTCTTCTCAACAAGACTTGATTGTTCTGAGTAGCTCCTTAAAGCTGTGGAAGTTTTCCTTCAGCTTTGATTTTGATCAGTCATTTTTATTCTGGTGATCCCATAGGAAAACTACTTGCACAGTTTTGCTCTGCTTCCTAAATTCCAAGGTCTTTTTACTTTTTGTAGGGTTATCAATAATGAAACCTTTGTCTTTTCTCTTGATACCGCTGAATTGTCCAGAAGAGCTGAGGCTGGGATTTTTGGGGTTGGTTGTTTTTTGTTTGTTTGTTTGTTTTTTGTTTGTTTGTTTGTTTTTTGGTTTTGTTTTGGTTTTTTGTTGTTGTTGTTGTTGGTTTTTTTTTGTCTTATATTTGCTTTAGGTCACTGTCTTGTTGAGGAAAACTTTCTTGCAGCTATTGTTAATTAAAAAAAAAAAGCAAGCAAGCCAAAATGTAGGTGTTTGAGTTCTTAAAAATATTTTTTTTTTAAAAATCCATAAATTGTATTTTAAAGGAGGTCCGTTGATTGTCTGTACTAATTGTGTTTGTGCTTCAGTTGTTGAATGGTGCTTCTGAATGTTACTGACATGCAAATAATGCTCAGAAAGTGTTAATAGATTTAATAAATTTAGAACCAAGTAAATGAAACTTGAGTTTTCATTTTTTAGAGTAGTGTTGCAATGAAATGCCAGATACCTCAGTGAGAGCTACCAAATGGAATTGAGCTATATTTTGGCATTTGAGGTAGTGTGCCTGTCAAATTACCATAATAGAATTGCTAAAGGCAGTGTGATTTAAAGAGTAGTGGTGTTATTAATAAAGGGTTAAAGCAGCATTGTGGTCATTTATATTGAAATACAAAAGGTCCCTTAGAAACTTTAATTGTGCTGGTAAACTTCACAGTTATAGGTAAACCTGAAGTCCTAAGTGGTCCAGGTGTAGTGTTAGATTTTGATGGCAGAGCTCTGTAGCAAGAGTTTTGAAGTATGTGGTGGTGTAAGTATATTTGAGTGTTTTCTTGAATGGGAAGATAGTATTCATCTCTGCCTTTTCTCCCTCAGTTCCTAAAGGACTTGTCAGTATGAATCTGATGTAGAAAGCAGTGAGAACAAGTCACATCAGAAGATTATATTAAATACCACATGTTGGTGGTTAGTGGTGCATCTCTTGCTTCTTTCAGATTTTCTGTTGGCATTATCTGCTGAGATGTTCATGGGAAAAGGAATCCTTGCTGTTGTTTCTGGCTTTTGGTATCATGTCTGGAAAGCTGGTTTTGGGTACTGGGAGAAGGAATCACAGAGTCACAGAATGGGTCAGGTTGGAAGGGACCTCAGTGGGGCCTCTGGCCCAACCTCTCTGCTCAAGCAGGGCCATCCCAGAGCACATGGCACAGCACTGTGTCCAGACAGATCCTGAATATCTCCAGTGAGGGAGACTCCACACCTTCTCTGGGCAGCCTCTTCCAGTGCTCGGTCACCCGCACAGTAAAGTTCTTCTTTATATTCAAGTGGAACTTCTGTGCATCTATTTCTGCCCATTGCCTCTTGTCCTATTAAGTAGTGGCTGAAGAAGCACACTTGCAGTCTTCAAGTTTGTAATTTGGCTGATACTAGAAAATAGAGGGAGCAGTAGATTGAGACAAAGGTTTTCTTGCTCATTAGGCTGATGAGCCCAAACAAATAATGATTTTTTTTTACCAGAATTTTGCTATGCATCGTTAAATGGCTTGATTTTGCTTGAGGAGGACTTAAGTTGCTGTCTGTATCAATCTCTTTTGGAGCAGAACAAAGTATTTTTCCTAATGTTTAGGACAGTTTGAATATCGTTCTGTGGCCACAATGCTTCTTACCTTTGCAGTGGTACCTTCCTTGTCATTGCTGTTATTGGTTAAGCAGAAGCATGTTAACACAGACAGTACTCACCCAGCCCAAATGTCCCTTGCGAAAGATGAGTTTCCTTCTCCGTGCAGAGAATGCCTTTCCTTCAGCCCACTGTGGCTACTGTACCTGTTGATTGTCAGAAAATACCACAGTAAGCATTTCCCCCAGACTGCTGGATACAATACAGGATTCACCTGCAGTCAGACTTCATGGTAGTTTCATTCACCTGTACTGCTTTTGAGCTGTAGCACAGCACAGCGTGGAGTTCAGTCCTGGTATACAAAGACACCAAGACTGAATTTCATGTAAGTCTTTAATGTAGTTTCTGTTCTAATGCTTTTCATTACCAATATTACAAAAACATGGCAGAATCAGGGTTAGTTAGAGTATAGAGCCCTGTAAAGTTAATAGATTGAGAAGTAAGAAAAACAAAGTTTGAGAGTGGGTTTGTCATTAAGTGTTTACGTCAGAGTCAGTCAGTGGCAGATCTTCACAGAGTTGCTCTTCTGACAGAAGTTCAGGTGGGATGCTTAACAAGGAAGTTTAAGGGGGTTGTTTGGTTGTTTTTGAGGTTTTGTTTGGTTGGGTTTTTTTCAGATGTATGTTATCATAAACTTACATGTGTGTATGTTATCAGGCAAACACTGTGAAATAAAAAAAAAAGCCTATCCAAGGGTGTTTTGGCAGTACTATGTATACTTTGTAAAAGGGCTGGGTCTACCTACAGTTGAATGAATAGAATTAATATTGAGGTTAAAGAGAATCCCTTCTATTACTGGCAGCAAGAAAATTCTTTATTTGCTGAAACAATCTCAATTCTTTTTCTTGATATTGATGCAGTAATTGAGCCAGCTTTTGCTCAGTGTGATTCTGTTACACTTTGTTGATAGTCTTTACTGCCTTTCTGTAACAATTTGTAAAAAGTTCTAAAACCTGTCAGTTTCTGGGTGATAAGTTCTAGTAAGATGCTGTAGCCAATGCATCTGTTAATATACAACACACTTGTCTTTACTTTGTTTCCCTAATTTGCCTCAATTTTCTGCATCTTTGTAAATAACTTAATTACAAATCATCTGTCCATAAACATTTCTTTAGGTAGTTGGATCACATAGGTGTCTAATAAAAATCTAGTCATTTACTACTCTTACCTGATAAAAAGCAGAATTTCTACAAAAGACAGTATTTCAAACATCTGTTAGTTTGTTGTGACTTTCTTCCACCAGATTGAAATGTGTGTTGCAATGGCCTGATACCAGCTGTGAGCAGAGCATTGCTTTTTTTATGTAATTACAGTAAAGTGAAAAGGCACAATTTATTTCTTTCTGAGGAAGCAGTAGGGAGGAGGGTGAATTAAAATCAAGAGAATTAATTCCTAATGTGTAAATGCAATTGTAAAATAATTGTATAAATCAGATCTTTTCCTGCAAGTTATACAGAGTGAGACACAACTGTGTACAAAAACATTATTAGCTTTCTTATAATTATTTATGCAAAAGACATTGAGACTGCAGGCAAAAACTAGCATGTGCTTTGCTAGACATTTATGTACTGCAAAATTGCAACTCTACTTGTGACCCCACTTAGTATTGGCAGTTGAACCAGGTGTGTTGTGACTGGTTTGTTTTGTAATATGAAAAAGTAAGAACAGTAGCCTGGGTCCTCCAGGTCATCACTGAGGCTTTCTTGAGCTCTGATTTTTGAATAAAGATGTAACATCTTTCCCCTAACCTCATTCCAAAAATGTCCATTTTCTGGTTGGATTTTTTCTTTTGTTCTTCCAAACTCTGCTCATCTTTAGTTCTTGGAGGATGCATGTAAAATAATCTTTGCTGTAGAGTTCCCAATAGGTTCTGGGTTTTATGTATTGGTAGACAGAATCTTAATTGGATGTGTATTTGAAAATACTATGGGTCTGGAGTCACATAGGGGCATGTTTACCCACGTGTATGTATGCTTGTACAGGTATATCTGTGGGTATAGCCCAGCTCTTAAAAATGAGCTGTCATTTGCAATTTATCAGCTCCAGAATTCCATCCTTGCTGCCAGATGCCATTGTAAGTTGTAGGACAATACTTCACCTGTTCACAGTTCCGTGTACTGGTACTAATGAATGGCTTTTTTTTCTGCCTGATGCAAATGCAGATTGCCACCTTTCCTCCCACCTTTCCCCACTTTTTCTTTGGGGGGGTGGGAGTAAAGGTGTGTTTCAGTTTTCTTTTACTATGATTATTATTATTGTTGGGGTATTATTACTATTTTTTGTTAAACTTCGTGTCTTGAAAACAGTTTCCCAGTAAGTTCTAATCATGTTTGTTTTACTTCCAGTAGGACTTGGAACTGAATTTATTCATCCACTTCTCCAAGCCTTTTGAAAAGTGACTAAATGCAACTGAGTCAGATTGTCTGTGGGTATGAAGTGGCTGGGAGAATCCAAGAACATGGTAGTGAATGGCCGGAGAAGTGGAAGCAAGTCATCTAATGACCACGCACAGACCAAATTGCAGCATGCAGGAAAGGAGAATCCAAAGATGGGCAAAAATGGAGTTGAGAGAAGATCAAGCAGATGTATGTACATGTTTCTGCTGCTTAGTGCTATGATTCACTTCCTAGTTTGCCAGCCAGGCTTCTGTCTTACCTTAATTCATGAGGGACGTCTACAGTCAGCATGGAGCTAATATCAGAAATATTAGTTATGTATGTATTTTCTGGATGTGTTAACTCCCTTCAGGAATATAGATTTCTTCAGATCACTTTAAAAGTCAAGTAAGAATAACTGTGTGTAACTTAATTTTGAACTGTTGTAATTATAAAATGCATGATTGGCACTAAGTGACAACTAGTATGATTTGAAGTGGATAATGTAATTTGAAGTACTTGCCCAGCTTTCAGTGAATACACTTGTAGAAGTAAGCCCCATTTTTTAATCAAGTCACATCAATAGCCATTCTGCAGTGGTTTTAAGGATTTTGGATTCTTCTTTTTGCTATTAGTCTGGGATGAAGGATTAAATGCAAATTAGTCCTTTATTCAGATGTCCTTTACAGTCCTTTATTCTGCTTCTCCAGGTACTTCATCATCTTCCTCAATTGTTGTGTATTTTTTGCCTCCAGCCTGTGTGTCTGTCTGTTCCTAAATGTAGCTGGGCTCTGTAATGTCCCTTAAATGATATCTCATTTTTGCTCTCTTATTTACAGGTAGTGGTGCTTCAGGATTTGAGGGACAAAGTCGTTATGTGCCTTCCTCTGGAATGTCTGCCAAGGAACTCTGTGAAAATGATGACCTAGCAACTAGTTTGGTTCTTGATCCCTATTTAGGTTTTCAGACACACAAAATGAATACTAGGTAACTTGTCTTTATTTTTCTAGAATAGAATTCATCTTCTTAGTTGATGTAAATCAGCAAAACCATGGAATTTTGTGCATTTTGTAAGAAAGAATGCAAATTTGTGAGTAGCTTCTGCCTTTAAAGCGGTGTTGCATGTGAGTCTGGAGCTCAGCACTACAAATGCAGCCTCTCACAGTGTTCCATCATAGGGCTTTCCATTAGTCTCCTGTATTTGTTCTGTAGAACAGGTTGGTAATAGGCATCATTTTCTAGCTTGAACAGTTAACTAATTGTAAGTTTGAAACCAGTAGTCATTTGAAATTATTCAAAGGCAGAAGCCAGTGTTTGCTAACTTTTCTGTTTATTCCATGAGCCCGGATGCTTTATTTCTCCTTCCTTACTCTCTTAAACATCAGAAGATGTAGCTCCTGAGCACTTCAATGTTGGTGCTACTTGATCTGAAGTTCTTGCAGACCCCTGCTGAAGGAATTGCTACTCAGATGTCTCTGTGTGGATAAGATAAATGAGTGTGCCAGCTGGAAACTTGCTTCCCAGAGTTGCACCTACTTTTGCACTGTTACACATCTGTTGGAACGCTTTGATTGTGAATTCTGTGTGGTCTCAGGATTTAGCTGTTTGTGCTTCTCCCTCTGTTACAGATGTATCACTGATGATAACTGTGTTCTATAGATCTCTCTTAAACTTGTCTGCATGCAAGATCTGTATTGATAGCTCAATGAGAAAACTGTATATAAACTATAAGTTTCTAAGGACAGGATTTGTGTGCTTACTACTGTGCAATAATAAGAGCTGGAGTTTCCTGGCAGCACATCATGAGAAACAGATTCTCAGCCCTTCGAACTGTTGCTGTGACTATTTTTAAAGGACAGTTCATGCACACAGTATCAGTTAAGCAAAATGTATGTATGCAACAAACTGACTGATTCAAAAATGACTGCTAGATGAATTGGTGCTGTCATATTACATAAATAGTTGCTGGTATAGCCTGACAGCATCAGCTGCACATGAAATTGCAGCAGTGTGGTCCTAATAACTGTAAAGACTTACCCCAAATAGATCTTTCCTTTTTGCTGGAGAGTGCAACATTCACCTTCAAGAAGGACATTGGAGTTTTTCCTGTTCCCTCCCTGCTATTGGTTACAGTAGCACATTGTCCAGGTAGATATTCTTGCAGTTCAGTTTGAAGTGTCTTTGTTTTTTCCTCAGTTAATCAAGCTAAGAATATATGCTGAAAGGAGTTTTTTGTTCTGTTGCATGAATGATAGTCTGCAGGTTATGCACGGGTTGTTAGTTCTTATACTTTTTGCTGTGGAAATGATGTAGTTGTTGTTTAATGACTACATAGTTGTCATAGTTGGAGAAGCTACTTTCATGAATGTTGTTTTATGTTGATAGGTTGTCAACTAAAATACTTATTTAATTACTGTTTTGAACCAAAAGGCTACACAAAGGCCACCATCATGTATTTTTTTCCTTTCTCAGACTTGGAGAACAGTTACAGGCAGTCTTCAAGGACAGTAGTTAATAATCTTGGAGCACTATGGGAAATATTTAGGTGAGGCTTACAATTCCTACCAGATGCACACCTTCTGCCTCTATCATATTATCCTATTAAGAAAGTTTCTGATTTTGTAATAATTAAAGTCCAGGCATCAGCATAGTTCTTGATTATCTTTTTGGGGCAGTGATGACACCTGCTTGCTACTGTGGCTGTGATGCTTAGATTATCTTTTTCCATTTAGTAAACTGTAGTCTTTCTAGAGCTCCTTATTATTGTTTTAATGGCTTTGAGGGAAGGTGGGGGGAAAGCAGGTGTGAAAAAACTACACTGCTTCCAAGAAGACAGGTGCCAGTACCCAAATACTATGATGTAGTAGAATTGAAGATTTGCATTTATGTTTGGGCATCTTCTGCTTCAGTGCCATGGAGTCATATTAGTTACATAGTTCGTGTATGGAGGTACACTTAAAATAAAACAGTCACTTATGGTGGCAAGCAAAGATTTCCTGTTCCCTTGTTCTGATTTGTTTGAAGATGCCCTGTGAAAGTGTCTGTGCCACTGTTCTGCTGTGCTGTGTTGGAAACATGTAAGAGGTTTGTATTTTTGCAGCCCATTGTAAGTTGATGATCACTTACTGAAGTTCTTCCCCTTAACTGGGAGGCCAGGTCTATACTTTTGTATGCATGAGTGTCTTCTCTGTGAGCACTTTTTCTACTTAATTCTTCCAGGTGAAAAGTTTGTAAATTTGATTTGTCGAGAGTATATTGATTGAAGAAAATACCCCTCATAGTAAAGTATCTAGGTTGATGTTGAAATTTACTTCTTTTCCACCGTCTTTATATTGAGTTAATGATCTTATGGTAGGATGATAAGAACATGACTCTTACTTTACATGCTGAGTTTTTGTGGTTTGGTTTGGAGTTTTTTTCTGAGTGTATAAAACTAAAGTCCTGCAGTTTGTGAATGCCCACCATCTTGGGAATAGGGTTATTGGCTCTGTAAACTGTCAAGTCAGGAATGTCTGAAAGAACTGAAGACTGTTTCTTAAAAGCTTCCAACTGAATCTCCTAATCTGTTTGTCCAGTGTTCTTCTAAAATGTCTTGTCACAAGGGATTTGAAGGACAGTGTAACAGTGTAGCTCTGGAAATGTCCTCAGTGGCTTTACCCAAAAGTATTTTTTGCATCCACTTGGATTTCCAAGAAAAAGCAGGATGTTTTCAGAGCTTCCAACCCTTTTTACAGGTCCAGTTGTCATTCTTTCCTCAATTTTGTAGCTCTTATCTCAACAGAAGAGCAGCTTAGCAGTTAATAAAAGAAACCCCATGTCTTAGAAAGTATGTTCTTGTCAAGTATCGCTGTTCTAAGAGATTTTGTTGCTTCTTGTGCAAATCCTGTTATATCAGCCTTTGTTTGTTGTGGTAAAAACAAAACTCATGTTGCAAGCTACACTTCCTGGGTTGAAGGTTGACAAACACTAGAGATTAAAACTGACACCTGTAAAATGCCAAGTAAGTTTTTGCCCGTTTTACCATCTCTTATTTTTGGGTGCTTTTCCCTAGACTGAGCACTGAATCTTGAAGTCATATGCCTTAGTGGCTAATCTGCTCTTTATACTATCTCACATACCAAGGTGTTACTGTTTAAACTTTAAGCCAGACTCTGGATCGGGTTGCTGCTGTTACCAGTCAGTGTTGTTTCCTGGGTCCCTAAAGCACCAGCATCATGCTGGGGAATACTGAGAGAACTTCCAGTGTGTCTCCAAATCTGTAAGTGGTTTAGAAAGTCAGATATGTTGTGGTCTGTTTGCTGCTTTTAATGAAGTTACAAAGAGGTGTGTGGTGTGGGTGGTTTTGTCTGATTACATGGGACTAACAGACCAAGCTTTAAGAATTTCCATGTTTTCCATTGGAAACATTAAGTGCTTGGGGATCATGTGCAGGAAGCTGCTTCTCTCAGCATTGCCTCAACAGCAGTCACTGACTTAGGTGACCAAACTTGGCAGGGTATGTCAGTCTTCATCCCTTAGAGTCACCACTAGGCAGTAGAGACAAAACACACGAAGCAGTTCCATTGCATTTATGAGCCTGTGCTGAATCTCCTCTGTGTTCTTTAGCTCATTTCAATATAATAATTGAAGGGTTTAGTATTCATCTTGAGTGAGGTCTGGAGGCTGAAAAAGTGATATGGGTTCTGCTAAATAAGGTTATGTGGCCATACAGTTCAGCTTCAGTGGTTTAGTGCTGTGGAGATACTGGATTAGAGGTACACAACTCTTATGTAGTGATAACCTGTTTCAAAATGAAGCTTTTACATTCCTCAGACCTCAGTGTCTGTGTACTTTACAAAATTGTTTTGATTGACTTTTGCACAAAATCTGATTTTTCCATTTTTTTTCTAGATTATTTTTACTGATAGCTTAATTCAATAAAGTCCTATACCTTGCTCCTGATTGTCTTCCTTCATTGTATATAAATCACACAGTGATTACATTGGAATCAACTGTTTTGCTGTTCCCAAATGTTTTGAATTAAAAAAAAAAATCACAACCAAGAAACCACCCTAAATAACCATACCCTGCCCCTCAAACCAACACCCACCACCTTACTTTTACAGTTTATTTGTACTTTTAGCTTCAACAAAAAGTGTTACATCTTCAAAACATGGAATGGCTTGCATCCAGTGGTCATGTTAACTGCCAAATTAAATTTACCATGTGGAGTGTCAGAATAGGATTAGAGGACAGTGTTAGGTTGTTGATTTGGGGGGGGTTCATGTCCTCCATATTTTATTTTTTAAAAGTCCTTCTTTGCTAAATTGTGAAAATTTTCTTTATTTCTGTTCTCAACTATACTGGCATTTTGACGACACTGGTGTGTATTTAGTGTCAGTTCAGGAAATTTAAGTAATATGGATTACTTTCTTCATTAAAAGTGCTGTTTTGAAATTTGGCCTTTAAAGAACATTAGTTTTTTTTCTGTATGAAAATACTGGCAATAAATGCTGAATAAGTTGATCATAACTTGTATAACTAGCTTTGAGGAAAAAATACTCGCACTACAGGGTTGGGCAGGGAGGAAGCCAAAATGTATGTTAATTAATTAAGTTGTTTATGCTTTAAATAGATGATTTTCAATTCTTGTGCTGCTGTCTTGAATGCTTAACAGGCTTGCAGTTTCAGCTTTCGTGCTCAATCTCTGGTACTATCTGAACATAAACTTGCTCTTTTCCAGAGCTGCTTAAATAGAAATACCATCCAGACAAGGTGCCTGTTGTTAAAAGGCTAATGAGTTTATATGGTTTTGATAAATTCACTCTTCTTGATGTTCCCTAGTCAGAAGTTAAGAAGCAAGCTTTGGAAGTAAAACTCTTTATCATGCACTGGTATGCTGTGTGGAGTTCCATATTGGATCTCTTGCAGGATCAATTTATCCTTTTTGTTCAAACTCACTGCTCTCAGTGACTGACACTGAGCAAGGTACTGTGCTTCTGAACTTACCAGAAACTCTCCTTTAACTTCCTTTATAGGCAAGCATCTCACTGACCTTTGGCTTTATACCTTGGAGTTCCAAGAGTCTTTAAGTACTCCTGAGGTAAGAGAAACTTGAGAGAGAAAGAGCTTTGCTTCCGCAAGCCATTTTCCTACGTCTTCCTTGTTGAGACCATGTCAGTTTGCCCTTAATTGGGATGAGATCATCTTCTATCATATTTTGAAACTGTAGTAGCCACAGCTTTATCAGATCTTGTTGACTAGAAAAAAATAAAAGTGTTTTCTAGGGAAGTGCGAAAAGTTTCTGTTCTGCAGGTTGTCAGAAAGAAGGGCTGATACTATTTCTTTAAAGACCCTGTCGTAGCTGAGGTTTTCATTCTTTGCTCACTTCTAACACCTGACTGTCTTGCAGCAGGCTTCCTGTCCCATGAGACCTGAGCTGTGAAGCTGCTTGCAGAGTCTGTGCCTGTGAGCAGATTCAAACACCAACGTGTCTTGTTCAGTTTCCATGATGGAATTAATTAAGGGTACTGTTCAGAGGAAGAAACCAAAAGTCTGGATAAATAATTCTGATTTTAATTGCCTTTTTTTACAGAGACTGGGTTGGCTGGTTTGTTCTGTTGGTTTCCTTGTGCTCTTTCTATCTCTCTTCTTTGAACTAGTCATTTGTTTTACTGATACTTAAAAGTCAGTTTCTTTGGCTCATTTTATATGTATACATTTAGCTTTGGGGCCTTTTCAGGCTCTCTTCATGGTGGAGCTCAGCAACAGTGTGTAGATTCTTCCAGCAGATGTGCAGGTTTTCGGGGGTTTCTTTGATGTCATGTGTAAATGTGGAAGCCCTGTAACACCAAAATGGTAGTATGCAAGGTTGCGTCTCAAAATCAACTGGCATTTTGGTTGCAAAAAACTAATAAATAAACTAATTAATTATACTCCTGGGACACGTGAAGTATCTATCAGCAGACCCAAATTCTTAAGGAACATTGGACTTCTAGGTTTTCTTGGCTTCTTCAGTGTCTCAAATGAGAAGGTACATTTTAAAGTATATATGCAGATACACCTGTGAAAGACTAAGGCTTTCATGAGGAGTCTGGACTATAGTATTCTGAATTTGCTTACAAAACTTCGTATGCTCTCAGTGCAATTTACATGTGTTGTTGAACTGTGAACAGCCCTCTAACCAGGCTCAGGGTGCACAGTGTTGTTCTGTTTCATCTGTTTGGGAAGCCTTGGAGTGAAATGTTGAGCATAATATTTGTTTCCAGCATCTTTCCATGCACTTGTGGATACTTCTTGCTTGTTTGAATTCCTGTTTATCTTTTCTCATTATCTCTTTCTTGTCAGTATGTAAAAACACCATTTTGATAAAAGTGCTGCAGAGTCTCCTTGGTATTAATTTTTGAACCTCTGGGTGCAGAGTCACATTCTTTGAAAAACCCAGTTCCCATTTGAAATGTCTGCCATGCAGTCCAGCGTTCATCTGACCTTGTAATGTCTTGGGGGTTTTAAAATTTCTTCATCCCTTGTTTCCAGCCATCTTTTTGTCCCTTGAAGGTCTTGGGCATACACTAACTATTTTACTTTGTATGAATGGTGTTACAAAAGTTTCTGCTAATCACTTAAATGAATTCTACCAGCAGTATGGTGCCTGAGACAAGAATCCATAGAGACACCTACTGAATGTGATCCATGGAGGTATGCAGTGGCTTTCAAGGGCTGGGGCCAGGTTTCAAGCTACCTAAGGTAGCTGGTCAGGTAGACATCAAGTCAGTGTTGTGAAACACCTAAAATATTAGCACTTGGGGCTGTAGGATGTACTTCAAATTGCCAGAAAATGTAGGGTGTTGATTCTTTTTCTGTAGGTCTTGAGAGCTACTGTTAAGCTTAGCATCTGCCATCCTTTTTTATCTGTATTTCTTTTCCACACTGGTGGCTCAGTTGGAATACTGCTTTCTTAGCTAGCCTAGACCAAGCCTTTTGATGATAAATAAGTATGATGATGTGTCTCAGCACATATATTGCCTGTCTCAGGTGTTAATGCAATTTTGAATGTGATGGCTTTTCTACCTACCTCTCTGTGCTCCTGCAGGTCACTTAGCTAAAAAATGGTATATTTCAACATGTAAAATACAGTGTAAGGGAATGGGCAGTCACTCATCTAGCCCAGAAAGAACAGACATACCTGAAGACCAGTTTTATCTGGAAATCCTGTGCGTTTTTCCCTCATGTGATATTTGCAGATAGAGGTGTAAGCAACATATTACCGTTACACGTTTGTGCAAATTGGTGAGCGCTCTACTTCTCCTGGTGTAAGTTCAGTTGGCTCCTTGCTGGGAAAGTTTGTTTCTGGTTGAAACTGAAAATGAGTGCAAGTCCTGTTCTGAAACTAGTCAGGTTCAGTTCAGACTGTGTGATTTTAAATTCCCTTCATGCATGAGGAAGCTCTGTGAGTTATGACTATCAAATCTGGGCAAAGTCTTTTTGGTTTTGGGAGAGCAGAGATATTTTTGTGTGTGACTGACAAGTTGAGGAAGACTTTGGTGTGCTGTAGAACAAAAATAATGATTGTGTCATCTCTAGTCTGAGAGGAGTTTTCTTGCATGATAAGGTCTCTTATTAGGTAGTTAGCTTTTTGGGATGACAATACATGTATATTCTTTAATAAATAACTTGATTTGAAACTTTGTGGCATGGTTTGTACTACAGTTGTAAGCAGGCATCTGTTTCTTTACTGATTCCTGCTGTCTTGTTCAATGTCATATCCCAGCCAGAAGAGAACTGAACCTGATGTCTGCTCAGAACTCCTTACTGTCCTATGTTCTCTGAAAGCCCACAGGTTTATGCTGATAAATTTTGCTGGATTCAAAAAGGTCTAAAAGGGTGCTTTGTTACTATGTCACAAGGAAGTTTTTCAGATGGAGATTTGAGAGGTCTATAAAAGCAGTAGAATGGAATGCTGATAACCTGCTGAAAATAATTCTGCTTTTAGGAGATCTGTCTTCATTGTATCAGGTGCATAAACACAGCATCTGCCTTCTAAGGAAGGAAATTGAATCCTCATAGTTGTTACTTATTTCTGATTAGACTTTTAGCTTTTTATGAAGTGAAACAAAATCAGGATGTAACACTTTCTTGTTTCCTTTATACAAGTTGCATGGAAAAGGCAAATCTTACATTGTCATTTAAAATAAGTTACTTGCAACATTCAGCATTCTAAGGTGACAATAAGCCAGTTCATATGGTGATTTTAAAAAATTGTGTCAGTGAGGAAGTTGATTGAGGTTTACTTCCATCAATTTCAAGAATTTCTCCCCCACCTTGTTTACTTTTGTAATGAAATACAGATTTCATTTGGCAAGTAAGAGGAAATAAAATCAGAATAGTAATGCACTTCCAGCAACAAGTAACAGCACTTACACATGTGCTCAAATGTTCTTAGTTTGTTTAGCACTTCTGTCATACCCTCTGTAAGCAAAACATTTGAGTTGTAAAAAGAGCTGCAGAAAACTGTTTCTCATGATCCTGGGAAATTTTTATCTTTTTGAAGAGTCTGCTGGGGTGTGGCACGCATTTAAAAATACCCACACCCCACCTCTGCCCCAAAGCAGAGCATATATGGGTATGTGCTCAGTCAAAGGCGATGTATAGGGATTTGACAAAATCTCTAAGTGCTGCTTTCTCTTGGTGGTTTTTCAGCTCTGAAGTGGAGCTCCCACTTCTGGCAGCCATGCAGGTTTTTTTTCTGGTACTTTTTCCCACTGAAGAGATGAAGGTTAGTTTCTCTTAAATCTAAAGCTTTAAGAAGAAGGCAGAATTCTCTGCTAATGTACAGGCGTTTGTTTTCATATTTACATGCCCAAGAGTTCCTGTTTGTGGGGGAAAATTCTTAAAATTGCACTAACTTTTGGAACCTTAATCTGCCACAGATGTAGCATCTGCCATGTGTTAGTATTTGTAGATACTTCTTGTTTTGTCATTAAGAGCTGTATTTTATATGAATGCACATGTTGAAGTTTGCAATCCACATAAACCCATGTAGTGAATTTATCAGTATAAAAAGTCTTTGGGTTTGGCAAAAGTTGGTCAGTGTCTTTATGCAGGGAGTTAAACATTTATATGGGTAGCAAAAGAACTGTGTGCTATAACTGAGGAAGAATTCAGAATGACCGATGGTGGACTGCAATAGCTTTATTTTTTATTTCAGATTTCGACCTATTAAAGGAAGGCAAGAAGAACTCAAAGAGGTGATTGAACGTTTTAAGAAAGATGAGCACTTAGAAAAAGCCTTCAAGTCCTTGACGTCAGGTGACTGGGCCCGGCACTATTTTCTTAACAAGAACAAAATGCAGGAAAGGTTGTTCAAGGAACATGTAGGTGTATTTGTAATTAATGTGCTTTTTCAGATGGGTGAAAGGCAAAGAAAAAGTAAAAATTTCTTAAGAATGTAGCAATAGTAAAGCAATCGAGTGCTCTGTTATGTGTTGTTTTACTGTTTTTTATGAGAAACTTCCTTTGTTTTTTAAAGCCTATCCAGACACACCCTCCCTTTTTTTTTCTTGTTAACTTGCATTACCTTTTATTAATAGAGTGTATAAAGGAAGGAGTTTTTCCCCTTCATCATTTGTTTGTATTGTGATTTGTTTGGGGTTTTTGGGGTTTGTTTTAGGGTTTGTTTTTTTTTTTTTTTTTACTTACAACTGTTCTAAATCAAATTGGGTGACAAAGGAAGATAAAGGAAAAGGGAGTAGCCTTGTTACCTCAAAATCCCCAGTTGTTATGGGTATAGGGGCTATACCCATAAGGGTTGTTCCTCCTCCACTTCCCACACCCCAATTCCATTTTGTATGTAGCAGAACAGTTTTTGATTCTCAAAGTTCAAAGCCAAAAAAATCATAGTACCATTTGCTTGACAAAAAAAAAAAAAATTGCTTCTTCAAGAATGAGTCTACTGTTTCCAGGTACAACTAAAAAGAATATGGCCTGCTTTAAAATACACCAAATCTAGTAATGTAAGAAAGATTTAGCAGGAAAAGTTATGCTTTGTTAGAGTGGTTTCATTAGTTGGACCAATTTTGTACCACTCTAGGTATCTTTAATTTTCTTAAAATCTTTGGATAATCACAGTACCTGTGTGAGGATTCCTGCAAGTCACTGTGAAGAAATAAGATCAACATAATATGTATAGCTTAAATGTATAGAAACATAAAAAGTATAGAAATGCATTTCAGCAGATAGCATTCTGCTCCAGCATCCATGTTGTGTGTGTTTTTGTACAGTTCACTTTCATTATTTATATAAGAAATTCTTCAGTGCTTTCATTTTGTCTGTAACAGACAAATACTGGGTTTTTGCATTGCAGGTATTTATTTATTTACGAATGTTTGCAACTGACAGTGGGTTTGAGATACTTCCTTGTAATCGGTATTCTTCTGAGCAAAATGGAGCCAAAATCGTTGCAACAAAAGAATGGTAAGAAATACAGTTTACTGTTGTGTTCTGTTTCTGTCAGTTTTTTGAAAGAATCTATAAATATATATCAAAAAGTGTGATTTAGAATTGAAACTGCAACCAGTGAAATAGATTTGTATTGTTACTTGAAAATTGAATTTTCTCTCTGTTTTTGCTAAGTACTTAATACAGGATCCATGCCTCTGGAAGGTAGGACATGCCTTTGTATGTCAATATGCCTTTCTATGTTTGGGTTTATGCATATAGTGTTCACTATACTTTTTTTTTTTAATCTTGTTTTCAGTCAGAGAATTGTTTTTCTCTACTCAGGAGTTGTTAGACTTCCATGAAAAACATGACTTTATGGCAGATTTGTTACACAGCAAATAATTGTGGGAGAAATTCGTTTTTTGCCTTTTGTAAAGAGGTGTTGTTTGTGTATTTTGATTGTGCAAGATAAATCTCTCCTGGAAGCAGAAGGCTGGAACCCCAGTGTGTCCCATCTCATTTTGGCACATCTGAGTTTCATTATAAGCATGTGTGTGGCAGCACCAGCAGATTCTGGCTTAATTCAGATTTTAAAATCATTTCAAATGTAGACACCAATTGTATGAGCTTTGCTTTGTGGCAGTACCCATTCATACCAGCACACCTAAGGTGAGGAAATGAGGTTATGTTCACACTGGGATTGAGTGGCCAGACACCCTGCTGATGGCAACACAACCTCCATGTGTTGTAGAGGAAACTTTAAATATGGTGAGGACAGTTTCCACCTCTTCATGACCAGAGCTGAGAGTTCCACAATCCTGATACAACCTAAAAAATACTGATTATGTTTTGGGGGTTTTTGGGTTGGTTTGTTTGTTTGTTTTTTTGGTTTTTGGTTTGGTTTGGTTTTTTTTCTTTGTTTTGTTTTGGTTTGGTTTTTTTTGGTGGTTTTGTTTTGTTGGGTTTTTTTGGGGTTTTTTTTTTGTTTTGTTTTGTGGTTTTTTGTTGTGGTTTTTTTTGTGGTTTTTTTTGTGTGGTTTTTTTTTTTGGTTTGGTTTGGTTTTTTTCTTTTTTTTCTTTTTTTTTTTTTTTGTTGTTGTTGTTTTTGTTTTGTCATTGCTGTTGTTTGAATTCACTCCTTGGCTGATTCTTTGGGGTAGAAGCTTTGCATTTAAGTGTGTTGAAAATAGATTAACTTTTCATGCTCAAAATCTAGAGTAGCCTGAGAAGTGAGTGAGACAGGAGGTCTGCATCTTAACCCTGCTGATATCTGGAAACCTGTCAAGAATCAAAACTAGAGATTAGAGTTATCAGCACTCTCTGTCAAAGGAGAAATTTGCACTTAAATGGCTTTGCTTTTAGTTCCTGTCCTTCATATAATTTTAGTATCTCCATGGTCATTTCTGTCAGAGTAATATGGAATGGCCACTCTGAAGAGCAGTGGAAACAACACCCACGCAAGAAAATGGAAACTCTGTGCTCCTACTAGGCTGAGTATTCCGTGCCTCTGCACTGCTGTAGTCATGATGGCACATGGGCTGTCTGCACACAAAGGCTTTGTGGTTTTGTTGATTTTTGTAGGTGTCATTCCCCCTCCTCACTCTTATTTCAAGGACCAGCTTCATGCTGAAGAACTACTTGTGAGTGAGGAAAACATCTTGCTTGAATTCCAACCTTTGTTAGAGTCACTACTGGGCCTCATTTAAAAAGCTGTGGATCTCAAAGCATTTTCATTATGCTGGGTTTTCCTGGTCACAGGATGAAGTTCAGGAAACACAAGCAAGAGCAGCTGGAGGAAGTAAAAATTTCTCAAGTGGTGATGGGGGGAGGGAGTGTACACAAATGAAAAAATCTTGCTTTTGGTTTTAACAATTGCAGAAGCTGGAGTAATCAACTCTTGCAAGCAGCCTCAGGAAATTGTAGAAACAATGGTCGTAATTGTTTCTGACATCAGATTTGATGTAATTGATTCGATAATAACTTTTCTGTGAAATTATTTTGTAATTTTGGCACATGTCGTCTTATTTCTGCTACTCTTTTTATATTAAAGGAAACGAAATGATAAAATAGAACTACTTGTGGGCTGTATTGCTGAACTGTCAGAAATGGAAGAAAACATGCTGCTGAGACATGGGGAAAATGACTTCAGTGTCATGTATTCCACACGAAAAAACTGTGCACAACTATGGCTTGGTCCTGCTGCATTTATCAACCATGGTGAGTAGTAAGTATAGGAAGCGTGTTGAAGAGCATGAGGAATTCAGAAGTGTTGTATGTGAGCCAAACAGCACAAGAACTTGGAGAAAAGTGTCTGAATCTGGCATACTATATTAATGTAGGACAGAATCATACTGGGATTTTCCCAGCCAGAGCTAATCAGCTGTGAAACTCAGAGAAGGCTCTAGGAAGCGATGCTGTCTTCCTTGAAAGAGACTTTGGAAGTAGCAGCTAAATTAGTGGAGCGTATTTTGGGTTACCTTGAATTCCTTGTGAACTCAGTCGACAGTAACATCTTCATTAGGTGAACTTTTTACGGCTCTTTAACCTTTTGCAGAAGCTTAGCTGATTGTGTTGCATTTGTATACCAAAGGAAGAGCAGGTAGGATTGAAGATGAAACTTTACCTTAAAGAGGATGGAAAGTGGACATTTGTGATAGCATAGGCAAGAGCTCAGAAACGCAGCTATACCAAAGCAGGAGTCTTTTGATGTATGGCTTTGTGCAGTACTAACTTAACTCCCAGTATTTAGTTGAGATTCTGCAGTCTTTGAAGTCAAAGTGAATCCTTACTTTAGATATCTACAACTATTCATGTTTCAGGTCTTATCCACAGTTAATTGACTTTATCTTTTGGACCTTTTTCAGATTGCAGACCTAACTGTAAGGTAAGCAAGAAATCATAAATAAATCAAGTACCCCACTTTTTATTTCTTTATCCTTCCAACTTTTCTTCTCCAACTGTTTTACTTTTATTTGTTACTCAGATACTGTGCAGCTTTAATGATTAACCTTTTTTTTTCCCTTCCTGTCATCCGCTTCTCCAGTTCGTATCAACAGGCAGAGATACAGCATGTGTGAAAGCTCTAAGAGATATTGAACCTGGAGAAGAAATCTCTTGTTACTATGGAGATGGGTTTTTTGGAGAAAATAATGAATACTGCGAATGTTATACCTGTGAAAGGTATGCATTTATGTAAATGGCTTTCAAATTGAATTGGGCATATTCATGATTTATTTTGCGAAACTGAAAGTCCTTTATTATGAGTACTCAGATTTTTGGACACAAAATAATTGCTTCCTACCTGTTTGCTGTAATGATTTTTCTGTGTTGTTACAGAATGATGATGATTCCTGAGAACTCTGTGTTGTCTTAATCTGTTGATTCTCCATTCTGGAGATTAGCCCAAAATGAGACAGAACAAAACAGGGGTGTAGATTCTTAAAAATATTTGTACTGAATAAAGTAGAATTGGAAGGAAAAGCAGTTACAGCTTGTACAAGACCATTATCCCCAACTTTTGCTCTTCTTTGCACTTGATAAAGCAAATTCCATTAGTGTTTTATTTGTGGACCTGAAGTTCTCTTCTGCTGGGAATGGGCAAAGTAGTTTTTCACCCAGTGTTCTTAGAACTTGGGGGTTTGTGCATTTGTAATTATCTACTGGTTTGGACTGTATTTGCTTCTCTCTGTCCATCATTCAATATTTGTTTTTCACATGTGCTGTCCCAACCTGGTTTCTTCACATGAGTTGAAAGAATTCCATAGTTGATTTTTGCCATGTTGAAATTTCGGCTCACTGTGAGCAGGGAGGCTCAGCATCATCTGAGAGAGCTTCACTCAATTGCAAGAGGAGCTGCACAGAACTCACTGTTCTGTTAGATCTAACTGTAGGAGGAAAAACCCTATAAAGGACAAAATACTGCTCATATTGAGAAATAGCTTAGTGCACCTGCATATAAATAGTTTAATAATCCTACTTCCATTTTTATTAGCTACTTTGGTCACTAACGAATCTTGAAATTAAAGGGAAAACACTCTGGCATGGACCTCCAAGCTCATGTGATATTATGTCTTTCCAAGTGAAGGATGTAATCTCAGACTTTATCTCGAGAGCTGCTAGTAAAAATGTACTTCAGTCCTGGAGACTCTAAAGTCTTGAATAAATAGACACCAGAATTGTTCTTGCCTTGTGACATGGAGTGGTGTGGGGTTTTTCTCAAGTTCTTTTGATCACTGATTTCAGTGTAATATGGGCATACTTTCTTTTTCAGGATAAATTACTTTTCTGTGTCTGAAAGTTTTCATTAACTTGTTAAGTACATGAAAATGTTATTTTTTTAAAGCTAATGTTTGGGTCATTCTAACTTTAGGAATCTGCTTTTCAATTACAAAACTGTAGTAGAGGCAGTCAAATATATATTTTATTTTGGGAGGAGTTAGGACTCATTTTTTTGCTTGTTTCAAGACTGATGAGGCAACAGTCACTTTGTATACCACAAGAAATTAATATTTAAGTGTCTCAATTTTAACTATGCTGTAAAGAGTGTTAATTTGCAATATTAAAATGCTGGGATCTAAGGATCTCTGGGTATTTTTGGAGCAGTGGGAGATTTGGCACAGTACAATTTCTTTCAAGCCTCCACAAGTCATCACCAGGAAGATTTGCATCTCTCTACATATGTCCATGTACTCTTCCTAGGTGATCCTGCTGTTCTTGCTGGCCAGCTGAGACATTTAGACATCCAAGATGACAGGTAGAGGACAAAACAGCCCACAAAATAGTAACAAATTCTGTGGCTATTGGTATCATTGATCCAGATACACCTGGGATCCAAATTACTGTATATGAAACAAAACTCTTAAGTTTACATTAAGATTTCTTAATACCTTGTGTCCTCTTTTTATTTGTAGACGTGGAACTGGTGCTTTTAAATCAAGAGTGGGATTGCCAGCACCTACTCCTGTGATTAACAGTAAATATGGACTGAGAGAAACAGACAAACGATTGAACAGACTTAAAAAGTTGGGTGACAGCAGCAAGAATTCAGACAGCCAGTCCATCAGCTCTAACACTGATGCAGATACCACTCAGGAAAAAGGTAATGCAAGTAAGTAAGGAGAAGAGCTTAGAGTCATTAAAGGCTTCACAAAAACATGGAAAACTTTCACAGTGATGGAATTCCTCTCTTAGTGTTGAGATGCTTCTCACATACTGGTCGCTAAAACTAATTTATTCAAGAATCTGAAGGCAATTTAAACAGCAAATTCATGGGTTTCCACAAGTATTTGAAGAACAATAGGTGGTACGTTCTTCTTTTGTTTTCCTTTTTTTAATATCAAAAGTAATTATTTATAAACATGTCCGTTAAAGTCCTGCCAATAATTTCTGTATTTCAAAATACAGTAAACTACCACAGGCAGTAGTATGGTTTAGGAAAGAAAACTTGCATAGTTTGAATTCACAGGAAGAGAATTTTTAAATAAATACTCTTAGTAGATATTATTAAACAAATAGTTGTTTCCTTTAGAGGTCTTTTAAATTGGACAGCTCTTCTCTTTCCACATCCAGAATTGATAGTTCAGGCACCTCTTGTGCAGTGAAAGTGCACAGTTAGTAATTTCGGAAGAAATTGGAAGGGATTTTTGTTTGTAATCTTCCTGCAAGACTTCTCTCCATGGAGTATAGGGAGTATGATTTATTTGTTTTCCCCACTTCCCCACCTCCACCAACCTCAGTATGGGCAAAATACAAATTATTTAAACTTTGATTTAACTGTTAAACAGGTTTGGAACTTTGTAAAATACTGCAGTTCCATCTGTCTCCTGTTTGCTGCTGTGATAGTAAAAAAATGAAACACAAAAAACATAAAAACCCAACCAACGAATGAGAAAAAAACCTTAAAAAATGTCCCCAAATCTTTTTATGATTTCTAATTACCAGTATTTAGAGTTGCACCTCTGTTGAGCAGACAAAACTCCTTTGCTTGCCACAGTAGGCAGTAGTTTCACTGAAACTGAAAACATTACATTAGATAAAGGTGTTGGGGGTATTTTCTTCCTTCTCCATGAAAAAAATCCTGGAGATAATATTAGATCATGCTGACAGTCAGATTTTACTGGAATAATACTCAGCAAAAGCTGTGAATAATGTCAAATAGATATATTTTTTTTAATTGATAGAAGAAGAAATTCAGTAAAAACACAGCTTGGTATACTGGGGGTAGTGAGGAGAAGTATATCTAGAAATGTTGATGTACTTGTGGCCTGTTTGGCAATTCCTTTCATGTGTTGATAAGTTGCAAGTTAAGCAGTCTCATTCCTTACTACATACTATCTATCTTGTCTCATGGATTATTTTGAGGTGCCCCAAATAAATGAAATAACTGTAGTATTTGGGAGTGGGAAATTCAGGATATAGTAGTGTCATACAAAACTGCTTTTTTTCTTTTTCAGCTAACAGAAAATCTTCAATTGGTGTAAAAAAGAGCAGCAAAAATCGAACATTAACCAGACAGTCTATATCAAGAATTCCAGCATCATCAAACTCTACCTCATCTAAACTAACTCATATAAATAATTCCAGGGTACCAAAGAGACTGAAAAAGCCTGCAAAGCCTTTACTTTCAAAGATAAAGCTGAGAAATCAGTGCAAAAGGCCAGAGCAAAAGAATGCTTCTCGAAAGCTTGAAATGGGAAATTTAGTTCTCAAAGAGCCTAAAGTAGTTTTGTATAAAAACTTGCCCATTAAAAAGGACAAAGAATTGGAGGGACCAGTCAAAGTTGCAGTCTCTAGTGGATGCTTAACGAGGCATGCAGCGAGAGAACATAAACTGAATTCTGTGAAAGGTGCTTATGAGCATGGTGGTATTGCACCCTGCACATACATCACGAGGAGGTCGATGAGAACAAGGATGAGTTTGAAGGAGACCTCTGACACAAAGCTTGAACCAAATACATTGGATAGCTATAAGAGTAACTTGACTGGAACACAGTCGGACATTGCAGAGCAGCAGTCTCGTGCGTTAAACGACAACAATGTGACTCATGGACCATCACATAAAGGAGAGGGTCGGTGCCAGAAAAGTGATGCAGGCACATCAAAAAAGAAATCTCGACAAGGAAAGCTTGTGAAACCATCTTCAAAAACAGAGGAAACTGATACTATGCACAACACACCTGTGAAGGATGAAGTACCAGATTTGATTAGTTCTCATTCAGAACTTGAAGAGAGGAATAATGCGGTGGACACACCTGTTGGCTTTAAAGACTGTATCCCTGGGTCTGGTGGCTGCTCTGTAACAACTGACAATTTTAAAGCAAAAGATAGCTTTAGAACTGCAAAAAGTAAAAAGAAAAGACGAATCACGAGGTATGATGCACAACTTATCCTTGAAAATAGCTCTGGGATCCCTAAACTGACTCTTCGTAGGCGCCATGATAGCAGTAGCAAGGCAAATGATCAAGAGAGCGATGGAATGAATTCTTCAAAAATAAGCATAAAATTAAGTAAAGACCATGAAAAAGATAATAACTTATATGTAGCAAAGCTAAATAATGGGTTTAACTCAGGATCAGGCAATAGTTCAACAAAATTAAAAATACAGCTAAAACGAGAGGACGAAAACAGAGGGGCATACCCAGAGGACCTTCATGAAAATGGTGTGTGTTGTAGTGAAACTCTCTCCCTTTTGGAGTCAAGAATGGAAGTAGATGATTATGGTCACTATGAAGAGGAAACAGCAGATGAATCTTCATCAGAAGAGGATGATGAAGAGGAAGATGACTATGATGATGAATTTGATGACTTTATTCCTCTTCCTCCAGCGAAGAGATTAAGGCTTATTGTTGGCAAGGATTCAATAGATATTGATATTTCTTCCAGGAGGAGAGAAGATCAGTCTTTAAGGCTCAATGCATAAGCTTATAGGTCTTAAACTGACCTGGATGTCATTTCTAAAAAAAAATTTTAAATAATTAAAAAAAAAAAAAAAAAAAACCCCAACAAAAATTCCATTTGATTATTTCTCAACTAAAGAACTTTCTGAAAAACTTAGTGGCAGCACTTCTTTATTCACCTATCAACATAATATTGTAGAAAGTGTACAGCATACTGACTCTTCTTAAGTCTGATTTGTGCAGATTTTTATTGTACTTTTTAATAGCCTTCTTATGTGCAATTCTGAGTTAGAGGTAATGCTCTGTTGTAAAATAAAGGCTAAAGCAAAGTTACGAAATTGTATCAGATCTTTCCATGCAGGACAGTGAGAATACAGTGTGGCTACAGAATTATTTTTGATCAGTAGGAGCGTTAGTTTGCTCTTACAATATTTGACTAAACAATTTACAAAATCATAGTAGCAGCATATTAAGGTTTTCTAGTATATGTTAACATCACCAGCAATGATCTACAGCTTTCCGATTTTTTTGCTAGATGGTTTTTCCCCCTTCGAGTTTGTCAGTTTTAACACTGTATGCTGTCCCAGACGTACTGTTTGTGGCCTTTGTTATAGTAGCAAACTGTTGGTTGGAAGTCAAATTGATTTCTTTAAAAAAAGAGAAAAAAATATGAAAAGGTGTTGACAATTTGCTGACTTTTTAGTACATTATATGTACAAGGGTAGCAGTATGCAGAATAAAGTTTGGATATGGTGTATTTATTGCTTGTTACGTAAATTAAACACCTTGTATTTAACACTTTTCAATACTTTTAGATAAAATTGTTCTTTGCAAGAATGATTGGTGCTTATTTTTTCAAGAATTTGCTGTGAAATAATGTGATTACGACGGGCAACATTTATCCAATGAACTGCAGTTATCCTAAATTGGTTCTTCATATTTTTCTGTTGCACTTGTAAAATGCTACAAGGAATTTAAAGAAAAATCTATTCACTTTAACTTATGATAGTTTTATCAAATTAAAAACAACTAAGTCACAGCTTTTGTTCTGTGGTAACCTAAGAATTGTTTGTCTTTTAAGAACCAGTTGTAAAAGAATGAAAAAATATGTATATGTTGTAAATATTTGTGTGTTGTGAGAAATTTTGTCATAAGAAATTGAGATAACTTGCCAGAAAGGTTTTTAAGTCTAGAAATACCATGCCAATAAAATAGGAAACTGTAAACCTAGTTTTAAACTCTGCATCAGTTGGAGTTCTTCGCTCATACATAATTCACTTAATACTTCAGAGTCTGCTTTATAATAATGAAGAGCATCAGGGTGATCTTTGGCTCTTTGGTTTTTAATAAAAGAATGTTAGGAAACTTCTGGGCACAATGGACTGTTTGTATGTATGAATCAGCTTTCTAAGTAATTTTTTTCAAAAAGATCTGAAACACCAGAGTTGACATAACTGTGTATTGCTTTGGTCTGTAGTATTTGTGTTTCTACTCGACTGTGGATTAAGGTTTCGAGTTTTTGTATCTAGAGGTGTAGAAATACAAGTTTCATGCTAAAACAGGTGCTGTTGGGTCAGCTGAACCCACTGTTGGCTGCTCAGGATTTTCATGTCAATTCCAACTCTCTCTGCCCTAAAGATCAAGAGCTTGAGTTACATGGCCACTGTGTTACCCAGTGGTGAAAGCATTAGTGGTGAGAATTAAGTGTAGAATTGAACCTAAGACTTGTAACTTTGTCAGTCTTTGGGAAAGGCCTTGTGTCATGCCAGGGTGTGCATGTTTTTAGAATGCGGGTGGATCTCTCTGTGCAGTCCATGGCTCATACTTTCACACCTTGGCCTTCAGTTCAGGAAAGACTGCACAGATACTTTGGTGAGTATGCTCACAGCTCTAGTGATTGGTCTTGTGGGGTCTTTAATTATACTGTATCATAAAATGGGTTAAAGGAGAGAGAGATGGGTTATTAAGGGCTTGCCTTAAAGTCAGAAGTGTCCAGGAAACAGCTGGTGACAAATGACACTAATACAGCTCTTTCTTCTAGAATTCACAGGTGTTGTGACTGGATGCTATGCTCTACAAGCATTTCTGGCTGTACCAGCGAAAGCTGAACATAGTCTCTACGTACTTTTACCTGCAGCCCTTCTGTGTCCTGCTGCTCCTGCTTGCAGGTTCATACTCAGTGCTCCTCTGGCAGCCTCGGTGGGTGTAGTGGTGGAGGGTTGGTTTGCATAAATGTCATTCACCTGGATGTGTGAGGGAAAGGGGGTCAATGTAGCAACTAAACAGTGCCCACCATTGTA
The DNA here is from genome assembly GCF_024509145.1 of Vidua macroura. Taxonomy (NCBI): domain Eukaryota; kingdom Metazoa; phylum Chordata; class Aves; order Passeriformes; family Viduidae; genus Vidua; species Vidua macroura. The sequence goes on along the minus strand of NC_071576.1, from coordinate 48,043,120 downwards.
GGTACTTATGACCAGTGTGCTCAAGAGTGAGGTTAGGGCTTGCTATACCAGCATCAAGCAATGAGAGCAGATGATAAAACAGAAGAAATTTTAAGTGAATCGTGCCCTTAGAGGAAGAAGCTGTTTTCCTGGAGTGGATGATCCTCCTAACTCGTAGTTCAGCCAGCCCCTTAATGAGAGTTGCTTTCCTTTTCCTTTGGTGTGAAAGTAAGTACAGTAACTCTGGGCATCAGGATCTCTGGATTGGTCTTGTTCACTGAACAACCTTCCTGTCTTGGAGAATCTGGAACAAAAGCTCCTAGTCATTTCCATGGTCACGTCCTGCTGTACAGATGTTTGTGTTACAGATACCTTGAAAACAAATGTGTTCCCCCAAGTGGGGCAGGCGGGCAGGGCTTCCACAACCCCAGTTGTGCCCCCTTCCCCTGATGCAGGAAGTGGGCATTTTTTCTTTTTAAATCTATATGTGGAATGGTGCATCTCAATGTTTCCGTAACCTTGGTAGCAGGGGAAAGTGTATGTTTGTCACCTGTATGAGAACCTGACAACCTGGCCATGTTTCTTGTCCAGATTGCAAAGCACTATGGAGTTCACAGTGCTTTGACTGTCAGAGACCCTGTTTAGGTTTGACATCTCATTGCCCAGAATACTGGTAAGAAAAGCAGCCACAGCTGAGTAGGTTTGGGGTGACCACAGCACCTTTTAGCAGGTTGAAGAACTGGAGGAAGTGTATTATAGATAGGCTTTGCCACCTCGTTGTGCATTATGTGTAACAGGTTGTTCAGCTATAAAAGAAACACCCCAACCACTATGAAAATGGCAGGCTGGCTGACTGCAGATTTGGGAGCATCCTGTCACATGTAGTTATGCTCCCAACCCCTTACATAGCCAAAGTATGTTCATGTCTCTTTTTGGCTGGGTTTTTTTTCTGGTTTCTTGTGCATTTTGCCTAGTACTGCCAGTTTACCTTCTTTAAAGTCAGCTCAGAAGCAGTTCTTTGCTCCCCATATGTGTAGGATTGGTTGCCCTTTTTAGAATGAAAGGTTGAAGGCTTGGGAGCTGTGCAGAATGAGACTTACTGAAAGTCAGCTAAATTTGCATTATATCGTCTAGTATCATGCCTTTTCCTAAATCCCCCTCCGCCATGAGTATTCTCTTGTTTGGGCTGGGTCTTAAGTAAACCTATGGCCTTGCATAATCTCTGTTGGCCCTTCCTAAACTCTTGATTTCACAAAGTAGGGAGGTTATGGTGGCTTGCTGTTCTTCAGCATCACTTCATGGCAGCAACAGTAACATTTCTTTGCTCTTTTTTGCCTGCTATAGGTCCTGCTTTTTGCCGGCCAAGGGAGCTTCTGTGGCAGTTGTGCTTGAGTTCAAATACCTTGTTTACAAATATTTTATAACTATTTTTATTATTGCAAGGTATACCAGTTATTTCACTGTTACTCCTCCCCACAAAGGAAATCCTTTACTTCTTCCCAGGCATCTACATTTGACTTAACTGTAATTTTACTTGGATATATTCTTGCAAGGAATTTGATCAGAACAGTTCCTGCCACAGACACGGAGTATGGGTGGTCAAGTGGTGTTGTTGGAGGACTCCTTGTTGCATGTGCAGGTATCTCAATGCTGAAACGGATATGGGGCCAGTGAAAGTGTGTTGCTTGGGAATGGCCTTATCTTAACAAGCAGAGATTTGTGTGTTCAATAGTGAGTTTCAGTGAAGTGTGGAGCTATTGATGGAGCCAGCAAACCATAGGTTTTTCCACTGCTGCTTTATGATGTTCATCAGAAGTGAGTTATATTTAATAATTAGATTTTTAGTCCTTTTTTTTTTACTTCAGTCCCCATTAATTTAAGACTTTGACTTAGTGATCCTTGTGGGTCCCTTCTAACTCAGAATATTCTGTGATTCTCTGTAATTCCCATGTTTGGCCACACTATGACAACCTTGGTGGTAAACTGGTAGATCCAGTAAGATGTGGCCAGCAGGTCAAGGGAGTGATTCTTGCCCTCTACTATGCTTTCATAAGATCCCACCTGGAGTGCTGTGTCCAGGTCTGGAGTGCTCAGCACAGGAAAGACACAGATGGGTCCAGAGGAGGAGCACAGAGATGGTAAGAAAGGCTGGAGCACCCTATGCTCCATGAGGCTGGAGACTGTGAGGACAGGGAGAGAGCTGCAGTTGTTCAGCTTGGAGAAGGGCCACAGAGAACTTTGGAGCACCTTCCAGCACTGAAAAGGGGCCTGCAGGAAGGCTCAAGAGGGACTTTTCACAAGTGATAGGACAAGGGGCGATGGCTATAAACTGCAAGACAGGAGGTTTAGATTAGATGTTAGGAAGAAATTCTCTACTGTGAGGGTTGTGAGACACTGAATCAAGTTGTCCAGAGAAGTTGTGGATGCCCCATCCCTGTCAGTATACTCGCACGTTCATTCATCCCTGCCCCTTCGGCAGGATACTCGCATCCTGTTTCTTTCCAAGATAATTCCTACCTTGCTACAGAAATATTTTTCAAAATGCTTTCTTTTCCTCCTTTGAGTTTGCAGAGAAACCCTGAGGTGAATAAAACTCAAGACAATACTGTCTGCAATTCCATAGCCAAGTTGCAAAAACATTCCAAGTGGTAAAACGATAAAACTTAACTGATCAACAGCAGTGCAAAATCTTTGCAACTGACTTTGAAATACAATTTTTCACAAAGTAATAACCTCTCATTTTTTAACAAATTAACAAATAAAACCATGAGGCTGACTATGCTAAAGTTCCCCTAAAACTCAGTGTAGAGAAGCAGGCATTTTCAGAAGTTCTAATTTGACTAGATGGAATTCAACCCATCTTTAGAGGAAAGTCTCAAAATAATTTAAAAATTAACAAATAAGAAATTCAAAACCTGCTTTTATACCCCCCAAGGAAGCCAGCTGGCTTGTCTCACCTGTGCATTGGTTTAGCATAATAGTATTTTGCATCTGGAAATTGCTTTGTAAAATGCTTGTTGCATTTTACTGATTCATTTTTCACACCTGCACTACTTACAGGTTTACCTGTTGCAAACCAGGCTCCAGAGGGGATGCCAGTAATACTGAGCAAAATTTTCCTGTCTGAGGTGACACCGTGTCTCTCCCTGGACTTGCATGTGCTGGCGTCTGCCAGCTGCAGCTATCTGAGCACGGTTACAGCGGACGTGTGAATCAGAGCCGCTGTCTGGGGTCAGGGCAAACCTGCAAAAGTTTCTCACTATAGCCCACCTATCCCTTCATTAAAGGACTCTGCAGCAGGATATGGGGAGTTATGCTGGTTTGTACCAAGAGGCAAGACTTCCAAAAGCCAAAACACTTAATGCAGCTTTGTTCCAACGATGGCTTCTCCCCTTCCTCTCCTTCACTGTTGTGGACTAGCTCTTTTATCCATTGACTGTTACGGTTCCCAGCACTAGGTGGCACTAAGATTCCAAGAGAGGGACTTCTCAACCATGTATAGCCCTGCTCCCGGTTAAGGGATCAGTTTGTATTAGTTACAAGTTGTTTGGCCATTTATTATTTTGTATGTGAGGTATCCTGGGAGTGTATCTGAGTGTTACATGGGGAAAGAAAACAACCAGCCGTGCTCGGCAAGGACAGTTTGGGAATAACTTGGTGCTGAATGCTGCTGTGCTCCTGCCGGTTTTAATCCTTTTGCATTCCACCAGGAGTTTTCCCCCTTCAGCCTTCTCCATGCCTGTCTCTGTTTCCGTTAGTCAGAACGACTCCTGCCAAGGGCAGGCAGGCCGCATGTGCTGCTGTGCCCTGCATCCTGCTGGGAGCCACTTGCCACTGTGTTAAAGGTCCTTGTGCAAGGGGCACTACCAGTACAGGAGCAGTGGGACATGATGAGAAAAGAGTGGAAAAAAGCAAGCAGTGTATCATCCTCCTCTCGTCCCCTGAGTCTATAGGAATTCTTTCTTGGTCGAGATCCAGTATTAACACTTGCCTCAGGAATGCCATAAGGGTTCTTGAGGGGGAAGGGTTGTTGGCTGGTCTTACAGCTCCCAAAATCAAGTGAGAGCAAGTTGGCTGCTGCCTGTCCTGTTGCTATGCAGTACTTTTAAATTAGTATTTGCTATGGGGTTGTACCTCCACGCTATGTGCTAGCAGCTGTAGGAAGATCCTGGCCATCTAGGCAGCATCTCTTTCTGGAATACTGAACTCTCTCATGTTTGGTTTACTTGCTATTCTCCTCCACACAGTGAGGTATTTATTATCTGAGCAGACCTGGTAGAATAATTTCTGTGAAGTCTTAACAAAAATGATGGATGAATACAAAAAATTAAAGGTGTAGCTGAGCACTACCTGACTTTCATTCAACCCCGGCTATGTGGCCATTTTTCTTTGTTCTGCAGCCCTGCCTTGCTGCTCTCAGAGAAACCATGTGGTTTAGTCTACAGACTCTTACTTTTGCCCATGCCTTTTTTAGATCAAGAATTACCCAGAACAATGCAGCAACAGTCTACCACATATCCCAATGGTCTTGAAGGAGATCAGAGTTACAGTTAGCAGTTCGTTCCTTAAGGGAACAGAGCCGTGACACACTTTGAAATAGCATTGATCTAAACACTGATTAAAGTGCAGAGAAAAGACCTTCTGTAGAGGTTTAAGAGTTCCCTGATTGACTGGGACATCCAGTCAGGAGTGACAATGGTCAGGGGTGCAAGAAATCTTGGTTGGCTCTTATCAGTTGCTTGTGTCCCTCTGGGTCCCAGAATCCAAATTTTATTTGTTTAGTAAAAGCAGAACAATACCTAAATGCTGATCTGCTCTGAAAGTCTGGCTTAGGTTGGGTGCTCCAGAAAGTCTATCTGACTCACAGAAAGGAAGGTGGAGAGATAGGAGGCTCTACCAAATCTATAACATCTATCAAAACAGCATCTTTAGATGCTTTTAATCAGTGACTGAGTAGTCATAGTTATCAGTGGGTTAAGGGCCCTGAGAACTAAGCTTTTCCACAACTTACTGGGAAATGCCTTTGGCAGAACTAGCCGGCTGGGGAGGCAGAAGGGGATCTGCCCCCTCACTGCAGCTCTCCCAGTCTGCACATGCGATCTGTGGTCGAAGTGAGTTGGTGACAAGCACAGCACTGTGCACTATAGAGTCTGAGCCATCCCATGCTGCCATTCATGCTGCAGTCCCAGCAACACAGGGGAAGTCTCTGGAGGAAAGGAGCAGTTTGTTTGAGTGCCTGGGGATCAAGACTTCTTGGCTGCATTGCTCAGGGAAGATTGCAGTGGATATTCTTTTATGTAGTCCTGAACTTTTCCACCTTATATTTATTACTTCTGTTCTTGTGCTTCCTTCAGAGTCACCTTACTAGACTTCCCTTACACATCACCAAAGCATTTGAAGTCTGGCTCCTCATCTGTGATCTGTCTGCAAAACAGAGATTATCTTGCCCATCACCTAATAAAGCCTTTAAGTCCAATAAAGCTGTAAGCTCCTCAGGACAAGGACTTTTCCTAGTTATGCAAATTTTTATGTATGTAGTATGAGCCTTGAATTAGGTACCTGTATCTCATATAGCTAGAACAGTAAAATTATTAAAACACCTCTTTTTTTCATTTTAGATTGTAGAAGATATAGGGCAACAGTGACTTTCCTACATTCCTTTTTATCTTTTGGAAAAGCTTTTACCCCTGCCCTAACCTACCATATCTGTACAAGTGAGACTTGCACCTCTTTTGTGTTGCCAAGCAACATAAAAGATGCAGTTGCAGCCAGTAAGAATCCGTTTAGACTAATTAAATGTTGCAAATCCATTATGGCTCTCTTGTTGGCACCTGTAGATACAAAAAGGGCCTGACTCATGGCAGTGCTTGGCAGGCAGAAGTGCTGCTGCACTCGACTTCAAAACAGTGCAAGAAGGAGGAGTCTTGGCTGTGGAAAGCAGGTGTAAAGCCAAGAGGAATGGCTGTGTGTCTTGTGACCTTTGCTGATTGCGTGATTGCCTGACGTGGCATCATATGATAACCCTCAGAGACCATTAAGAATCAAGCAAGGCTTTCTCACCAGGATGAAAGGTTCCACAAAGCTGTAATAGCACATGCAAGTAGACAAGGTGGATGACTTTGGTGAAACTCCAGGGATTCGGAAAGTGTTTGTTTGGTTGGTTTTACACCCTGCCACTGCTTTCTGTTTACAGGCAAGCCTGTCCCCCTCTCTGTAACATGGATATAATTCTTTTCTCATTTTTAAATCATCACTTTTCCACACCAGAGGTCATCAACTGGGAAAGGATTTAAAAGGAAGAGACATTACTCATACCCCAGTATCAGCCAGTATGGTATATAATCATGAGCTGTTAAGCTCAGCAGAACCTTTCACCTCTCTATAGCTGGTTCATGTGGGTATTTACTGGCTGCAGTAATATGCCATTTTTCACCAGCTGGTTCTAATCTTATTGCAAGATCTTCTGAGCTAGCTTCACTGCAAAGATTTTAACTGGACTTTGGAATCCTAAAGCAGCAAAGATTAAGTAAGTGGTGAATATTTCTCACCATGAGAGTTTGTTTCAAGGTTATTCTTCCATTTCTTCACTCACTAGGACTCTAAAATTTATTTCTGTGGCTAAAAATTGCCAGTCCTTACCAGCACTAAAGACTGAAACTGGTGATTTCTGTCCAATTCCCAGCAAAGAGGAAATTGTACTCCAGCATTCACTTTGAAAAGTGCTTGCAAGCACGGTTTTCTGGATCCTTGCCTGCTGCACCACTGGACCACTCCAGTGGTTTGAGAGTGGAGGATTATCTGGGTGGTGCTTGGAAGCAGCACCAAGCAGGGAGAAGACAGTGTTGCTGTTGTCTGCACAGGCTGGAGCAGTGCTTGGCTGTGCACGAGTCTGGAGGTCACAGCTGCCCTCACCAGCTCAGGCTCCTGTAGTGAAGGACACAGCCCCTCTGGGAAGGGCAGCACGGGGGTCTTGCACCTTGCCCTCTCCAACTTGAACCTGGAAGCAGGGGGCCTGTCTGCCTGTAAACTCTAGGGGTGCATTGTTTGCTTGAGGACTGGTTTGGGTTGTGATTTTTTTTTTTTTTTTTTTTTTTTTTTTTTTTTTTTTTTTTTTTTTTCCGGTCAAGTTTTCCCCAGGAGAGGGAGCAGTCCACACAAATGATGTCGAGGGGAATGAATCTGCTTATTCCAGCTTCAGCTTAACCGTGTTTGCTGTATTGCTGTCAATGTCTTCTTTCCTCGTGCTCCTCATTATCCGCTCTTTTTGTTTCACCTTCTGACTCCTCTGGTAAACTTGCAACAGCTCCGCAGTCTGGCCCTTCGAGGCTATCATTCAGGGCAGGAATTGCACCTCTTTGCTCTGTAAGCCCCCTTTCTCACCACAGTGCTCCCAAGGCTGCTCCCAGTGCCTGGTCCCACAGCCTACATCTGCATAACCGGGCCCTGAGTCAAAGTCACTTCATTCCCAGCACGGAGTCCCGCTCCGTCCCAAGCCACAGCGCAGTGGCTTGGCGGCAGCTCCTCTGGTCACCATGGTGACAGTGGTCCGGCAAAGGAGGACATTGGTTAATTCGGGAATTCAGGACTGCTTTGCTGAAAATCTCCTTTTTATTCTAGCAAGAGTGACTTCCAGAGGCTTGCTGCTGGTTAGGTATCCATCTGGAGGTTGACTGCTTCCCTAGCAGATGCTTTTATTTCCAGTAACATATGCATAGAAAAACAGATGAAAGTTGGGGGTTGTGGAGTTCAAAACCACTGCTGCCCAAGTTCCTGTCTTCATGGTGTCTTTTGTTCTGTCAGGAAAAGTTCCAAAGCACAGTAGCCTGGTTACCACTTAAGGAATGGATTGTGGTTTCTTGTTGACTTACTTCACTATTTATTCCTTCCTTTCCTTCTTTCTTTTTTAAATAACCAAGGGGGATGGGGGGGATGTAACAGAGCTAACTTTGTGTTACTCAAGCCTCTGCTGCATTGTATCCCAGTGCACCTGATATAAAACCATCTACTGACAGGTGCTGTGATTCTTAGCACTGCTGTAAGCTGAACCACTCTGGGAAAATTTCCAAGGAATAATGGGTGGAATTCTCAAGGACAAGATGAGGAGGACAGCACAAGGTATCTGTTCAACAGCATTCCTGGGAAACTAGTGTGCCAGGGAGGCTGTCATAGCAGTGACTGGCATGAATAGTAGTATTACTCTTTCTTTTCATGTGCCACTGGAAAGATCGAAGAGGTTTTGTGTATGGATGACCTTAAAATTAAGGGCAAAACTTGAATAGGGGATTTGCAGCAAAGACTTGAAGTTATAAAGCTTTTAGGGGAATAAACTGTTTTGACTGGATAAGACCTGCGGCTGCCTGCTTAGAGATGGTCATCTCTGATAAAGACATTTCCTGGGACAGATGCAGTCTTTTAAAAACACAGAGCGGCAACAATTGCATCTCTGCAGTGTGCTATCTGAATGTCTGATACAAAGAAGACTACAGACACATGCTGTGATTTTTAATGCTACTGTCAGCTGAACCACTGGGAAATTTTCCAGGGAGCACTGGGCAGAGTTCTGAAGGACAGATTGAGGACAGCACAAGGTATAAGTGCTAACAGCATTCCTAGGAGACTACTGTTCTAGAGCCATAGCCTGAAACAGGGTAAACTCTTAAGAGTATAGCCTCTTCTAAGTTAGTACAAGCAGCCATGCTGAAGCACTTGCAAAAAGCTTGTGTTGTGAGCAGCCCCCTCTACTCCCGTTTAACGGAGTATGTAGGCCATGCTTACGTCCCTTTTTCTGTACATGAGCACAGTGGGATTTAAGATGTGTGTGTCCTTTCTTTGGGTGGAGGGGTATATTACACTTGAGCAATGAGGCACTAGTTGGAGTATGACAGTTTGCTCTGTCTCTGTTGGTGAGTGTTATCTGAACCATCAGATCGTGTCATTCATGTTGATTTTGCAGCCTGGAGGGTGACACTACACAGCGATCAGGGTAAACATTTCACACAGCAGCCAAAGTTCACTCTTGCAGGTCTGAGTTGTCATCTCTGCTTCCAGGTTACATTGACAAAATGGAATAAAAAAGGAAGGAGGTAAGTGGAAGTGGGTGAGGCAGTTTAACTCATATCATTGATATGTCCATTCAAAGGGCAACATCAGTCAGCTGAGCATGAGTAAGTTCCCATTTATGAAGGCCTGGCCTTAGACTCTGGACCTCTACAGCTGAGGAATCACTATAGGGCCACAGAATTACATTTTTATTGAAAAAAGCGTGACATGAACCTCAATATAAATACCATCTCCACCTGAGCCTTGTCATGTGCTCTGAGATAACAGGGTGCATTACTTCATTTTGCCATCTCAGCATAGACCTGTTGGCTGGTACCACCCAAGGGACAAGTCTCTTAAGATAGTTTATAATCTGTCTTATAATCTTTTTGTTCAGAAGAGATCCCTAGGCAAGGAATTCCTGCTTCCTGTTAAGGCTGGGTGTGCAGCAGATTTTGTCTGTTGATGTTGGCCACCCTCTTTAGGCTTCATTTTAGTGTCTTTTTAGCTCTTTGCTTCCATGCTTCATTACTTCAATTGTGTGTCTTAAGTTTTAAAGTTATTTTCAGATGTTCCTTCTACTTGCTGGCATTGCAGTGCCTGGATATGTCTGTATCTAAAAGCATAACAGTGATGCTTAAACTGTGACAGTCATGCACAGTCCCTTTTTGCTTGAGTCTGGGCATTTATTTAAACATGGAGGAAAACTACCGAACAGGATAGGTTCTTGCAAGAAGCTAAGTTCAACTGAAGTTTTGGATGTGACCTTAGATGGGTTCTGACAACTGCCGGGCTCTCTCACTTTTACTTGCATACAAATCTATGTAGGGAAGAAGTTCCTGTTTAAAGGGTTGTGATTTTGTCAGTTTGTGTAGGAGTCTGGTTAAAGGGCAGATTTCCAAGTGCTATTAAGAAGGAAGAAGGAAGAAAAGGATATTTGTTTAGAGAGATCTTCTCTACTGCCCATCGTCTCCACAGTGCTGCAGATGAAAGATGTTTTCAATTCTACTGTGGGATAGAGAAAGCAGCCCAAGTTCACAGAGCCCAAGGGTGGCATTTTTCAATAGTACCAGCTGCTTCATAAGCCAATGGCTGATTCGACCCTGACCTCCATGGTAGTGGCACCAGGCCAACACTGTATGCTCCAGCAAATCATTCCCTCAGGCTCTGTAAATCCTGTGCTATTGTCCTGCTTCTGGGGCACTGAGAGAACACCCTATGTCACTCATGCACCAAGAGCAAACTATGCAGCGAGGGTGGTGACAGTGCTGCACTCAGCATGCAGGGCTGGAGCTGAATCCCTAATTTTGGTATATCAATAGCTAGACCACTTCCAATGAGTGAGCATCACTTGTCTGTTTTGGCATTTGCAGAAGTGCACGTGTCACACTACCTGCTGAACATGAGGCTGTGGAAAATAGAGGCCTCCTGAGCTGTGAATCAGAAATAGAGCAGCTGACACGCATGGACTGCCCTTATTCCCAGCTGGAAGTACTATTTGCTGCAGTTCAAACTGAACACAGCCTCCCAGCCCTTCCTGCTCTGTCTCTTCTCCACTCTTACAGTCAGCATGTACAAACCTTTTTGTTACAAACTGAGACGCTGTGTGAGAACACAATGTCTTCACCCACAGCAGAAAGGCAAAGTCTCTTTACAAAGACTTCCACTTATGAGGGACAGCAGAAACATTGGTCCTGTAGCCATGTTTGAAAGCTGTTGTTTCTCCTATTTCTACCAATTTACTGCCTTTCAGCTGCTCTGGAAAGGGATAAAGACTGGATGAGTTAGCAAGAGACAACAGAGAAGGTGAGTGGCATTTGCATGAAAGATGGTAATAGGAGAAGGGGGGAGGAGGTAGAAAGAATGGAGCAAGCACAGAGGTAAGAGTGACCTTGGCAGGAGAGAATAACAGACAGTGATGGCCCAGAAGAAGGAAGGGCAACAGACAGTGGACAGGGGAGACCTTGGTAAGATTAACGAGACACAACTGTGCTAAAGCGGAGGGACCTTGCACTGAGATTTCCAGGCAACTGTGCAACCATTTTCTCATGCAGTGAAAGACATAAACGATCACACCATGTGGTAGAAAGCAGAAATACAAGAGTAAGGGATTTTTCTGTTTCTTCTCCCAATTTGGTGAAAAATTTTGCCCTTTCTCCAGAGTTGGGTTTTTTCCTAGAAGTCATTTCTTCAGAAGACATGGTCAATTTTGCAGTTCCCCTGAGTTTGGATTTTAACTATACATACAGTATAATGCCTTTGTTTGAAGAAATGTCGTGCACAAACAGAAATCTGAGATTTTATGACTGGTAGACCAATAATGATTTAAAGGAAATTCCTCTCTCTGTACAAGTTAAGACATGTCAAATTAACTCCTCCTCTAACTTTTGTGGCACCATCCATGCAAACTAGTCCGAGCAGGTAACATTTTTCATCTTCTTTGAAGTTCTAGTCAGTGGCAGACCCACTGAGAGACTGAGTGAAATCTGTCCTACCAACTCCACCACACACTTGGCAGGTTCACCAAAGCTTGTAGTGTGGATGTCAGTGCACTGTTAGTTAATAAAACCTTGAAGCTGCCCTAATTTTGCTGATGTAACTCTCTCTTGGGCCCTAGAAGTGGTATGCAAGAGCTCAGGTGGCTGCTTCTTACCATTTTCCTCAAGTTCATTCCATTGTACATGGAGGACAGGCCCTACTTTCCCTTTAGCAATCTAGGCAGGGCCCCATTACTCAGCTTTGCTTCAGAAAAAAGTTGAGGATGGTTTCTCTTGTCTACAGGAGTACAAAACAAACAGGAAGCACCTGACTGTGCGCTGCCCATCCTGTAGCAGTTTAGAGCTTCTCTAGATGTGTCCTTTGCAGATGGATTTCTCCCTTTGCTCAGGATCTGTATGTGACATTGGGTCCCAGAGGAGTAGCTGCAGCACAACAGTGGTGTTCTCTGTGCAGGGCATGCTCTGTACAGTCTGTCTCTGGGTACAGCATTTGGGAAACCTGGCCAAGGCAGCTTGCCTGGCACGCTACAGTTCTGGATGTTCCAGCTGGGAGTGCTGCCCCACCTCTCAGCAGTGCTGGGGCTGCAGCTTTGGTACCCGGGCTTTGACAGAGCCCCTTTCCTGCTGAGCCCCAGGCAGCAGCAGCTTGTTTCAGGAGTGGTTTCATGATACTGAAATGGAGGTATCCTATCCAACAAGCCTTTCCAAATGCCTACATGCCTGGGAAGGATCGAGTTGCCCTCTGCCAGTGCTATAGGTCAACAGTGACAACAAATGGGTTGAATATTGGAGGAATCTCTCCTTGGAACACCAAGATTACTGGATTTTAGTAGATTACCAGAATAGAGAAAATTAGAATTAAGTGAACTGATTTCTTCCTTCCTCTCATATTTATATGTTAAATTAATATTTTATATTCAGCAGGTCAATTAACTGTGCCTGCAACTGTGTATGAAACACTGAAATTTGCTTTAATTCTTCTTTCAGAAAACTCTGCACATCCTGCCTGTGTAAAAGATATGTACCTACAGCTTACTTAGGAGACCTCTATTTGCACAGGGTGACTAAAAGGTATTTTGGAATAGCTGGTTCAGTTGTCCCTGGTCGTGTGTTCCTAACACAAATCTCATGAATGGGGCAGATGGTGGTATAGAACCTCAAGTGTTTGATTTGGTTGATGGCATCTTGTTTCAAGTAATACAAGTGAATCCAGAACCAAGAAAGGAGATGTTATTGACTGGTGTTTTTCCAGAGGTCTGCACTGCTAAGTTGGCAACTAGCCCTGCTTTCATTTCCCCTCAGTTTGACACCTCTACCCTTCCTGTCAATTTAAGTGCCAGCTACAGCGATTTACATTCTTCCCTTCTAAAGTGAAGTTTCTTAACCAATTATAAATGAGCAAAAGATGTTTCTTGACAGTCATTTTATCTGTCCAAAATTGACAAGAATTAATTCAATGTACAGAGGTATTTCACAGTTAGAATAGTTCAGGAAGTGTTTTTAGGATGTATTGAAGAGGTCTCCATACTGTATCTCCTTTCCCACAACAGCCCCAGACACTGGAGAGCAAGTTCTTGATATTCTGGGCTGGTGATTAGTGTGGTAGGGACAAAGGTCTTTTACCAAGCACTGGTTTGCAGAGGTGCAAAGTTTAAAAGATATGGAAAATCAGAAAAGTGCTCGTCAGAAAATTTAACTCATAGTGTCTACAAGGTGTTTCAGTGTTGGATAGGTAGGGAGAAGATGGAGACAGCATAGGAAAGATTATTATAAAAGCAGAGATGGTCTTTAAAACTATGATAGCTTTTCTTGCTTGAAACAGGCAGATAAGCATTTTCTTTTTCTGGCTGTTGGAAGCTGTTGAATTGATGGGTTGCAAGTATTTGGCCCCACAGCTATGGAGGGATCATTCTCTAAAAGCAGCCTGCCTTCCAAGGTTGTATCCAGACCCACAGCATGTTTGGAAAGACACTGGTACGTTGCTGATTTGTGTAATTTTCATTTCTCATGATGATTTTGCCTCACAAAGGGGAGCTGGGGTTAACACTGGAGCTGGAGAGAAAATTTTGATTTGTGTGGGGCTTGGAGGGGAGAAGAGAGAGCCCACTGTTACTGTCTTAGAGGGGCAGTGGGCTGGGGGACTACTTCTTTGAGAAGTGCAGGCATTTCCTAGAGAAGGAACTCTGAAGTACCTGCTGACTGAAACATTCCAGGCATTCCTGCACTGTGCTGCTAAGCTCCCACAGCAGCAGCTCATGCTGCTCAGGCTGCAGCAGCCTGGCCTCAGCAAGTGTGTCCTGGTCAGGGACTGACACACAACTTACATTAGTAAATTCACTGTGTGGAGTAGCACTGTAAACTGTGAATTTGCAGCTGAAAGAGAAGATGGATGTGATTTTAGTGTGCTGCTGTTGTGAACAGACCTGCCAGGAGCAGGTGAAGGGCTTGCAGTAGGCTACCAACCACGGTGTTTTCTCCAAAGATTTCCTGGGTGCTTTGTGCACAGGCCGGAAACTGTACTTCTCTGTAGCCCTTACTCCTCCTATAGCTGCTCTTTCAAGTTGTGTTTGCATCTACTGTAAGGGGCAGAAACTCACACCATCTCAGTGTCAACAAGCTTGTAAATCATCTACTTAATAGTCACAGGTGAGACAACATATTAAATACTAAGGGCACTAAAAAATCTTTCCCACCTCAATCACCCTCCCCTCCAAGTACTGAATCTTGTCCAAAGCTGCACAAACAGGATTCAAAGATAAAGACCTTGGGTAAGAATTACTAAAACAAACAGAGCGTGGCATGGTTTGTTAAGGGACTGGCTTCTCAAGGCCAGGGTGGGTGTGGAAGAGCACACCACACACCTTACAGAGAGGAAAGCTAAGAACATTTAAAAAGTACATCTTGGAACTAAGCCCTCCTCAGAAGTCTGTAGTATTTTAAATAAGTTGATGTAGCATGGGAGGAGAATCATACAAGTACAATGCAAAATATATTATCTGTGATTTCAGTAACTAGCGACACAAAAGCTCTCTAAGTAGAGGGATTCTATTCTGCTTAGCAGGGTGCAGTGCAGTGCAGTCGAGTTATTCAGAGTTAATGCAGTTCTAGCAAGGAAACAACTGCTCCAAGCTACATTTCTGTCTTTCCTTTAAGAATGCTTTGAAAGAATTTACCATTCAGCTGCAAACTACCTGATTCTGAACATAAATAAAAGAGCAGGAATTTCCCAGCTTACTTCTTCCCTGCCCTGCCATATGCAGGAAACCTCTCCATAGCAGGACAGTTCCTGGGGGCATGTTAGTTCAATCACCATGCTGTGCCTGTCTATTGATGGCTGGCTTAATGTCAGGATTTCTTTCCTATTTCTGTTGTTGCACTGATGAAATCCACTGCTATAGCATTATCTGCTATTGACAGCGGATACATTCTGATCTAAAGGCAAAAAAACTTCATGTCTGTGATCTTGCTAGCCTGTGACCAGCACCTGGGGGAGATATTTGAAGGTGGAATATGATGAGCCACAGGACTAGAGTTTTAAGTAAGTAACATCTCAACACTTGTCCTTTTGCAGGTTGTTTTTTTTCTCCAGAAGAATATGTGGTCTATAGCTTTAGTCAGTGCCTAGGGGTAATCTCTACATCCCCTTGACTCAAGGCTTGTTTAACTTTCCTATGCTGCTGCAGAGCTATTGTTAGTTTGCAGATAAGGAAGTATTATCATTTTAGCACAGTCTAAGAGAAAAAGATAGGAGGGAGCTATTAGATTCTCTCCTGTGTTACTCTCTATCTGGTGGCAGGATTGTCCTTCACAGATCTCACTGATCTCTCAAATGTGGTAATAATGACAGTAAAGTTTTATTTTTACTGGTTATCAGCCAAAAGCAACAACTAGGTTAAACCAGAAAATACCATCCTTTCTGCCTTTGCAGCATGTGTGCTCAGTCTTTGTGCTGATGCTGATACTTCCCTAGCTCTTTTCTGAAGAAACAAGGAGACACAGACACCTTCATCCCTCCCCAAACAACCTGGTCTACCTAATTCTGGCCATCATCTAAAAACAGGCCCTCTGCCCTCTTCCCAGCAGGCCAACACACATTCCCACCCTCCAGTGCAAATCTGCACTAGCTCCTTTCTGTCCTAGCTTGCTTTTGCCATTAGGACATGGTAGACTTTACACAGCTAAATGTTGCTGCCTCTTCTTCATCTGTGTGTGCATGACAGTCTTCTGTCATTTCCAGGGGGCCATATCACAAACAAGTTGCCAAATTTGAAACCAAGGAAGACAAATGATGTGTCTGACCAAAAAGCCCCTGTAAGGGCCAGGACTGGGAAAACACATGGGCTGATCCTTGTGCGAGCACTTTGTATCTCTCTGGAGTGCAAATGCTCTTTGAGGACATAACAGAGACTGTCTCACCCTCACTGTTGAGGACTATACAAAATTTAGGTGGCTCTAATCTTGTATGTTTCTCCTTTAAAAGAAAGAAACCTTGCTGCAAAGGTTACAAACCAAAAGGAAGTTTGGCCCTCCTGCTGGAAAAAAAAAGAGTGTTCTGGTTTGCTTAACTTTCCCTTCATTTGTGTGAACAGTGAGAATATAATCAGGAGGATAAATCCTGCTCAGAAAGAATTCAGAGTAATTTTCCATGGTGTGCATCATCATTCTAGATATCTGCAAAGTAGAGATGTACACCAAGCTAGCCAGTCTGTGTTCCTTTAATAGCCAAAGGAAAGAAACTAGTAGTTGTTTGAAGAATTTTCAGGATTAAGTGAACCCTTGGTGCCCATGTTGACTGCACACAGGAGTCTGGGCTGAGCTGAAACACAGGTGAAATCCCACCCTTGGTGTAATAGAATCCCAGGGGAGATCCTAAGACCCAAGTCATTCTGCACTCTGAAAGGAAGATGTAGATCACAATAAAAGTGTGAATGAAAAACCTATTAAGAAAAAAAAAAAAAGAAAAATAAATCCTTTTCAGCTTGTGACTCTACCAAGTTTACATGAAGATGGATGGTTTTTCAATAGGGAAAAACAGGTCTAACAGACCCCTGTAGGCTTCAGTGTGGGGGACAAAACATTGCAGGCAGCAAGTCATCCATTTCAGGGCTGGCTTGCTGGGATGTGTAGCCTTACAAAACTGAAGCTCCTGTGAGGCTTGCCAGTAGGTGAAAATGATGGAAACTGGATTTTCTAGGAAGGCAGGTGATGACTGCAGAGCACTTCTATTTTTGTTTTTTGAGGTCACCCTATTTGTTTTGAAGTCATTCTAATCCAGGACATGAAGGGACCAGGAGTTGTTTTTTTTGGCTACAAATTCAGTTTGAACTTTAACTGAGCAGTGTCTTACTGTGGCATACAGCCATGCAGCCACAAGGAGTGATTTTGAAGGGCAGCAAGAGGCAGGATTGGCAGCATCCCTCAGGCTGCATTGACAGACTGGTCATGCACAAAATGCCAGAATGGCCTGACCCAGCCTGGTGCCATCACTGCTGCACCTCTGCCTCTCACCTCCTTGGGATAACAGGACTGCTGGGGCTGTGCCAGGGAACAGCAATGGCCAGACAGGTAAGGGGACACTGGTGTCCTTCTAAAGACAAATATAGGATGTCCCAAGCCAAACAGGTTAATAACAGGGAAGAGGTGGCCTGGTTCTGCTCTTGTCATGCTATGTGGCTGTGGTTTTGTCATCATGTTCTCAACAATGAACCTCCAGGAGGAGGAGCATTGTCCTCTTGTACAATTTTCTAGTCACAAGACAAGAGGATAGCTGCACAGTTCAAACATTCTGCATGGGGAGTATTTTACTGACATCCTGCATACCCTGTCAGTGTGCTAAGCAAGTTATCCATCCCTGACTCCAACCTTTCTTAGTAATAGCCTTGGCAGCCATAGCCTTGGCATGAACATGCGAAAGAAGGAAACCTCTTACAAAGGTTTAAATAGGCTTTTTCATTATTCCACGAGGAAAAAAAATCTTATCCACTAGCTCTTCATTTAGTATAAATGCAGGTTTCAAAGAGCCTTACAAAACAATGTGTGGCAAAATCTATGTGCAGGAATAAGAAAACAAATTAAGGACTTCTGTTTGGAAGAGCTTATTCTTATTTGAATGCTCTGTAAGACAGTCCTAAAACCTCTGAGTGACAGGAATCTTACAGATATTGTGCTTGGAGTCAAAATTAAGTTGGGTTTTTTCCTGATCTTGTGCAAACCTGGAATTACAGTAATTTTTGCTTTAAATGGTTGATGAGCTAGAATTATTTCTCATAGCAGAGCAAATTGCTGAGATAGTGTATTTTGATACTTTGCATTCCCAGAAAGCATGCTACTCTTATATGCTATTGTTGAGAAGCTGGGAGAAAATCCTCTACATAAAGTAACGGCTGTGTCACTGGTACAAAATTGCCTGCACTAGAGAAGGGGGGAGAGGAAATGACATAACAATCAATCATACTTTGCTTACAGTACTTTCTCTGCTCCCATGTGGTGCTGATAACTGCAAAGTAGCTCAGGGGATCTTTTGTTTTTCTCAGCAGAAAAGGTGCACATGGGGTCCAGAGCAGCACTTCTTGAACTTAGTTCCTAAATTAGTTGTTTCAGCATCTGTCTAATGTAGCTGTGATTCTGTTGGGTACCACACAGCTTTGGTTCTCCAACCTGCCACTGAATCTGCTGCTGACATTTCTCCAAATGGCAGCACAAGCTTTCCCAGGCTGCTGGGGCACAGAACCCACAATGATATGCAGAGGAACGAGTGCTGTGGTCACTCTCATCCTCCTGCCCAGATGCAGCAATGAATCACTCCGTGTATTATCAGATGTCTGGCTGTGAGGCATGACATGTTTTGATGAGCTGTATAGCTGAGATCCCTAATGTCCTACTGGAATTCACGACAGTGAGGTTCCATATGCTGATGGAGGTCCTTTGCTCTTCCAAGGTGGTGGATTTGCCAGGCCCATGTCAAAGTTCGAAGAAAAGCTAAGGCAGACCTCCATCTGGCCAAATCCTGTCCTAAAAAGGAAACTCATTTTGAAGAGGATTGGCAAACTGAATTCCTGTAACTGACAAAGGGGGGAAAATATGGCTACAATGAGCTGGGAACCACCACATTTGTTTCGGCTGCAGAACCTGGATTGCAATAGCGAAAATGATCCTTAACACTTCACTAGTTTGTCAACCAGTGGACAAAGGAACTGATTGTGCAATTCAGAGCAATCTGCTAACTACATTTGTAAGAAAAGGGTTTAAAATTGCACAACTTGCTGAGGAATGATACATGTAGGGATTTTGTCTTACAGCTATTGGCAATTAGAAGGAATGGAGGGATAGCTGAATTTGGTCTGTTCTTCATTCCATGGAGCATAGGGAGGCTCAACCACAGCAGATACTGCAGGCCAAAAGTATTCAGTTTGGCATGCATGGGATGTGTTCATGGCAAGGAGAGTCTGCACAGAGTTCAAGGAACAATTTTCTGCTATGTGCTATGGCATTGTGGAAAGCATATCACAGTAAAGATAGCACCTAGAGAATGTTTTGTTGGGCTAGTTAGATATTAGAAAAAAGTTCTTCACTGAAGGGGTGCTCAAGCACTGGAACAGACTTCCCAGGGAAGTGGTCATGGCACCAAGCCTGTCACTATTCAAGAAGCATTTGGGCAACATGCTTAGATTGTTCAGCCTTTTTTAAAGTTGCTCTGCATGCAGTCAGAAGTTGGATCTTATGATTCTTATGGGTCCCTTCCAGCTCAGGGTATTCTATTATTTTAATTAGTCTGAATTCAGTGAGTAGTTAGGTATTATTTACTTCCAAATGTTATGATTTATATCATGTCTCACATGGTGTGATGCTCTAAGCATTGATTCCAACAGAGTTGTTACAAATATTATTAAAACAGTGTTAGTCTGAAAGCCAAGATAATGCATAGATTTATTTTCTGTGCCTTTAAATAGTAGAAACAATGAGCTATTCTAAGAGATAGAAGTAGGCCAGGTTGAGCTGTTTTTATGTAAATATACTTATCTTAAATTGCTCAAAAGAGAATCTTCATTTTTGTGGTATATATCCTTTTCTTAGCAACTGGTTTAGTCAATACTGCAATTACAGAGCCACTCTTAAAAAGAGTATCTACAACACACAAAGATTTAGAGCATCTGGGTTATGTTACTTGTAGTCCACTGATTCAGACTGGTTTGAATGGAATATACATGCTCTTTTCTCTAACTGCTGCCTAAGGACCTGCCAAGACAGCAGTGCCCAAGAGACTGGGAAAACTCATTCTCGTTTAGCTCTCTAAATGTGAAATGTATCCAGAAGGATCTAACTGTGAATGTATCCAGCTTGTCCTACTCAGAAGAACAGTTGGATTCAGGTCTAAGCAAGGGAAATTGCTGTATTGCAATGGAAGAGCAGATTGCCTGTGTAGATGTGGCTCACAATACCTCTTGTAAGAGTAAAAACCAGTGGGTGCCACACTCCTTTTCCCTTCCAACTGCTTGGAGCTTGGAGCTTCCTCCAACTGAGAGACTCCTATTTTCCAAAGTGTTGAAGACAGTTTTTCATTTTGATGTCCAATGTTTCCTTAACTTCGCATTCCTTTTTCTGCTTGTTCATTTATTTTTGTGTAGTAAAATATATAAGCAGGAATTTATAAGCAGGAAAAAGTACCTGCATGTCCCACTCCCTTCCTGCTTTTAGAGCCCCATAAAGAATAACTTCTTGTGTCTCACTCTCCTCATCCCAGATGTTACATCTCTCTGGAGTGTAAATAACTGAATAACTTAGTACTTAAACATGATGTGATACCTTTGATTTTAGCACATCAAAACTAGGTTCTGATAGAGAGTGTCAGTATCAAAAGTGAAGGCAAATGCTCTGTTCTCATGAATTCAAACTGAAGTGAGCACTTTGATGTTGATCTCAAATGAGCACGGAGGGAGCAGTTCTCTCTAAAGCGGTTCAGTCAGCACCTGTAACCTCTTCAACTGCAGCCCTATCTCTCATAGGAATCAATATTTGAACCAATATTGACTTAGGACTCAAGCATGATTTATATGGCAGTCTTGGTATTGCAACAACTGCTGTGTTACTCAATCAGATTCCCAGATGACTGGTTAATACATAACAAACCGGATTTGTAGATTCAGTCGGCATGTGTTATCATCAGAATGGAAAGGGGAAATTAATTCTATCATGTAGCATTTAATTCATAAATCTGTTAAATACCTGTAACTGAGTACTATGTGCTCTGTTTAAAGAGGCAGTGGGTTTCATTCTGTTTTCAGAGGGTTTTAATCTGGATTAATTTCTTGGTGACCAGTATTTTCTAGTTATCATGAGTAATTGCTATCATGAGTGTTTCAAAATGGAAACAAATTAGGATTAAGTTAGTTACTTACAACATTTCACATTAAAAAGCTCTGTAGTGTACAACACTATTCTGGTAATAATTAACAGTCAGCTTAATTCTGGGGTCAAAAACCAGTCTACAGCTGTTATGTTTAGGTAGTTTAGGCATATCACAAAATCACTCTGGCTGTCTATAAAGTTACCCTCACCTCCCAGGCATTATCAGTGACTGTCTCTGAAGGAAGGCCATTCATCTGGATGATTTTGAGTGTTTCACATGAAAATCCACTCCACTCATTTTATGCCAATATAGCAATTAAAAGATTACTGAAACTCTAAAGACCTGTACAATAACAAGATATTGTTAGTCAAAGATACTAGGTCAGAGGACTGAGTTTAAAAATGTTATTTGATTTTTTGACAGAATTTATACATATATATAAATAAATGAGCACAGAAAATTTAGAGTGGTGTGTTTCTTCCTATAAATAGCAATATGACTTAAATCTCATCAGATAGGCTAAGAAATTGTCAATGTCTGTGTAAAACAGACAAGACCTGTAGTTTTCTAGGTTTCAGGCTAGAGCACTTGAAAGTCAATATGTGTGCATGTGTTTGAAGAAGAGCACGGCCAGCTCCTGAAATACTCAAATCTCTTTGTTCTGGTGACCCTTCTGTGTTTACCCTGTCTGCCCTCCACGTGTGTGCTCCAAGTCCAGTGACCACGTCTTTGGCAGTAAGTTCTCCATGAATAATCACACTGTGTCTATTTGGAATCATTTTCTAACTCAATGACCTTTCTTTAACCTCAGACTGCTAATTGTTATCACTGGCAATGAATAAATGGGTCTGAGTGAGGTGAATAGGTGAAGCTCTTGCCTAGAACACGTGTCTTGCCCCAGACAGAGTTCTACTGCTGCCATTGCTGCAGGCTTGGCTCCCCAAAGATTCCAAAACTTCCCTCTGCCACGTCCTTATGCTGACTTTTGGAGGTTTAATAGCCCATGAGGAAATAACTAGCTAGAAACCATTCTTTTTCTTAAATGGGAAGCTGCCAGGATGCCATAAAAGCGATGCCAATTGCTTAAGTATAAGCACCTGAGTCAAAACTATGGTGTCTGGAAGCCATATCTGGAATCCACCTTTTTACATCCTAACACAGGGGGGAAACTGCACCATGCTTGAATAACCAGCAGTACTGGAGTTGCAAGTTCCATCACAAATCAGTTATTTCAGCTTGCTATTAGTCCATTGCTATGCATGCTTAGCATAGCAAATTTTTGCATAACAAGCAAAAATAGAGTGAAAAAAAATGATTTAGACATCCAAATCATTCTAAGATTAGTCTGTGACCTACCTCGTTATTTGGATCAGTAATAAATTTTGAAATGTTTTAGAAACGTATGCATATTTCTCTTTTACTACTGGCTGTTCTTCAAGCAACAATTTGATGTGGGTGTGTTCTGGAATCTTTTTATTGTGTTGTACTTAAATATAGACCATTTACTATTGTGGTAATGGCAGCTACATGAACATAAGAAGGAAGTCTTCTAGTTGGCTTGCTCCTGCCTAGTCTGTCCCACTGTCCAGTCAATGCTTTTGGGTCCTTCACAGCATACAAACTGAGCATTTAACACAAGCAGTGACAATGCCTGGTGCCTTGTTATAGTGCACTACCTGCTCTGTCCTACATGATTCTCTACAGCCTTTTATTAGTGGCCATAACTACATCTACAGTAGTTAATTCTGTGGCTTTTTTCTCCCTCCCTAGTCACCACATCATACCCTCCTGAGTCCACTTGCTGTCAGGGGACCTTGTGCAGACAATTTGTCCATGGTGCAGAGGCAAGAACAAGAGATGGGTCTGGAATGTTATTCCTTACAGCAGGTTTGTTTGGCTCCCACCTATACACTTCCACAATGGAATTCATAATGCAGAAAACTATTAGTCTAATGCCTGGCCACAGCAGACATATTGGAAAAGATACAATTTAGCATAGTTTAGAATTTTTTCAGTGTTTTCTGGTAATTTTTAACATTAGGAAGAGTTGCAAAAATGTGCTATCAAAGAAAAGAAACTGTATTCAATTTCTTTTTCCACTGAAATTTATCCCAGTGAGGCTGCAAAGGATGTGCAAGGAAGGCTACATATGGCAAGTTGCAGGTCTGTTCTTGGACAAGATAATGGTAGGATTCCACCACAAGCTGGGGCAGGAAGGGGAAGCAAAGTGCCTGACCCTCTGCAGCTCATGTGGCTCTGTCACAAAAGGACAGAGCTGGCAGCCCTCACACAGGACATTGTTCAGCAGGCAAAGTTAGCAAGCAACAACCACCTGATGGGTGAGGACCCCCTGCCCCCTCCGGTGCCTTCCACGCATTCCTCCAGCCTGCAGAACCAAGCACAGCCCTGACCTGATGAGCTGCTTCTCGCTCAGAACTAATAAAACCAGAGAAGATTAAGAGGGTAGAGAGAGCCAATTCCGTGCAGGTAGAGAACTGGTTACTATAGCAACTCTTCTTCTTTGAGCATAGGCTGGGAGGGACTCCCTCGCAAGGGGATTTCTGTGCAGTCCCCATGCTGGGGAGGGAGGTTGCTACAAGAATCTCGTTTGACAAAGATTTCATGGCTGCACTCTTGAACTCTGTTGGGATCGTGGCCGGGGGGAAGGGGCAGTGCTGGGATAGGGCAGTGGAAGAGTTTGACTCTCGACCAAAAGTAAGGTAAATGTTGGAGAGCCTGTATTTAAAAGTGATACTCACGTAATGGTGTATTGTACTGTGGGTTGCAGCTACATCTGAAGCTGGTGTTGTCACAACCAGGAGTTTCAATGCTACAGTTGTTAAAAGATGTAAGAGAATATTTAGCTTATTACTACTGGATTTTTAAATCTGAGGTCCTAAGAAATTTTTCCCAGATATATTTCTTCAATAAGCCCAAATTAGTGCAGAGTAAGAAATTAAGTATCTTGTAATATAATAAAGGCTTGGTCATTCTGACTCTGGGAAAAGTCATTCTCTGGGACTAGGGCCAGGTAATGTTATCTTAGTGTACTGCTTGGAGTACCTGGCACTGTACAAGCTCTAGGTCTCTGTGGTTACCTTAGACCAACACAGCAAATGAATGAGCATATTATCCTTTCGCTAGGGCTGCTTTCTGGTGGAACACACCCCTTGCATTCACAGGAGACACAAATACCAAGCAGTGCCTAGGGTAAATCCCTCCCCTTTACCCTCCTTAACCCTGTGTGCTCTGGCAGGTATACTTCAAGGGTCAAAGTTACACCTCGTTTTTTTGCTAGTATTTGGTGCTGGAAACTAAAAAACACAGCAGGAAAATAAAACAACCTCTGATTATCTCAAATTTAGTCCTGAAGTTCTTTGTCTCACAGCGTCAAAACACAGAAGATGCAAATTCTTTTGGGAAGGGACAAGCAAAGGGACTTTGGGTGAAATATTATGCTCCCCTATTCTCCCTAGACTGCTTATTGTCTAGTTTCCCATGCAGTATTTTTGCTGGAGACACAGATCTAGGAGAATGTTGTCTGCCACGATACCACCACCCTTCTTATCACTGAGGAAGAGGAAAGGGGGACAGCTGTGCAGCCTCTGTCTTGATCGTGCCTGGGTGTCTAACATAACTGCAAACCTGTAAACCTTCTGAATCCCTGTCTTTCAAAGTAGCATTTTTTTGGCCATTGATGCAGGGAATAAGAAACAGCAGTCTTCATTTTTGTTTAAAATTCAGCAAGTGTTTTACCAGATGTAGAATCAAGGAATTGAAAAAAAAAAAAAAAAAGCAGGCTCCCTGCTCCAAGTGCAACCTGAATGTAGGACTAGTCTGGGAGTAATTTGCTATGGCAAAATGCTCCCTTTTAAGCAGTGCACTGAGGAGGTAAGCCAAGAGGCAGAGAGACTCAAGGACTACCCCAAACTCTCATCCAGACTGGAACAACTGCACAGTTGCCATGTCTTAAGTCTTGGATTCAGCTTAGCTTCAGAAAGGGGATTTACAAACTCAGTATCAACCTGCTACTGGTCCATAAAGAATCAACAATTTATCAACAATTACTATTATGATGTCTGCAAGCTTTTCAGCTGAAAGAAGTATCTGCACTCTGTCATTCTCTCTATGCCATGTGGCAGATCTGCCCTTAGATGGCATTTGGTCTTGTCAGTAAAATCTGCTGCTGCTTGGAATAAAAGAGAGAGACTTGAAAGAAAGTGAAAGAAAGTTGAGCACTTTATAAGCCAGAATTGTAGACTTAGCTTTTTTGTGAGCAATAAGAAATATCTTCTGTAACAATGCAATTGGTGTGAATAAAATCACATAAAATTGCATCAATCCAACAGTAGTTCCCTTTGCTGCAAGTATATAAGTTCTACAGAAAAATGGGAAAAAATATTCCAATAAGATTTACTGAATTACATAAACTAATAAATTAACAAAAGGCTCAAATTATACTGTCATAGACAAGAGACATGATTGACTATTTCCTGATTGAATATATTATTAAGGCAGCATTCACAGGCAATGAAAAATAGAAATTTCCTTCAAGACTTGCAGAAGTGTCTCCATTACTTCAAAGGACGTAGTGGATTCACTGACGATTCTGTTCAGCCATTGAAGTAACAAATTACATGGTCATGGTGTGGAGTTGAAGGCAAAGTAAATTACAGAGAAAAAAAATGTGTTTTACTGTCTGAGAGGAAGGAGATTTCTGTGACAAGCAGTTTTGTCTCCCTCCATACTGACAGCAGAGGTCATACAAAGTCTCAAGGTTCTGCTCACACAAGGAGAGGGGAGCTTAGTCCAGCTTGTACCTTGCTTACAGCAGAATTAGTCATTATGTGTTTGTCTGTAGCCTAACCTTCCTTATCTCAGTTACTTCCTTCACAGGCTTTAAAGCCAGGTTATCCAGGAGATACAAGCAACTGAGGAATTATTCTCTTAATAGGTCTCATTTATTAGGTGCTACATCAAATTAACCTATGAGATTGAGGTAGAAGTTGACCATAAATACAGAAGCCATATCTGCTACAAAAGTGTGCTAATGCAGCTTGGTTGTTATGGTGTAAAATGCAACACAAGGATCATGAAGATGCGTTTGCCTTTTCCCATTACTGAAGATGGCTGGTTGATTGACTAATCCATGGAATAGGATATTGCACTGGTCCTAACAACAATGTGCTTCTAAATGGAAAGTGACATCAGTTGCTGCTGAGAACATACATAATCAGGCTTCACAAACCCAAGTTCAGGACTTTAATTAGTCAGTCAGTCTTGGAGCTTATGAGCCACTAATTCAGTACTTAATTCTCTTCTTTAAGGTTTTTTTTTTTTTTTTTCCTGATGCCTTTTACGTTTCAATACATTCTTAAGTTAGCAGAAGCCTTAGTTTTGTAAAATTTGATTACAAGCATTACTTAAGTGTAGTTGATTCCTCCTCAGGAGCAGAAAAATATTGCACATATAAGTAGAAGCAATGGTTTTGTTTCCTTTTTTCCTAACTGTTTTATTTGAATGTGGACTTAAAACTTATGACCAGTACATCTTAGTAGCTCTCTAAGGAGAGTATCTCACTCTGTTTATCTGTTTAATGCATGCTGCATGAAGAAGAGCAGTATACATTTCTGATGCATTGCTCCTCCTGAATGTTTTGAGCCAAACTGGGGAAGTTCTTGGATAAAAGCAGAAAATAAGAGCAGATAAGAGCAGATTTCTTTTCCTATCTTTCCACATACTCTGCTGAGTTTTGAATCATGCTTTCAGACCATGGACTTCGTATCTCTGGCACTGCTGCCTAGGATTTCAGTCACAGCAAGCGTGTGCCACATTGCTTCCTGCCCACTCCAGGCAACCACAGTTGAAATGTACAATGCAGGGTACCGTGGCTAAAAAACTCCTACGCACAATGTAAACATGAGCACAATCTTAAGCAATAACCAATATTTAATTTTAGGCATAATGAAACAAAAATAATTTTGGCAAGTGACATATCTATTTGCCTTCATATTAACTAAACCCGCAGTCCCTTATGATTATTCACCTTATGCATATCACAAGTTCTCTTAGGAGTATTTTGTTCTTGCCTTTATTGTGCTGTCTGTCCACTGTCATGGCTCCCCAGGAGTGAGACCATGTTTGTTGGAAAACACAGTGAACTGTTTTCAAGTGAGTTACGCCCTTTTTGCAAAATCAACAATGAATGGCTATGAGTTGCTCACTGCTAAGAAAACATGAAACCAATAAACGGTGTCATGAGCAGAACAAACGTCTAAAGGGAACACGCATGTGGCCTTCACATGGATCCAGGATACTTATCAAAATGGAAGCCATTAAAGGACTGAAACCCAAGCTAAACTTACACTAAGAAAAGGTGTGTTGTAATAAAAAGGTTATTAAAAAATAGTTCATAATTTTTCTATAGCCTTTTAAATTCTCTGATACATTGGAAGAGATTACTGGAGGTTTTGAAGCAAAGCTTTTGGACAACTGTCAGTGAAATGGCAGTAGCAACAAGATGCAGTTTTCTTGTCTAATAAAAGTGGGTAGATTTCTCTAGATCTGGGAAAAACAAACGTTTCTTTTCTCTGATTTTACTGCCTTTTCTTTCTATGCTGATAGCAATCTAGAAAAAAAATCAATCAAATAACTCTAATTAGGAAAAAAACCCAAGTCCTGTTATTCATGCTATCATGACAAACCAGTGTGAAGCCTGAGCACTTGGAAACAGAAGGCAATTGTAAGGCAATTTTTTTTGCTATTTTCACCACTTCTTCCCACATGTGTTTTTCTGTATAGCTATTTAACATCAGTAATGTTAACAGGTACTTGAGCAGGGCCCTGAAAAAGAAAGGACTCCTCTGCAGTCCTGAGTACCCATCTCCAGCAGTAACTGCATATCTCCTCTTCAGCATCCTAATCTGTGCCTGAGATAATGGATTTTATTTCTTAAATGAAGAGCTGAGGTATAAAGAGAAAAGAAATCTCTGTCTCTTCTGTCCCAGTTTGGCTTCCCTAACTCATATATCACTTTTCCGCTTAACTAGGGTCTGGTATGCCTCAACCAAAACAGCTTTGGTTGTGCTGAAGGTGCTTTGCCAGCACAAAGCCTGTTCCAAAGCCAGTTCTGGAGCTTTCCTGTCACTTCCTAGAAAATCCATAGGCTCCTTGGGGGATTTCCAGCACTAGAGTGCTGAAGTGAAGCATGCAACAAAATGAGAAAGCAGCCCGTGAGGTGAAATCTTTTGGGGAAGGATGAGGGAAGGAGCCTATCAGGAACTCCCTCACAACCCAGCAATCCCCAGCTTTAACAATGATCACCACAAAACTGGCAACTTTTATTACAAAAGGCCGCAAGTCTCTCATATACAGAAAAAGACCATCAAAGATGAACAGCCAAAGGAGAAAAAAAAAAAAAAATCAGGGAAGTGCAGAGGTAGTTCAAGGCTTTACTGCTCATTTATGACAGGTGATATAAGATATTAGGCAACATTCCCGCCCCTGCCCGCTGGAGGGGCGGGAAAGCCGCGGTTCCTCCAGCGGGCCGTGACATCACCGCTCCCACACTCGGGTGCTGCGGGGGAAGGACCGTAAGACAGGTGCTGGCGTTTCCCAAAACAGGAAACCGTATTTCCAATGCCAAAACTATAAGAAACTCGTCTCGAAAGCACCGCGTGTAGACAATATTCTTGCTCCCGTAGCTTTACCCTTCTGTTCAGGTGCGATCCTCTCCCGAGCCACGAGAGACCAGTTTACCATGTGGGCATGAGCCAGCCGTCACACAGTAAGAAAGTAACTCGGTAACTTTCAGTAAGGAGCGGACTTTAAATAAGCGTATTGCTGGTTGCCGCGACCCACTTCGCATCGTACGGAGATTTCCCACATATTTTGGTGTCACGTCACGGAGTGAATAACACCGGCGCGTTGTGCAGCCCTAAGCAAGGCCAGCCCCGCCTGTGGGGGTGCCGGCTACATCCAGCACCGCATCACCGCGGACCCAGCGGCGGCAGCTCCACGGCACAGAGCACTGTGAGGTGTCTCCTCTCTTCCTCCCTCCTTTTTTTCGTTCCTTCCTTCTCTCTCTCCCTCTCTTTCACCTTCCCTCAGCGCTCCCCTCAGGCTCAGCCCCCGCCCCGCGGGCGAGCGCCTCGTTCTCCCCTCGCGCGCGCGCACCAATCACAGACGCCTGGAGGGGCCGCGAGCCAGGCGCGCGTGCCCGCCCTCTCCCTTTCCTACCCAACCCGCTCCAAGGGCGGAACCGAGAGCCGGCTTCAGCCAATCACAGGCAAACGGTCGTGAAGCGTGTGGCGCGAGCGGGCCCGCGTGCCGAGACACCGTATAAAAAGGGAGCCGGGCACGAGCGCGGGGCTCACTCGCCGCCAGCGCTGACGGCTCAGAGACGCACGCGAGCTGCTGCCCCCGCCTGCCGCCCCAACGACTGCCGCGCCCCCCCCACCCCGCGCCATGAAAACCAAGTTCTGCGACGCCGACCCGTCCCCGCTCGGTCTCCTCCTTGGCCGCGGGTCTGCCGCGACCGGTCAGCCGCCCTCACCGCTGGCTCACCCCGACCCCGAGGGGAAGGATCCCACCGTGGCGGGCAGAGGTGGCGTCGCGACCCCACCCCCAGCGCTGCCTCCGCCACTCGAGGAGGAGTCGCCGCCTCTCGACCCCCGGACGCGGCGCCGGGCGTATCTGTGGTGTAAGGAGTTCTTGCCGGGGGCCTGGCGGGAGCTGCGGGAAGAGCAGCTGCGCATCAGCCCCATCAGGTCAGCGCGGAGGGGGAGGTGGCCCATCCTTGGGGCAGGCACGGGGGTGCGCCGCGGGTCCGAGCCGACACCAGCGGGGGAGGCGAGGGGCTCTGTCTTTAATTTCATTTTATTATTTTAAATCGCTCCCGAATTCGGTTTAGTGGGTAGCGGGAGCGGGCTGGGCGGTGCGGGGGGCCCGGAGGAGGTGCCGGGTGCGCTGCCGCGCCCCCGGCCCCGGAGCGGGTGGTGGTGCGGGGAGGCGGCGGCGGCTGCTGCATCGCGACGGCCCCGTCTCGGCCCCGCGCCGGGGGAGGGGCCCCGAGTCCGGCCGTGAGAGGGATGGAGCCGGCAGAAACCGCTGCACCTCGCCCCGAGCGCCCTGCCGGGGGAAAGGGCCCTGCAGGGCTGGCCCTGGCTGCTCCGCACTGAGAGGTATCAGGTAAACGCGGTGTACCGGCGATATGAGTCATCTACAGCACACTGTAACGAGTGCTTGTGACTCAGCACGTTGGCAGCAGAAATATGTAAATTGGGGACGTTCTGGAAGCCATATGATGTAATGTGTTGGAGATCTTTGCCTTCTTTGCAGAATTAAATAGCATCTTTAATTTGCTCTAACTAAACCGATGTTAGTTCAGAGTTTCCCCTTTATGCACTGCTTGTCTCACATATTCTAGACTGATCTTTCTACCTAATCAAACACACAGTTGAGGACAGTCTCAAAGGATACTGTTATCAGTTTGCTTTTCCTATGTTTCTACTTTTGTCCTACACAAACCATGCACACATCTACCTGAGGTACCTAAGGGAGCATACACAGTTGACAAAGCTCTGATGTGTAAAAGTATGGTTAAAACACATCTTGCTCATTTCTAAATTTATTTTAAAAGCCTTATTGAAAAAATTAGTAACTCGCTGAGACCCAGTGCAAGTAGTATTTGTTTTTCTAGATTGTTTCTCCTCACTTGACACGATCATAAGGCGTTAATGAAGGGAGAGAATTTTTACAAAACCAATACAATTCCTAAACAGTAGACTAGTCTGATATGCCTAGTTTGAGTTGCTTAATTAAATTTTTATCTGTATTAGTGTGTGTTGCTGACTTTGATTCTTACTTTCTAGAGCCTTACATTTTAGCACAGTAATCTTTGCATTTCTTGGAAACTTCTCATGTGAGACAACACTTCAGAATGGCTTGGTGGTTTCCAAATTTGGCAGAAGAGAAGATGAGCTGAAACTTAAGAATGTATAAAGCCATGCTAATTGGTAGTTGGGATTTTTTTTGGCAAAAGTCTTCTCACCAGTTTCATCTCTGGAAGTGCATCATATTGGTTTGCTGATTCTGGTTTCAGTCAGTGGCATTCTCCAATGTGTCCATTAATATTACAAAATTGTGTTCTTGTACATCTATCTGTTAAGTAGCTGGTAGCTTTATCTGTATGAGTGAGATGTGCCCTTTTGACCTTTAAACAAGCTGTTGAGTCAAATGACCTTTCAGAAGAACAGTGCCTTTTATTATGCTCCTGTATGGATTTCCTGGATAACTTTTCCCGGTAACTTTTGAAGCCTTAAATCTATAGTGAACTTAAACACCACAGATGCTGGAGTGAAACTTCTGTTTAATGGAGTTCAGCATCACTAAGACACTCCACTTTGGCTTGTCTGGTATAAAAAACCAAGAATTTCTGGGCTTTCACACACTGTGCAGGCTGAGCATTTGTTGAAGTCATGTAACTACACATATATTCTTGAGCTTTAGTCCAGTATTTCTTGTAAAGTATTTTTCAGTGTGCTTAGTTCTTCTATTTAATTATTGATATTTTCACCAGAGTTTTTGTCAGAGCCTTAGAAAAGGTGGCAAATGTTTTTTCACAAAAATCTGTCTGGCTTAGTTTAGATAAAGCCAGAAGTGTAGTTAGTATAACTAACCAATTTTTGAATTGTCTTTGGGTAGATGACTCTGCTCTTCCTTTGAAGAATGGAAAGGATATCTCCTTTCCATCTGTCTCTTGGGGTTTTTTCCAACCTGTTCACCTTCATGGTTCAAAGTTACTTCATATCTTGTCTCTAAACATCCTTTTTTGGGTGCCTGCCAAGCCACCTGGGTCTTTTCTGTCTCCTTTCTTAAGCATATTGTGCACCTGCTGTTTTACCCTGTTTTCTTGAGGTTTCTTTTTTTCTTAGTTGTTGACTTTGGATATGTAAGCCAGCCCCTGTCTCCTTCTTAGTAGCCCTTTTTTCCAGAAAGTCTTTTCTGCTTCCCCACTGTGTTGAAAGAGCCCAGAAGAATATTTGAAAAAGCATTGAAAGCAATGTCAAGTTAGGACTGAGAACTGCATTTTAGCCACTACATTTTGAATCTGCTGTGGATTCTTGTAATCCAAGGCCACTGCAAGTTATTATATGTTATAGGCAAAATCACTTGCAGAAGGAAAACTTGAAAATTTCATTCATGAACATAATAAAAAGAATGCAGAAAGGCAAAGCAGTAAAGAAAATGTGGGTTGAGTAGATGTGTGTTCTTAAGAGCTACAATAGCATCAAGAAACTTGGAATCTCATCCAGATAGATAGAAACTAGGAAAATCTATGCTTCAGTCATTCAGATGATACACAGACATGCTGGTTTTTTTACAACAGTATTTTTACAGGAAAAAGTCTCAGCATTTATTTTGTTTTCCATAGCTTTATTGATCTAGATAGATACTAGATCAGAGAAACTGACTGTGATTTTAGATTTGACAAATACATGAGCAGTTTATTTCAAATAAAGAACTGCTTTAATTGTAAGATTCAAAATTGAAAATGGGTCCCTAAGAAAGACAGCAGAAGTAAGACTTCCTTCAGCAATGCTGTAGCACAGTATTCAGGTTAAATCTTTATACCTGAATTTTGTAGCTGCCAATCCCAGTGACAGCAGCTCTTAATTCAAATTTGGAGTTTTATATTCACTGCATGGTTTTAAATCTTTTCTGCCATTGTTTTGCTTGTGCAGCAAAGTATATCTGACAAGACTCCAGCATCACTGAAAATAATTTTCTTAGATCTACATAGTTGTTTGTTGCATTTTACATCCATTTGCTAATAGCTTGAGCTGTAATTTGGATCAATAGCTATGGGTGGTGAACTGTACACTAAGAAGCACGAAGCTGCCATTTTTTTATTGAAGTCTCATGTGAGTTATTGGTACTGTTGGAAAACTTTCTTGTTAGAGTAAACCAATTAATCACACCAAAAGGATGTTTACTGCACCTCTAATCTGTGGAAAACAAAAGGTGTGCTTTTTCAAGTTAGCTAATCAATGTATTTGTGTCTCCAGAGGTGGCCTCAGCAACATGCTGTTTCAGTGCTCGCTACCTGATACCATTGAGACAGTTGCAGATGAGCCACGGAAAGTTCTCCTGCGTTTATACGGTGCAATCCTGCAGATGGTGAGTACATACAGTACTTTGGGAGTGTGAGGGTTTCTATAGCTTCACTGTAATGTTTGGAGATCTTCATTTGTGGCACTATGCAGTTTTATCCTTTAGGCAATGTTTCTGTGGTAGGGGGTAGATTGCAAGCTGAAAGCAGTTTTCTTTATGGTTTGTTATTGTCTAGAACTTACACTCCTTTCTACACAGATCTGACTGGCGTGAATTAGCTGAAGGCTCATTTGCTGTTTCTTTGGGCACTAATGTTTTGTTTATGGTCTTAAGTTTGGACTGTGGTGTTTCAGAAAAATTTGCTTCTGTACAGAATGTAGGATTTTGCCATAACTAGCTAGATTGCAAGAGACTAAACTGCTTAATTTTAATCTTGATAGCACTTACGAATCTTGCAGATTAGTTGAAGGTTTTGTCAAGCTTATACACTGCTCAAGCATTTTATTAGATATTATGGGTACTTGTGCTGCTAGAAAATTTGATCTATAGTTTTAGAATAAGAATGAAGCGTGAACATCAATATTGTACAGTCATCTCATTCCAAAACATGCTTTCCTGAATGTGTGAAATGCCTTATAGCTGGCACAGAAACTTAACCAGATGTTTTGTTGAACTCTCTTAATGTTACTTTTATTTGGTTAGTAAAATGTAAATAGTATTGAAATCTGTCACACCGTAAGTGAAGTGGTTGGCAAATCTGTTTCAAATAGTAACATTTAAAAGCAAGACAATTTTGTAGTCTTCTAAAAGTCTCTCCTAAAGCTGACAGATTGTTACTCTAGCACTGTACAGCAGATCTTCTCTTATCCATCTCTGCTACTTGATTATATTGTAAATAAGCAATGTAAGTGTTTAACCTTATGAAAAATTGCAGCTTCATAACATTACATCTGTATGTTGGCAATTGTTTCTGTTTGACTTAGAGGGTCTGGTTTTATTATCCATTAATTTTATAGTTTCCAGTACTCAGTCACTTGCTTTGAACAACTGATCCAATATCTGCAGAAGATTTTCTGTTCCTGAGATTTCAGCCCATTCTTCCTGCTTCTGCTGTCTTGACCAAACTTACTATTAAAATCTCATTAGATACTGTTGCTTTACTGACTTTGAAGTGCTCCTTTATTATGTCATGTGAGTTGTTAACATTCCCGTGGTAACAAACTTTACCAGAAATATGTAAAATATTCCAGTGGTTTGGAATAGCATGAATTGCTTGGCTACAGCACCATATGTGTGTTGGGAAAGCTAAACTCTTAAACAAGAAAAGTGTGTAGAAGTTCAGTAATTCAAGCTTAGTCTTTAGTTTCACTCTTACTAAAAGCTGAGTGAAAAAAGGGGGGGTGTGAAACTTTTTCAAAATTACTCCTAGGATTGATGCCAAGTTTGGGTTATTTTTAAGAATTATTACTGGTTTCAATGTAATGCTAAGTTAATATGTAGAAAGCTTGAGTAGGAACATGGGCTGTAAAACTACTATAGTGGTAGAGCTTCTGTTTCCCAAGAGCTGTAAAGAAATATAGCCTTTCCCTTGTTTTTCAAAGGAAAAATAAAGTGGACTCTAGAATTTGGCTGCCCTCTTCCCTCTGGGTATTTTTTAACTTGCCTCTGCTCTGCCTCTATCCATGGAAGAAATCAAAACAAATTTTTGGGCTCTAAAATCAGAACTAATTTGGTTTGAAAATTGAAAGTGTGTTCATAACTTTCTAACCTTTCTGCTCTTGGTGTTGAAGGATCTTTTGAGATGTCTAACTTCCTTTATTTCCATAGTGGCAGTGAAATGACTGCTCTTGTTGGTGCAGTTCACTTATGGTTAAGTAAGCAGAGAAAGTCCCAAGGTAAAACTTTGATTGCATTGAGGTTCACAATTTTTGTCAACAAACATTTGTCTCTTCCAGCCCCTATACCTTAAATGCAAGTTAAATATAAGCAAACTGTTTTATTGGGTATTTTGAAAACCTCACAGAGGATTTCTATGAGTTTCTGGGTGGCATAAGCAGAATGTTATGACAAGCCTGTTAAGTGGGAGTAATTTGATATTTTTAGTAAAGTTGCTTAAGTTAAAAACCCTGTAGGAATTAAGGAACACTGCTTAAGTAAGTTGAGTTTTGAGACTTTATGCTAAAATCACAACTTAATTCTCAATGACTTAATTGTAACTGCCACTGGGTATTAGTAGTTACCACTTGTTTGTTTGAGCCTTTGTAGCATGTTTTAACTCTTGTCCATTTTACCTTCTGTTGAAATTGGAGCACAAACCAGTGATAGCAGTTCTTTATCCCTTTACTGTAAATACTGTGTATCTGTAGCAACCTGCACCAAATTATTGTACATACAGAAGACAAGTTTAAGTTAAAACTTGGAATACAAGCAGAAAATGGATCCTTTATTACTAACTTAAGAATGAATGATAATGGCACTGTAATTCTTTGAGCCACCTTTTAAAGGAACCTTTTTTAAAGGAACCTATTTTTTGAAAATAGCTCCAGTTTGCTTATTATGACTCTTGGAAGACACAAATGTCAGTACATAAAACTCATCCAATATAAACCATGCCAGCTGGCTAAAGCTGCCACATAGGGAAGGCTTTGTGCCTTCCTCTGTCATAGCTGATATGTTTAAGCCAATTTTTTGTGTGCATGACTGTTTTGGGGGGAGCTGGGTGGAGATGAACTGTGCTGGCTCGGCCATTATTATGAATGGTTGCACTGGCATGGATGCTTATAAATCAAGGACTTCTCTTGAGTATATCCTTGAGCAGAACTTTTAAGACGAGTATTGTACTTGTGACAGGTTAAAGTACTAACCACATTAAAACTCCAATGTTTGAGGCACAATGCAGATATGTCCTACACTGAAAAAAGGGAAATGTCTTACTCTGCTTCATTTATTCTTGCTCCAGCTTAGTTGCTAAATTTAAAGAGGAGCATTGGAAGTAAAACTTGTGGCAGAATGTCTTTAACTGTTGGTTGTATTAGTGTAAACAACTGAAACAAAAGGTTATCCAACAATATGCCATTTAATGTCCAGACTTTAAAATTGTATTTCACATTCATATCACTATAGTGTTTCTACTTAAATTCAAAATAGCGTCTTGAAAATGCTAATAGGATTTCAACATAAGGTGGCATCAACAAAAAATAAGCTCAAATTAAGGTGAAATTTAAGTTCACCTATCAGAAGGTAACTCAGGGATTGATTCCCATTCTTTTACATGTGTTAAAAGAACCTTGAACTCTGACTCACTGGGACTCTGTTACCTTTACAACAGCCAAAACAAAATCTTGTATGCAAATGAGGAAAACCAAACCAGGTTACCTAATGTTCCTTTCTGGTCTCTCAATTTCTATGTGAACAGATGCAAAATGAGTATAAATGGTTGCCACAGTTCTGTGGCAAATCTTTTTCCATACCTGCCTTGCTGCCTTTTATTTTGTCTAACTAAATAAAATGCAGACTGCTGTGTAACTGTAATTATCAACGTCTTCTGTGGTTGTTGGTGTCCATGTCTGTTTGTAGCATGGAGTAACTACAAATCCCTGGCACTGGCAGACGGCTTGAAAGAAACCAAGCACCTCTTACGGGGATATATTTGTGTTGGGTGGCATTAAGGGTGTTCTGGGGGTAATGTACCACTTTAGTTGTATATGCATGTGTTCTCTGCTGCAGGCTTGCCCATGCGATCGTGCCTAGAGCACTCTGGTTTCCAGGTGACAGACACGATTCACGGTATAGTATGAGATCTCTGAAGTGGAGCATTCTCTACAGCTTTCATTTTCTTTAGTACTGGATTTCATTGTTTAAAAGTAAGCCTTAAGTAGCACCAGCTACTGTCTGTGCATCTGAATGTTTACAGCAATAACAGAATATCAAAAACTGTCCCTTCCTTTTCTCTGCTCCCTCATAACAGAATGGTAACTTGAAATGTAGAGGATTGGAGTTGTGGCTTTTGTAGAGCTTGAATTGGGAATTCTTCACATGCTGGATTTTTAGGACTTCAGCAAATTAGTATCGGTTCCTTCAGGTCTGACAGGGATAAGTGTTCAGTGGCAGATCCTTAAAAGCAGAAATGGTTATTGCTAAATCTAAAGCTGGTTTTGTTCAATACACTGAATTTCAAATTGACATCTGCCGACAGCTTCTAGAAAAGTTTCCGCTGCTCACGTCACCTCTAACCTCTGAGGCAATTCATTGTAATGTTATGATTTAAGATTTGAATTCCTAGGGATTTATCTAATTCAAAGTATTGAAGTATTCTGAAGTATTGAAAACTAAAGCTGAGTAAGCTCAGAAAAATTGAGATATATTTTATTTAAATTTGTGAGCAGAGCTCAAAGTTATGTATAAAAAAAGAGATAAAAGTTCATTCTCTGTATAGAATTCTCTGGTCAAGCATCATTTAGGTTTTTTGATAAGAGACTTGTACTTTCAGCTACGGAAGAAATAAATTGGAAGCAAATGCTGAACTCAATTTTCTGTATCAAATTGCCAGATGTATAAACACTGTCTAGTCATCTGAGCAAAGATCAGTGTGTAGTGTTTCCCATTCAATTTACATGATCACCAATTAGACTCTAAACAACTTCTATTGAATATAGTTGCCCTCCCTTACTAAAACTGTAGTGAACTTTCTCAGGGCTTTGAGAATAAATCTTCCCACAATAAAAAAAAAGCTCTGAACAAATATTTGAAGAAATATTGAAGCTGTAGAACATGTGTCCTTTTCTAGTTAGTTTCCATGTAGAGAGAGCAATTAAAAAGCTCTAGCAGTTACTCAGTGATTCTCTTTTTCAGGTAATTAAAATCGCCTCATTTCTGTTGCTGTAAATAGCTCTCAGAATTGGACATTAGTTGGAGTGGGCTATTAAGAATTATGGAAAAAGTGAAATTGATTGATTTTGCCAAGAACAAGTGAACTAAATTGTTTGATCAAATTATGAGATGCTTTATTTTGAACCACTGTTCTCAGAGGTGAGTGTGGAATCAGGAAGTAATAAAATTCTACTACTTTAATCTGTTAAACTCTTAAACTTCTGGAACATAATATTGCATCCTGCTTACGTTGTTCTCCTTACCCATGTATAGTGAAGAATTTCCTACTTCTAGGCTGAGTACATGGCCACTTGTGAAGACTGATCCTCTCCAAGCTCCCATTCATATTTGCAAGTTATTTACATATTTGTAATAATTTTCTTCTGGAAACTAATGCTTCATGCTGAGGGAACAGAAAAGAGGGAAGGGATGTTGTAGAAGTCTCCTCTTGTAATGACTGCAGTAAAGCCCTAACTGTCCCTTTCTAATGGCACAGTAGATGCCATTAGGCTGTCTCCAACACTAATTTGAGGTGAACTTTTGGAACTGGCTAGCTTTTTATACAGTATGACCTCTGGAGAGCAGATGCCAGTTCAGGTTTTAGAGAAAAGTCTGTGCTTGCCTTCTGATTGAACTGAACCATTCTGAGGGCACCATTTATCAGGAAAGACTCCTGAATGGTGAGTAACTTTGACTGCTCAAGAAAAATCTGAGAGTGGTATTGATGTAGACCATGCTTGTTCAGAGAAGCCCTTTGTAAATTATTTTAATGCTATTGATCAGTTATACATTTAGCTGTAGTGAATATGTTTGGACTTCATTAATTTCCTTGAAAGTAATAGTAGTTTCCATATTGTCTTGTTTTAAACTTACATAGTAGTGTTATGGGAAGTACTTGCTGAAAGACCATCGATTGTTGTTAACTATCCTTCTTCTATAGCTTCTGAAATACTGTAACTGCAGAGCTTGTTGTACTGTACTTAAGGCAGCTGGTGTTGCTTAACTGTATTCCATTAAGTTCATATTTCCACCCTTGTTTTGGACATGTTAGAGCTTTGGAACAGGAAGGTATGCACATGGTCCTGTGAATGCAATGTCTGTGTTCAGAAGGTGGAGATGCAGGCTGCCTTTATGGGCCTCTAAAGCTAGTCTGGTTTAAACAGTCAATGGTGGAATTGCAAGATAAATAGCAGCCACAAACTGTCACTAATTCTAAGCAGATATTTGCTTTCTCTTCTCCTTACCTTCAAACCCTTTAAAGGACAAGGTTTTTAATACATCTTGTGTTTTTAAATGTGCAGCTCTATTAAAAGCATGTGCCATTGAGGGTTCAGTTGCTGAGGGTATGGTTTAATACTCTGAAACTGCTTTGTAATGTCTCTTAACAACCCTAGCACAATACATTATTCATGGAACTTGTTAAAGTTTTGCTAGTATACTGTGGTCCCTACTGAGACACCTTTAGCTTACATGGGCAATTCATGCTAAGAACAATCTTGGATTTGCACAGCCAGTGGTACACTGGACATACAGCCAAGACAAGCATGCTCTAAATAAGAAAATTCTAGCCACAAGGCATTTGGAAAATAAGGTAATAAGCAAAAAAAGTGCTTTGCAACCTTCATAACATGACTCTTCCAATAGTCCTTGTAAGGCTTTTATGTAATTTCTGTAATGTGTCTCAAGTGCTTTGGCTGGAAGAATCTCATCCCAGATGTTGTGCAGAGGGACTTAATTTTCTCTTAATTAAAAACATTCCTCTGAGCTTATGGTGCATTGAAATCTTGTTTTGAAAGACTAGGAAACAATAAAAATAAGTGAAAATCAGGTATTGACATGAATGGCTTGGTCTCAGTGGCACATCCTTTTGAAAAGTTTTGGAATTGTTGAAAGCGTGGTGGTCAGAGGTCAGATGGATACTAGTTCTGTAGCTGTCACAGATCCAAGACAGTGTTGAGACTTTTAGTTAACTGTAGCTGGTACTTCTACTCCCTTTGTTCTGGTGGTTACAGGTTAATAACTTTAAATTTCATCTTCTCATTGTGTTTGCTTTTTCTCATTCATAGAGGTCCTGTAATAAGGGAGAATCTGTACAGTCTCAGATGGAAAATGACTTACAAGTGAGTAATTACATTTGCTTATTTCACAGAATTTTATAGATTATAGGGAAATGTGGTGATCCTGCTTGTTTTAAACCAGTAGTTATTCCACCTGGCCTGTGTCTAGAAAATGTACAAAGTAATGAAGAAAAGAAATTTATTTGCTCACAGAAGCAACATTATGTGAGTGTCTGGACATAGTTTGGAAAGATTCAAACATCTCACATTATGAAGAAACAGCCCCCCAATTCTACCCTTAGCTTAAGTGGTTTTGAATATTGGTATCAGTACTGCTATTTCTAGTATTAGACTCTTCTTGAGTACATGAACGTCAGTTCTCTGCTTTACCTAATCCTTAATTTTTTAATACACTGATAACTCCTCTGAGGAAAGTACATGGAGCTGGAGAGAACTTGCTCTCCTGACTAGCACTGTGCTTGGATCATCTCTGCTCTGCAAACTTTAAATTTCTTGCATTTGGAGTAATTTCTTCTCCTGCAGCGTATTGTTTAGCTGAGTGTATCTTTTCTTAAAGTCATCTGAGCAGGATT
Source organism: Vidua macroura (assembly GCF_024509145.1). NCBI lineage: Eukaryota > Metazoa > Chordata > Aves > Passeriformes > Viduidae > Vidua > Vidua macroura. Next base: position 48,002,625 of record NC_071576.1, on the reverse strand, counting down.
TGGTGATTTAGATTTCTACCCTGGCAATATTTTTTCAGTAAGGGATAACATTGCAGCATGCTAGCCAGATGCCTTGGTTGTTATGTACTCTGTTTTCAGCTCATAGTGATTTTGGCAGTGACTAGGGAAAAGTACATTTTACTCAATTGATAAGTGCCGCTTTTCTCCCCTTGTATTTTTGCCTTCTGGGAATGCCATCTGAAACATTTTCAAGCATTTCTTTGGTTTGGGTCTTTTTTTTTTCTAGTGAGTTGAAACTGGTTTTAAATTTTTTGTTGTTGAATGACTGCTTTTGAAGTTTTGTTGAACTTTGTTTAGCTTACTGGAACAGCCTCAATCAGTTGAACCAAGATTGAACCGAAAAATGTACTGGTTTAATACCTCAGCTTTTTGTCAAATATGAAAAATGGAGATGGCTTGATTTCTTGTCTACCACAATCATGTAAAAAAAAGTTAGTTATTAAAAAACCCCCAAAATTTCAAACAAGCCCCACCCTGGTGACAGAAGCTCATAGAAGTTTTGCAGTACAGGAAACTAGGTTTTGAACTTCAGAACTTCATTTGTGGTATTTGTTGCTTGAAAATACTGATTGTCTACTGATAGGTTTTCTGCTGTTAAACTCATAGTGCTGAAATTTCACTGCTGAATCAGTGTTCTCAAGAATTACTGTCAGGATGGATTTGTTAATTTTCTTGTGTTTGGTTATGAGAAGAGATGATATTCTTTAGAGAGAATAAAATTCTCTGGGTTCACTAGCAAAGTCATTGTAGCTACTGAGCTGCCTGCTGTGTGACAATTGTGTCTAGACATTGATTGGATAGTCTTCTGTCAGCCCATAAGGCCTTTTAACAGGAATTTATTTGCTTTACTTTGGTTTTGCTATGAGTTGCAGTAATTTTCCTTCAAATATGACTACTTTATGTATTTTACAGTGAAATTTTTGTCAAGGCAGGAAAAAAGCAGAAGCTTCAGTTCCAACTGAAGTGTATAAAGGCTTTTGATCTCTTCTTGCCTGTATGGGAGTTGCATCCTGGGAAAGTCTTGTAAAAATGTGTATAATTGCTAGGTTTGAAATAAAACATTGATCTCTAAGTATTCATTTAAAAACATAAGTGGTACAATCTTCTCCAGAAGTCTAAATACAAGTGCTTATGGATGAATCTCTGAAACTGGTCAAAATTGAGAGCTTTAGATCTTAAAATGCTGTCTTGGCAGCGTAAGTATATTGCAAAGTGTTTGACGGCATTGAGGTACATAATTTCCTTGGTTACAATGCTTGATCCTTTGAAGTTATCAGGTTCATTATCATTATCAACATTAATCTGAAGAGTCAGTTACCTAGAATTGTTCAGTGTCCATATGAAGTATGCTACAGAATTTTTTTAACATCCTTTAGTAGTTTATTTCCACACCTATCCTGTGTTTGACAGCAGTGTATGGAGGGGAGACTTGGTAAAAGGTCCCTTGGGTATTATGAAGGAGAAGCCTTCATGGATGGAACAATACATGGGTGGTATTGTTCCAAAACTCTTATTAGACTTTGCTCAAATAACCATTTGGTTTCAGTACAGGAAAGTTCTTCTAGTGCTTGTCACTCCTGATGCATGAGGAGATGTCTTAATGAATAACAGGGATTTATTTGTATTTTCTGTTATTCAAGAATAGTGTGTTGCTTTTCAGTAAGATATGGAAATAAGGAGCTTATTTCCTTAATGAGAATAGACTTAAACATGCCTGGTGATGTACCATGTGCCGTCAAAGTCAGTGTTGGTGAATAATAGAGTGGACATTCAGTAGCTTGTAACTAATTTCCTTCTTGGTGCTTGGCATTAGGTTTCAGAACTAAATGGAAAAATTTCAGACCTCTGATGATGAGAGCATGTGAAATGATTTAAAACATATTTTTGGTGTGTTAGTGGATAAAGCATTTGGTGCTTTGAGGAACTGGGATGAAAAAAGGTGGAGAATATAGATGCAATACATTCTTATGCAAATTATCTTAATGTCTCCAGAACACAGTTACATGAGTCTTTACTACACTTCAATATGAAACTCTAGAATTTATTGAAGATCTCAGAATAATGTGTGGGACAATAATAAAAATAATTTATCAACATTGCTGCCTGGAGTGTACGCAAGAGTGGAACTTGTATAGAGTTACATACTGTCTGACACTGTGTTGACTGCAATAATGCAGAAGGATCTGTGGTCAGAAATACCTGAGAGGTTTCTTAATGTTGTGCTCTTCATTCTTACACTCTTAAGTTTTACGAGTCTGACTTTGAGATGAGCTGCTCAAAAGTAGGCAGAGGCTTGGAAGATCTTTAGGATTTGAGTAGAGCTAGATTCTGGTGAACATAATTGCTAGAAGTAGATATTTATAATGTGACCTCTGTGCTTACTTACAGATAAACTTACCCATCCAGAAAGTGATTTTAACAGTGTTTTTTAGACTAAATATTTCCTATTTCTATTAACTTTTAAATTCATATTAAAAAGTTGTCTGCTTGTCATTGTTATGAAGCAAGCCTATTGATGTATGAAAACCTTAGAGAAAAGTTACTGAAACTTGAGGTATGTTTGGTGGTAGAAAGGGAAGAACATTTATTCACATACACATATTCCTTAACAGGAGCTTAAATTAATTCCTCACTTCAAAAAAAAAAAAAAAACCTTAGGAATTCCTTCCATTAAGCACACTCGAAGTCATTCTTCTAAATGAAAAGTTTTGTTCAGTTCACTTCATTCACTTGTGTAGCTAAAATGTTCTTTTGAGAGGTAGTGTTCTGAAGAGTATCAAAATAGTTGATATAGGATAATATTTGTAGTTCCTGTGTTGTTTCAGTGGAATGAGCTCCTCTAGGAAATGAATATGCAGAGTTCCCACAGGTTAGAGAGAAGGTGTTTTGGTTTTTGCAGTTTTCCTTTCACCTGGCCCACCAGAAATTAAGTAATACAGATTTTCTTCCCCAGCTTTAAACTTGAAAGCAAAATACTTGTATTGCTCCCATGCTGACTAAAAGTTATTAGTCAAGAAACTTTGATTAGTAGAATGTTGAGTCTTTTCAAAGCTAGCCCTAAAATTTCTCACTTGGAAACAGTTTAGCTGTTGCGCACACCCACGGTAATTTCTGTGCAAGCACCAACTAATGCTTTAGTTTTTTTTGTAGGGAGCAGAAGCCATGGTTCTGGAAAGTGTTATGTTTGCCATTCTTGCAGAGAGAGCGCTCGGCCCAAAGCTGTATGGAATCTTCCCACAAGGGCGACTGGAGGAATTCATTCCCGTAAGTCGTGTTCATAATTAGTTAGTGGGCTGCTAGAAGCTGTTTTAATTGACCATGACAAGAAGGTCTCTGGACTGCCCAGAAAAGCAGGGATGTGGGAATGGAATACTTGGCCTCCTGTAGTAATTGCTGTCTGTAATTTGATACGGTTAGAGTGGGTGTTGGAGAGCCACATTGTAGTTCTTGCCAGGGGGAGATATCTAAAAACTCTTCAACTCTAGCAGCGGCTAATAAATGAAGATAAAAAGCCTATTAGATACCAAAGATAGCATAAGGAAGCTGTGGAGTAACACTTCCCTTTAACAGCAACAAGAGCAGACACTTTTGATATTCTTAAATATTTATACTTGATCTGCTTTGAAGATATTCTTAGTGTGAGATGTGATACTCCCCAGTTCTTGCATCTAGAAGTGAATTGATTAAGTTGTTAGTAGGGCTGGCTAATAGCTTTTCCAAAGGCATCAACTATGTAAGTTCTCCTGTGAGCAAAAAAAAAGTATTGCTTGAGTACTATGCTAGTATTTCACACTATACTGCATGGAGCCTAATGGTAGTGTTTATAACTAATCACAATTCTGTAACTCATCAATTAACTGTATTGTAAGAATACTGTATTTTATTACAGAGTAGGAAACTGAGCACTGAAGAACTAAGCTTACCTGACATATCTGCTGAAATAGCTGAGAAGATGGCCAGATTTCATGGCATGAAAATGCCATTTAATAAGGAACCTAAGTGGCTTTTTGGAACAATGGAAAAGTAAGTTATGCAATACTTTATGGGGAAAAAAGGTGACCTATTGTAATTTTGATAAGCAGATCATTCTTCTTGAATGCCTGAGAACACAAGCTTTCACTGTACCCAGAAACTATCACATGAAGGACTTCAGTTACCTTGAAGAACAGTAATGTTTTCTTCAGTAACTCTTTCAAACTTCCTTGATTTTAGTTTAAATGGTATCATAATATGGGAAGAATAATATACCCATTGTTACAAATCCTTTTTTATTGTCTCTTCTTTTTTTACCAGGTATCTAAATCAAGTGCTGAGAATTAAATTTACCAGAGAATGCCAAACCAGAAAACTGAACAAACTTCTCAGTTACAATCTCCCCCAGGAAATGAAAAATCTAAGGTAGACTTATTTTGTCTACCACTATCTTCTAATCTCCACAGTTTCTGCATGGATTTTTGTATACTTGTTCAGACATGTTATGCAGTATAATACTTTATATTCATCTTACTCTGCAAGCTGGGGACCCTTTTTGGTTCTGTGACCAACCTGAGTGTCATACAAATACAAAATTCTTTGATGAAATTGCTAATCTGACTTACTGATCATGAAGTCAAACTTAATTGTGCTGATGTTTTGTTCCTAATTAAGAAAATAGGCTGTTGCTGGGAGGAAATAATGTTTCAAATTCTTAAAACAAAATTACCTAGAAGTGATTTTTTTACTTAATAGATGCCCTGTTGCTTTTTTCTAGAGCTATGCTTGAAGCTACTTCTTCACCAGTTGTATTTTGCCACAATGATTGTCAAGAGGGTAAGCTGCTATTGTTTCAATACTGCTCAGCGATGTACTGTTGAGCCTTTTCTGGTTACTTGTTTGCTCTTTGAGAGGTAGCCACGTTGTGGAGATACTGCCCTGACTGGTGTGCTACAGTACCAAAGTATGGGCTTCTGCAACCCTTCAGGCTTTTTCAGAGAACTCTGGTGTCATGACTGGGTAAAGCCAAGAATGTACTCCTGCTCTGTTAGTAAAGGTCAGTTGATGATGGGAGCTTTATGTGTTTTCTGTTTAGACCATATCTTGTTTTGCTGCAATATACATGGTCAGAGTAGGTTATACTGGAGTTGTTTTAAAAGAAATATCCTGAAGTGCCATGAGTGGTGAAAATGGAGAGTAGGACACTTTGACGAGGCAGTTTTTAATTTGTACTGGTAAGAAACATTAGGGAAACCTTATCCACCTTTTTGTAGTATTGTCTGGGAGTCATGGAAGGAATAACAATTTTCCTGAGCCAGTTACTGTAAAAGATGAGGAAGGAAGCAAGGCTGAAGGTGTGTTGGGTGTGCTGTGTCACCTGAACAGTGGGTAAGCTGGGCTGAGCTGGAAGGATGCTCTAGTGGGACTGTGTATAGGGCTGTTTTGTTGTCACTGGTCCCAGCTTTGTCAGCTATGGCAGAGGAATTGCCCTGGAGGGCAGACACATAAGGAGAGGCAGCACAAGGGGAAAAGGTCACTAACCTGAGATGTCAGTGGTGGTGGAGTTTGAGGTCTCCTTGCTGATGTGGCAAGTTGCACTACTGGAGGAGTCGGAGCATAATAGGGCTGAGACAAGCTGGGGAGCCTAAACCTCCAAGGGGTTTGGGGGATGTGTGTGAAATACTGTGCTGCTTTTTCTGTTGGTGCATGGAGAACAGATGTACCTGCAGAGTCACACTACTGCAGAACTTGACATTGCTCTACGTTTATTTACTAACTGGTACTTGACAAAGACAGACTTGATGTCTTTTAGATAAATTATAGTGACCGTGTGAATTGAAAGACACATAAGCAATTGCCTAAACTTTCTGTATAGGTATTGGTTGTGCCACATATTAGAACAGCAGAGTGATCAGACTGACTTTCAGGCTGCTGAAAAGCAATTTCTGTCCCAAGTGTTGTATGATCAGTGATAGTGCTATGCTGATATGAGAAATGCTGTGAAATTTATAGATCTCAAGCTGTGCAAAGAAAGAATGCAGCAAGGACTGCTAAGGCTGACAGCCCTACCTGAGCCAACTGCAAGCTAAACTGGGGAAAGAGGATCCTTGGGAGAATAAATTTGCCTCTCCCTGTACAGAAAAGACTTTCTTGCTTTCAGCTTTACAAGGTGAAGTTGTATATTTCAACTTCCAGAGAGCTGGTGAACAGCCAGTGCAACTTGGCTTTAACTAAACCCAGCTGGCAACTCAGCCCCACAGAGCCACTCTGTCTTCCCAGTGAGATTGGGAAGAGAATTGGATGGGTAAAAGTGAGAACTCACAGGCTGAGATAAAGGCAGTTAATTAGGGAAACTAAAAGCTGCTCACATAAGCAAAGTAAACAAAGAAATGAATTCACTGCTACCCACAGGCAGGCAGGTGTTCAGCCATCCCCAGGAGAGCATGGCCCCATCACACACAACAGTGACTTGGGAAAACAAACACCATCACTCCAAACATCCCCTCTTCCTCCTTCTTCCCACTCTATATAGTGAGCATATAGTATGGAATATTCCTTTGGTCAGCTGTTCAGCTGTACCTCCTCACAACTCTGCCTGCACCCCGGTCCCTTTTTGGGCTGGGCTGTGAAGCAGAAAAGTCCTTGACTCTATAGAAGCACTTGCTCAGCAATAACAAAAACATCCCTGTGTTATCAACACCACAAATCCAAACATAGCCCTATGCCAGCTACTATGAAGAAAGTTAACTCCCCTGCCAAAACCAGCACACCTATAATTCTTCCGTGCAGATATAAGGGATAACTGAGATTAGCTGAACAATGTTCCTTGAGATGCACAGTATTGCTTTTCTCTGATTTTCCTGCATTATTAAATATGCAGTGTTATCTTAATTTTCAGGTAATATCTTACTTCTGGAAGGCAGAGAGAGTTCAGAAAACCAAAAGCTGATGCTCATTGACTTTGAATACAGCAGCTATAATTACCGGTAAACACGTTATTTTCTCTTCAGCATGGGAGTGTTTTCCTTTCTGCATGCTGCAGGGAGGCCAAGTGCTGCATTACTGCTTGTTTGTCTATTTTAGTGAATTGTGTTCTGCTTTGATAGTGGTGGTTAGCAAATATAATTAATCAAAACAATTCTGATGCTGTTGAGTTTAGGCACACAGCACAGGAAAAGTTGTTGTGGCTTCTTGATTGTTCAGACTAGATGGTTTGTTATGCACAAATGGCTTCTTGCTTGCATGTCAAAATTTCTTTCTGGTGGGAAGCTGAGGAAAAGGGTAGATTTTGTGTGCATATGTATGTAGGGCAGCTTTGCTTTGGTAAGTCTAGTATTTTTATGTAGCTGGTAGCTTTCATTCTTAATTGTCACTCTTTACTGTTATTATAATAATAATAACAATTGCAAAAACTTGTTTTCTGGTTATCAATTCTCTACCTCCAGCAAAAGTGCAGTAAATTCTGAGTAGCCCAGTGCTTTTAAATTTGATTTTGAGTTTGCTTTAAAAAACTCCAGATTGCTAGTTTGCCAATATTGAGGTACTTTGTCTTTATTTCTTTTTCAGAGGATTTGACATTGGAAATCACTTCTGTGAATGGATGTATGATTACTCATATGAGAAGTACCCATTCTTCAAAGCCAATGTTCTTAAATATCCTTCAAAGAAACAGCAGGTAGACACAAAAGACATAGTTAAATGCCAGTGTCCAGTCTTAACATCTTAATTATTTTTCAATTCTCTATTAGACTTACTGTGTCCCAAGATATTTCCTCCACAATTTTCTCAAGTGTAATACTTTGTCTAATCCTGACTACCTTTGCTTTAAAAATCATAGTAACTTAATAGCTATTCAGGATAGAATATTTACTGTGTGTGGTGTAGTCATCCACCACAAAAAGTCCAGTAGTTGTAGACTGCAACTATGAAATTAGTTAGCAGTAGCAGTATGCTGCCTGTCCTAATACTATAACTTTTCTTAAACCAGACTTTCAAGCAATTGTTAGAAGCACCATTAATCTTAAAGCTAACTCTAACACTGTTGATGATTGGAAAAAAATAAATGGCAACTTATTAGAAGGTCTGCCTAGGCCTGAAAGAAACAAATATATCTTGAGATGAAAAGTTTTAACTTAGTTGTTTACTTGCCTTCCAGCTTTATTTCCTCTCCAGTTACCTGTCTGCATTCCATGATGGCTTTGAAAATCGGAGCAATGAAGAGAAGTCTGAACTAGAAGAAGAAGTGTTGGTAGAAGTTAACAGGTAACTTGCCTTGTACAACTGTATCTTCAGACTTCTACTGTGGTACCTGTACTTGTATATATCTCTCTGGGTGGAGGAACTTGAGCCACGAGAGATTGAAAGCTATTTATATGTGGTAAAGAGCAATCCGTCCACTGTAGCATTGGATATGTGATATATACTATTAGTGAAGTAAACAGAATACTACTCAGTGGGGCATTATTTTTGTAGTATCATAGTTGAAGAAAAGGTGTGGACATCCCCAAACTAGGGAATACTGTTCTAAGAGGACATGGAAATAAGGTGGTGTGGCTTAGCTGGGTATTTATTTCAATAACATAGCCTTGTAATTTCAGGTTTGCCCTTGCATCACACTTCTTCTGGGGTCTGTGGTCTATTATACAAGCAAAGATCTCATCCATTGAGTTTGGGTACCTGGTAAGTAGAATTGTAGTTTTACAGAACTGAAAATGAATAATCTAAATAACCTGTGGTACATTATTGAAAATGCAATGGAATGGCCTCTCATAGCAACTAGTATCTTCTAAGTGGTGCAAAGCTTTTAAAAATCCATTTGTTACTAGTTTGTGCTCTTTGCTTAAGAATGTAAACAACATCTAAGATCATAAAAACTTCAGAAATTGTTTCCATGGTTATGCAGAGAATGTATAGCCTTGTGTCTAGCTATGTTGCAGCATTATTCTGCATCCCAGGCAAGAGAGAGGCCAACTTGCAGTGAGGATTTCAAACTAAGTGCAAACTCAAAGTGCACATGTTGTCCCATGGTGATGTTCAGTGTGCAGCAGTATCTGTGCCAGGTAGCAGCTTGTACTTGAGAAACTGATCAGTCCAGCCCTTGGTGTGTGCTCAGTGTACTGTAAAGTGATAGCACTGGCCGGTACATGGAATATCTTACTGGAAGTGTTGCAGGAGCCAGCCTTTTCAGTGAAGTCCTGGCCTTTTTAGTACCTGTTTTTTTCTGACATTTTGGCAGCAGCTAATTGTGTTAAAGTTGAAACAAAACTGGAAGAAATTTTAAGAAGCCAGAACACCTATGGAGAGATTATCCTTCAGAATAGAGCTAATTAGTACATTGAGATGGATTAGGAAAGCAACACAGTTAATGCCTCATTATGTTTACTGAATACTGAATGTCCTTTATGTCTCCAGGAATATGCGTTATCCAGATTTGATGCCTACTTTGATCAGAAGAGGAAGCTGAAGGTGTGAATGTGGGAGGAGTAGCCTGTTGGTAACTGTATGAAGAGGGCAGCTGAACAGAACTTCCACTGTGCTTAGGCTACTGTATCTCTAATGAAGGTGTCACTGAATTCCAGTTCCTGGGAATGCAGGTGTACAGTACTGAGGACTATAAAAATTACTTGTTTACAGTTCTGTAAATAGGTGGAATGAGATTGGGAGGCAAAAGTAAAATACAACCATGCAATATCTTTAAATATTTTCAATCTAGGAGCTATTTGTAATATGGGAGAAGCTTAAAATTAGGTGTCAATACCACATGCATCAGAGCAAACTTATTGTGGGTACATTTTTGGGGGATGTTGGCATTCTGGTTTGTGTTGTAAGTGGAACAGCTGCAAAAGCTGATTTGTTGTAGACACTGCCTCTTAAGGAGAAGGAAAAGCAAAGGAGACAACTGGTAAACTGTGAAGTAGGCTTAAAAACTTACTGGGAGTTTAGGTTCACCATGCCCCAAGAACACTATCTTCAAAACTGCTGATACCTTACACCACTTTAACCAGAAGCAAATAAACACATTGAAGGAGCGTGCTTTAAAGTGTTAGTGACAGACACATGAATGTTTCTCTTAGGCTGGTGTGCCTGGGAAGTGAAGTACGAATGAGCTTTGAACTGGACATTCTGAAGGAGTTTGTTTTGAACTGTTTGTTCCATGTCATTCAAGAATATGCTTTAGCCCAGCCTGGTTCTCTTAAAATGCTGTGTCCTGCACAGGGGGATCTGTGGGCTGGCAGCACTGGGAAGAGTGCCTTGAATTGCTCTAGCAGCTCCCCCAGATAACTGGATTGGCATTGACAGTACTGGAAATTGAGGACCATCTCTCTTCTTGTGTTGCCACAGTATATGGCTGTAATAAATAGTAGAGCCAAAGACTGTGGAGAGCACTTCAGGAAATTGCTGTTCTGCTCATCCAGTTCTTATGTGGTTTGAGAGGTGCATTTCTTGCACCTTCAATTCCCATCATATTCCAGGAATCCAGTAAAGTTGAGCATCTTGTGGGGAACAATAACATGTATATTGAAACTTGAGTATAATCTGTGTACATGCCATCTAAAGATTTCTTTTGATTTTTGGGAGCTTGTTTATTTCAAATGTTATTTGTTTGTGCTTTCTAACACACTGTATTATAAACAAACTTCTAAGTTTACCCTTTTTTGACTTGTGTAGCAAATACTGTTTGAAGCGGCTGAAAAAATGTGCAGCATTTGATGTACTGTATAGCAGAACTTGTAAAAGCTGTCATGTTACTCTCTTGTACAGAGAATCACTTTCCATACATTCAGTTATTAATACTTTATAATAAAGATAAAGCACTTAAAAATACTGTTGTTGATATTCTTGAATCTGTTACAGCTGCAGGATAAAATAAATGCCCTTGTGGCCCTATCTCTGTTGAATCCTTGCAAAGACAGACTGAGATACAGGCTTAGTGCTCTGGGATATATCTTCTACTTAAATGTGTCTTCAGCATTTATTGTGTAATTGAATTCTAATAGAAAGAAAGGTGTTTAAAGCAAGCAATGAAAAGCAGATTGAACATCAGTTTCTAAGTTGATAGCTTTAGAGGTGGGAAGAGTTTTAGTTGAAGCACTTCACTCTATCTGCCCTGTTGACTACCCCCAAAGCAAAGTTAAAAGGTACCAGCACACTTGGAATTTTACTAGAAATACTTAATGTGGTGTTCCAGTATGAACAGCCAGGTCATTTCTCTAGGCTGCTGAAGGCTTCATTTACAGTATTGTTGCACACAGCAAACTCAGTAGAAATGGCAGTATAGGGAAAAGAGTGGGAACAAACACTTCAGAATGAGGCTCTGCACATAGTTGAAAATATTATTGATATGTAGTAGGTTTCTGGAATCTTGGAAAGTATTCCAAGAGTAAATTCAAGTTCTTGAGAAACCACCCATGGATACTGACTCATCACTTCACATTTCACAGAACCAAATAGGGAAGGGGACTCAGTCACAGTAGTGCTAGCTGTAATAAAAGGTGTGATTGGAGGTGATTCCCTTTAAGGGAGTTAGAGTGCCTCTTAAATTTGGAGAGGAAACTCAAGTTCCCTGGTGAGATGCTTTGTCTAAGTCCCAGAACTGCAGCTGTACCACCAGTACTTCTACTGTGATCTCTCAGGGTGAGGAAAGACCTTGAAGGAAAGCAAAGCATGCTCCAGCATGTGCCTTCTGAAATATAAATTGGTTTTTAAAAGGATGTGATGCCCCTGAGTGTTGTGTGGACACTTGGTGGGGACATATGGAAGTCAACACTTGTGAGAAGAGACAATGCTTAGTTCCTAGTAATTTTTTCAGTCTTGCCTATTGATGGCAAGTTCCTTCTGTATTCTTGGAGAACTTGGAATAGACAAAGGAACTGGAGTAAAACCTTCTAGTACTCATAGTCACTGAATGTTAAAGCTGATTTATGGGCTGATAGAGCAGCTATTTAAATGTATTGGCACTTCATAAGAGTTAGTATAAAGGTAGTTAAGTATTTCTTAGTTTTTAATTTCAAAATGGTTATGGTCAAGCTGATTTGCTTTTCACAAAGGCAGTTTAAAAACTCCTGATTGATCCTCCTTTCAGTTGATTTGTAAAAACAATTTGTGCTTGAGCTCTTGCTTGAAACTGCTGAGTTTTATCTCCACTTTGTGAATTCTTGTCTCTGGACCTGCTATAAACTGGTGAAAATGTGACTTTTCACCAGTTATAAGAGTTAAAAGAAGAACATTTATTACTTTTAAAGGAAGCTATTGCTTGTCTAGCCAGACAGCTTATCTCAGCCACCACTTGGAGGTAATTCAGTGGGTAATTGGCCCAGTTTAGTGTGTATCACCATCACTCCTACAACTACTTATATGTTCAAACTCATTAAGGATTTTCCCTGCACAGTCCTAGGGCCTTCTCTTTAACTGGAAAAGTAGGTATTTCTTGGCTGAATTGCATACAATCAATTAGTAAATTAAACATCTTTGATAGTGATGATGCTACTAAATAGAATTACACTATTTTTGGAGTTGTTATTCTTCATAGAATCAATTAGGAAAAAAAGTTTATTTCCAGCCTTTCCTCAGGGTACACACTCAGCAAGGAGAAACTGGCAAAAAGCAATAGCAGCTTTTGCTCTCTGTGACTCTGGGCCTTTCCAACAAATGCAAAGGTATTTGGCATAGTGGGAAGAATCTGAGATTTACCAGATTTTGATCTCTTAATGTTTGGGAACTGCTGTGTTTTCACTGCTAGGCTTTGTCACTTAAGGCTTCAGAAGTTACTTTGGAAAATCCCTGTTCCCCAGCATTGAACATACTTCTGTGAAAATTTCACTGGGATTGTTTGGCATTTTTCTTCATAGCAGCTTGGAGGAGTGATAAGTGTTCTGAAAAACAGGGAACTGAGCAAATCAACTCTTTCACTGAAAATTTGCTACTATCAATAAGAATTTCTGCTTTTTCCTGCATATTGACTTGGCTGAGGTTGCACTGCAGCTTAAATGGAATCAGCTGGGTTTCACTCCTCCAGGTGGATGTAATTATTTCTCCTCGGTGATTATGGCTGTGGAAGCCTCTCAAAGGCACTGGGGCTTGCAGCCTGTTGTTCAGGAACCTAGTATGTCCTGCAATTTTATTAGACATGTTGATGGGAAGGCAGGAACCTGGCTTAATTCTGTAAGAATCTCTAGGACTTCAAACTGAAGAATGAATCCTCTGATTTGCAATAGGAAATGAGAAAGCAAATTCATTCCCAGAATAAAGAAAGATGACTGTCCTTAGCCCAAGTGCCAGCACCTCAGCTTTATGTATTCTCCTTTCCAACTGCAGTGCTGTGAGTTCCTGAGGTTCAGCTGATGAGTGAGGCTGTGTTAAGTCACACTGAATCTGCTGGTGTCTCAAGATACCAGTCTTGTCTTGTCTGGTCTGCAGACTACATCAGCCAGTCATCACAGCTTTTCCAGGTTGGTAAAATCCCAAGTCCAGCAGTCTCTGCTGCTGTTTCTCCACCCCAGTTCAGCTATCCCACTTGATACAGCCAGCAGCAGCTGGGCAGCACAGCCTTGCATTCTTTCAGTGGCTTACAGAAAAGCAGGTAGGTGAAGGATCACTCTTTTCTGGGCCTTACCAAGACAATAAGGCTTTTGAGCAAAAATCCTCCCCTGAAAGATCCTTGAGGCAACCTTGGGCAAGTTCCCTCACCAGGCAGGGAGGATTGTCCCTGATGCCAGCCTGGGTCTACATGAAGCAGCAAATGGAGCACTTCTGTGGAGATGGATAAATGGCCATAATGGCTCTGGACTGAAATAAAATACAGCATACTCTTACAGGCTCCTGGCAAGAAGCAAAAAGGAGCTTCTGTGCTTGGTACCCAGGCAACAAAAGTGATCAGTAAAAAACAGGCCACTTGTTTTTTCCTAATGCAAGATTCACTTTTTATGGCTTTCATTTTCAAAGTATGCAGAGCTCCTATTACCTCAGCATTAAGTGCTATTGTATTATAATGCACAAACAAGGCTCTGTGTGTGTGTATATATATATATACATGACTTAACAATCTCATTAAAGAGGGATTAGCTAATAAAGTCTGAATGCAGTCCAGTCTGCCTTGCATGAATACACTGAGTCCTGCCTTTGGAGAAAACATCCTGAGCGGAAGCCATTTGAGATGTGGTACAGGCACTGGAGTGCTTGTCTGAGGAATGGTGCTAGAAAAGGCAGGAGAGCAAGCAGAGGTGAGGGGGTTTGTTACAGGTCACAGGCACACCTTGGCAGAGCCAGAAACAGCACACAGCACTTGAATTCCAGCCTAGCATGCTGGACTAAGTATCTTCTCAGAAAGCCTTACAGATGCTGCCTCTGCTGCCAGTCCTAGGGAATGTTACTTTTATTTATTGTTTCCTTCTTATGGAAATAAAACACGCCTTTGGAATCAGCCATCCTTCCTAATTTTCAAAGCTGAAACAATTCTAAAGGTCCTTTAAAGCCAGGGCTGGCAACTGCTGTCTAAAGAGATCTGACATTCTGTGAGGGCATCCATAAGAAGCTCCCAGCTTCCACCAAGTGAGAAATAAAGCAGAGCCAAAAGGCACAGCCTTGAACAGAGTTGAAGCATTACCAGTTGCCTGTGATATGTCTCAAGATAGAGATCTCCTCCCCAGCAGGACACTCAGCCTTTGGTTGGGCAAAGGAAAAGCACTGCCTGCAATCATCTCAAACATTTGCTGACCTCTGCTCTGGTGTTTGCCATCTGGAAACTCTCAGAGCTTCCTCTCTGCATGTGTTTTTTTCTCCCTTCCATTGCACTTCCTTCTACAGCCTGTAAGGCAGCTGCTATGCTGTTTGTCTAGATATGTGTATTGAAGGCAAAGGGTATTGCAGTTTCTGTGTTAAAAACCCAAATCTTCCATGCTGAACAATCCCTCCAAGCCTGTGTCCCTCGCTTCTTGCTGCATCTTACTGAAGAATAATACACTGAAAAGCAGCAGAGAGTGTGGCCCGAGGAACCCATTGCAAATGTACATAAACAGAACAAGGAATGGAAAGGAGGAAAGAAGCCTGCTGTAATTACACAAGACAAAGGACACTAAATAATACAATCATTTCCTCAGGAAGAGATTACAGAGGATTGTAATCTCTCAGGTCTGAAGGGTTTAAAAATTCACCTTAGAATGAAAGTCTAATTAGAAGGCTACAGCTGCAAAGACAAATGGTTATTTCACAAATCCCTCACTAGAGTTGTTTGGAAAAATACTAGTTTGTCTTTAGAAATAAGATGATGAATCATTTTCTCATTTTTTAATCATAATTCATTTACATTGAATTATGTTTTGGATGAGGGCTCAAGACAAACTCCTGGTTTTTTAAATTCTCTGAGGTCTTTTCACTCCAGTCTGAAAGTATGAGCAACCTAACATAAAATGGAAGTTTATCCTAATGTCTTCATTTATTTTCCTTTCTGACCTCTGCCAACTAGTTTTGATTTTTTTCTATATTTTTGCTCAGTTTAATTAGAAATATGCAGGCTTTTGTAAAATAATTATATTAAAAGTATTTGTACACCTACAAAAGTATTGAGTAACTGACAGGTAGTGATGCTTTCTGAGGAGCAAGTGGATCTCATAGTGATGATCCTTTCTGCTGTTCAATTTAATTAAGAGAAGACAAAATAAGAACTAGTAAGTCATACTTAAGCAGAAGTTTCCATGGCTGAATGCTCCAGCTGTATTATATGTGAAACCACACTTTGTGTCACAATTTGTGTTTTCACTTCCAATAAAGTAAAGACAAAAAAAAGAGGAAGGGATGGGAAAGAAAGACAAAACTGGAGAGGTTGTCAATAGCAGTTTTAAAATGCCCTTGTTGCACAAGTCACTGGTTTTCACTGGGCATCCTCAGGGCCTTGCTCTGCCAAGGCCCCTGCAGGGCACCATGAGTTGATGCTCTGCACCAGAGCAAGGTGGCAACACAGAATGGATCTTTCAGGGAAGGGGCTTCCCAATCCAGCTCATGCTGCTTCTGCTTTTGCCTGGCTGCTTCATGGCTCACAGCCTCCCAGGCTGTGACCTTGGCACTGTGCCAAGAGCTGCCAACAGAAGAGAGTGGCTTCAAATGAACCTGGGATGCTGGAGTGGGCATGTCTAGCAAAGGTCCTCCAGGCAGGAATGTCCTGAGGAACGGGATGCCAGCATCCTCACTGTCTTCAGACACCCAAACTAGGCCTCTTACTCTCGCTTGCTGCTCAATGTAAGAATGCAGCATCCAGAGCACTAGCAAAACTGCAGTCTCCCACTGAAATATTTATGTATTGCAAAGAGTTTCTATCTCACATGTCAGACTTCCTGGTAATATTTCACTTTTATCTTCACCTGTGGGAGAGACCCAGGCTTTCAGAATTCAGATGTAAATTAAGTCTCTGGATACAGCTTTTTCAGTTGGACTCTTCCAGCATGGGTTTGCATCAGACACATTTTAGCACTCCTGCCTTTGGCATAACAAGAAAGTTCACGCTACCTTGTGGACCTTATGTTCTTCTGTCAAGTCTTGGACTCCTCATGTCAAGTCTAAGTCATCAATGAACAGTGCAGTGGACTAGAAATCTTGGCAGGGATCTGACCAAATCTGTAAGTTAATTACTTTCTGTTCTCACAGAATATTTTGCTCCAGGACTAACCTTACCTCCAGTATTTACTTGAGTGTCACAGGTTGCTTCAGTAGTAGTGTAAGGCTGGCACTGTACATCTACTGAACAAGCTTTGTTTTGGAAAGCTTGCTGGTATTGCATCACTGCACGGGGTCTGGCAAAACTGGATGCTCTGTGAGTACAAGCTTGATGACCTCTGAAAAGTGTAATAGGATGATGTGTTTGGCTCAAGAAACACGTGTAAATTTGCAAAGGCACTAAGCAGGAGATGTAAGAAATGGGGCTTTAAAAGCTCATCTCCACTGGGTCAAACCGGAGATGATCTTGTGGGTCTTGGCATGCTGCCAGCTGAAGCAGCAGTAGGTGACAATTCTTAAAGAAGCTACTTTAAAAGCTCTAAGTGGTGTTCACCAGAACCTGACCTGAGGGAGCAGGACTCAGGGTCTAGTGGAGCTCAGTGGAGCCTCCTACTTGGGTTATCCTCTTGTTGTAGAAGGAGATCAGTGGGTCATCAGCTTATTTACACATTTTTGACCCAGAAATTGCAACATAACTTTGCCTATCCTAACTCTGATCCTTCTCCAAGGGAAGCTTTAGTCACAAGCTTCTCCTACAGTTCCCAGTGGCTTTCAGGTTACTGGGAGCAAACTCATTGGTCTTCCCTGCATCCTCCCTGAAGAATGAGGGGTTCTCTGAAAAAACAGGACCAGGCAGTTGATGTAAAGGCCAACTGCCCTTTGTGTAGGATTAGAAATCCTACACAAGGATAATACAGAAGATGAGAATGTCACTCAGAAGGGGAAAGGTTATTTTAATAGTGCTTTTTCCTCAAGCCCTAGCTAAATTACAGAGTTATTGGCTTTACTGTTACCTGCCACCAATACAGAGCAGAAGACTGGTCACTGCCCTTGTCATCAATGCATGCATATTTTTATTACATCAAGATTTCTGTGAACAGTGCAAGCACTGCTGAGTTACTGAAAAGCTGCTCAGCCCTGTCTCCTCTCTCTAGGACAAAGTTGTTTGGATGCTGAATTAAGGTATAGGGAAAGGACTGCACAAGCTCCGTAAGCGTATGATAAAATAGAACATTTTTGGCCCAATAACCTGAATCTATTCTTCCTTCAGCTCCTGTGTGCGTGGCGATGGCTGCAGACTTTGCTTTTTCTTTTT
Source organism: Vidua macroura (assembly GCF_024509145.1). Lineage (NCBI taxonomy): Eukaryota > Metazoa > Chordata > Aves > Passeriformes > Viduidae > Vidua > Vidua macroura. The sequence continues at coordinate 47,984,831 of NC_071576.1, read as the reverse complement.
CCATGCCAGTTTCCCCCTCCTGTTTCTGGAAACCCTGGGAACCTTCAGTTGATGACACCAGTTTGTTTACAGAGCTGGCTTGATGTGTCCTGTGTATACACATACATTAAAATAAACCAACTCTCTCTTTCCAGGCCATTCAGTACCTGGATGTCCTTTTCAGCAACTGATTTCGGATTCAGTATTTGAAAGCAAATACTATGTTTGTGGAGTGAGCGTGACCAACTGGACTTAGAGTGTTTGTGGGGCAGCTGATAAAGATGCTGGGCTGACAGAGGGTGGTGATCAGCCCCTGGGGCAGCTTCCTTGCAAGGCAAACCACCAGCATGACTTCTGTGCCTCCAGCTCTCAGTGGCTCCCCTGTCCTCAGCCTTAAGAAAATCAAAGTCAACTCTGCCTTCCAAGGTCACACCTTGGGTTTCACTTGTTTCACACAGTGCAGCTTCTCTGCATTCGCACAAGGCAATTGGAATATCTGCCTACGTAACAAAAACAAACAAACACCAAAACAACCCACCACCAACAAATTAGCTTGGGGATGCCTTGATTAAAAACTTTTTGAGTTTTTGTGAGCCTAGTTGGTTCTTTTGGGGTTGACCTGAACTCTCCCTCCTGCATGCTAGAGGGCAGATCTGAAAACCACTAAACTTGACAACAGCTCAGCAATGTCTGGATGCTTTTGATTAAAATGGGATGATAAGAGGAATCCAGGGGAGAGACCTCTTTTTAAGCTGTAAAGAGACCAAACTGAAAGCCTCCTGCGTGGGATGTATATGAGAGTTCAGTCCTGTCTGCTTGCTTGCAGTCTGCTTGCTGCAGATCAGTGACTGGGGGGGAACATCTTCAGTCGATGTAAGCAATAATGCACCAAGGGCTTGAGTGCCCTCCCAGGCACTGGAGCCGGGATGTTTCCTGATGGCCCTTAAGGAGATCTCCATCTAAACCCCTGCTCTCTAAGCTGCAGGGAAATTGTGCAGCTCATGGTTAATGATTAAGATGTTCTTCTGGGAGCCGTGACTCTGCTTGGAGGCACTGGTTTGTTCATTAACACATGTATAAAAACAGATGTCAAGGATATCCCCCAGAAGGCACACGTTTAGTGTGGTTTTGACCCAAAACGAGAAGTCTCTATTTCTCTTAGGGAAGGAATTCTTTCACTTCCAGTGAGTGAGAATAGCAAGATTTCAGACTGCATGCTGAGGGTATTTTCTCAAATTCCCACAATGCATCACTTAGGAAAATGGCTCAGTACAACACAGAGCTATGGAAGAGATGAGAATGGTGAGAGGGACATCTCCAAAATGTCACCCCTGAACACTTCTGAGTCTCCATGCAGAAAGCCTTTAAAAAAAAGGCACAAAGGTACTATTTCCCTATTAAACAACCTGGAGCTTGGGATGATAGGGCCTAATCTTAAGTAAACAAAGAGAAACTATTGCACAAATTGGACAACAAATGATCTGGGGCACCAGCACCACAGTTATTTCTAAAAATTTCTATTTCTAAACCCTGTGTGCATACAGGGCATGCTGCAGTCTGTACCACCTGAATTCATTTCAGGACTCCTCTTATTTATAGTTCTCAGTACTCATTAAAATGTGAGCATTTCCAACTGCCAGTCTTGCTTTACTAAAATTTAAAAAAAGACCTGTTCAATTGCTGCCCTTGAAAATAAGGGTGCAAGAAACATTTGCAGGCTTCTTTTGAGTTAGAGTAAGGAAAATTCAACATACAATCAGATGCCCAAACATGCCACTTTGGTGAGGCTTGAGTCTTCCAGGATGTACTCACATTTCATGAAAAATTAGGTGCCCTTATGATGGGATCTTTAACTGCTGGGGCACCAAAAAACACTCAACAGATTTATTTTTTTCCTCTACCCTTGCCCAGCTGTCTTTGGATGGCAAACCTTCCCCGTAGGAGCAGAGCTGGCTCCAGGAGAGGGCAACAGAAGGGTTTGTTGCCAAAGCTCTTTGGGCCATGGTCTGAGTGAACTGATGTTTTTATCTCTCTTCAAAGAACAACAGTGAAGTCAGTGCTTGGCCGGATCCCTGGCACATGAAGAAGCCCTCTCCCTGCAGTCTCATTTGGCTCGCCATAGCATTTCCTCCTTTTGCTTACATTGCTTCTTCCTCTCCCCACCTCAGCCCCCACATGTGTCTTTTTTCCTGTGTAGGTTTTCCTGCCACGTTGTTATCCCCATCGGGACCACAGCAAGATATTTCTTAAGCCAGAAGTTGAATGGTGAGTGCATTCCATTCAGGAATTCCTTCCCTTTGACCAGAGGAGATGTTGCACTTGTTATCCGAGCTCCACTGTGCTCACTGCAGCCAGGCAGTGCCAGCAGGGGTGTCTGGAGGGGGGGGTGCTGGGCTTCCCCTGCATCGGCAGGAAGAGGAAGCTGCAGGGAGCGAGCGTGAGATCTTCGCATTGGCTGGGGCAGAAAGCCAGGCTCAGCTCACTGGGGATGCTCACACTGGGGCACCAGTGGATCCTCAGCAAGGAAAAGCTGAGCCTTGGCTCTCCTCAGCTTTGACACAGGCAGGTGTGCAGGGAGACAGGGCTACAGACTAAGCAATGTAGGCCAAATATACTGCCCGTGATCCCCATGCCAAATCCTAGAGGCATAAGGAACTCAGACTTCTGTTTCTCTAACCTCTTATACCACCACCACTTTCCCAATCTCCTTTTCTTTAACCCAGGATTGGAAATGTTATGCTACTACTGGGTAGCATCTTTCATCTTCTCATTTCTGCCCCAGCTACAGGGTGGTTGGATAAAATGGTTTCCTAGCAGGGTCGTTGGTGAGAAATGGTTTGTAGGGAGATCAGCTTGCACTCCCTCATGGAGTAAACCCTCTGCCTGCAGCTAATGAGCAATACCAGGGCTCCACAGGTTTACATTCTCTTCCCTCTTTTTAACAAGCTTTCTAGGTGAGTTCAATCAATGTGCCCTTATCTCTAGCATGAAATAATACTCACCTCCCAGCTAGTTTGTTGCAAAAGGTAAATCAGTCATGAAGCCTCTTAGCTTCAGTGATGGGAGCCTTGGAAAAGGAGATAAGTGCTGTGTGGGGAAGCAGATGTTTATCTAGAGCCAAGCAGACCTTGGAGGCTGCGGGATCAAGCTGCTGCTAGGTTCTCCAGGAGAACTGACTGCTCCTCCTTTGAAAGGTTTTTGTCTTGGTGATGCTGCCGTAGGCCCTGCAAGACCTGACACAGTGACACAGACATGACACCTGGTCCCCTGCCAGCTCCCTGCAGTTTGTTTTTTTAAACACATATTTGCATTTTGTTTCTGTGGGGTAAATACAGGGGAAAGGAAGCACAAATTCTGACTGCTGGCTGTCGGTACAAACCCCTGCTTTGCTTGCCTGGGTGTGGCCGTGGGCCACCACCACCTGATGAGACTGGGTGAGGACCATATGGCAGTGGTGTGACATCACATGAGGAAGCAGACACAGAGCTGTCCCAAGCACACACTACTTCTGTCCTGGCAAGCACAGAAAGAATCTTTAAACACACAGAGAAGCTCCCAGAGGGATCATATCCCCATGCAGAGTGTGTGAGTGGTGTATGGGGGGGACACAGCTGCATGGGGGCAGGCACAGCTAAGGGTGCTTCCTGACTCCCTGTTTTTGACCTCTCCATGCATGTGATGGCTTATTCTTGTCTGGGACTTCAGTTTGAGTGGGAGATGTTGCCCAGCATCAGGCCCTGTGTGTCAAAGGCAAAGTTTGGCATTTCTGGAGGAGTAGGGTGCTGTATTCATAGGAAATATTTCTGAAGGAATATTGGTGCAGCTGAGAATGGTTGGCAGGGACAGCAGCTTCTGTCCAAGGTCATCAGGAACACTCCTGATGAGGGATTGTTCTTATCAGGACTGCTTTAGCTAGGTCAGATTAGAAACAATCGCATGCTTGTTATTCCAGAGAAGATGCATCGCTGGTTTTCCCAGCAGCAGCCACTAGCACACAGGGATGGTGGGGGAAGGCTGGGGACAAGCAAGTGGGCTGTTCCACCTCACCAGCAAACACCACTGTGCCATCATTGTCATCATGCTCATCCAGGACGGTTAGAATCATCCTGGATTTGATTTTTCAAGTCAACAGCAAGGGATAAAGAGCAGACAGATCTGGTTTGGTCCTCAGATTTCACCTGGTCCTGAAGATGCCCACCTGTGCCAGGGAGGGTAGATGAGGTACACAGGCAAGCAAACAGGGCAAGTCTCAGCATTTTTGACTCCTTCCCATGACAGCCCATCACAAACTGGCACTTTGAAAGATCCCCACTCCAGCAGCTGCCACTGTCCCCAAGGACAGCTGCACAGGCCAGGAGGAGGGGACCCCAGCAGGGAACAGGGCAGGGAGCTGCCAGCCTGGCTGCTGCAAGCAGGGGAGAAAGGACTCACATTTGGCAAAAATTTTGGGTGGCTTTTGTTTACCCAAAGGGCCCATGTGGGACATGAGAAGCCCCAGAGTCAGGAATGATTTTAGGGTCATGGTGGGAGGGCTGCCAAAGGCCTGGAAGTACGGAGAGCATGGGAATGGTGGGGAAGATGCCTGGGCTGGATGCATAGCTCAGGATCTGGGCAGCTGCCTCTTGTCTCTTCCTTTCAGCTTAGGAGACATGTCTGGAGAGCAGGACTTGCACTGCACAATGACTGGGCTAGCAGGGACAGGGAGAGCCAGGGCTCTACTCCCTCCCTTGCCATGGAAAGCAGGTGTTTAGAGGAGGAGGGAGGGAACGGTGGATATGGGAGGTTTGCCAGGCACCAAAGCAGCTGGGAGATCCTGAGGAGGAGACATTTCGCACGTGTGGGCAGATTAACAAATTGAGCCGATCAAAGGCTGCTCAATCCTGCATCCATGTGCCCAGGCTGGCTGCCAGCACCTCTGAAATTATTTTTCCTGGCCAGCATCTGAAGGAAGGTGCCATTCAATATGGCAAATCCATAATAATTTTGTTTCTACCAGCCAAGCCTTGTCTGAAGACTCTCCTGGCCGGGACCAAGTCTCAGATGCCAGAGCTCTCAAAGTGTTCAGTGACACACCCTGGCTACCTTCAGAGCTCCCAGTATGGCAGCATAGCACAGGCTCACTGTCAGAGCTATCCCAGGCACCCCCAAACCAGTCGAACACGGCCAACAGCCAGGACAGGCAATTGTACAGGAATGAACCTCCATTTCACGTTAATAGCTCCAAACCTAAAATTGCCAGAGGCTACTTATGGAAGCTTTGAGACTTTGAGTAAAATTATCTTAATAGTTTAACTGTATAAACACACTGACTCATATTGAGGGTGGAATAACAGTCTCCTGAGAAATGTTTTCACCTGTGAGCCAGAAGCTGGCTTCTTCTCCACACCCGTGCCTTGAGATAGGGAAATCTGCATGAGGAAGAAAGGAAAGTTATGGCTCTGTGGTAGTACTTTGCTCCAGTGATATTTTCCTGGTAGGTTTTACAGAGCTATTTGCCCAAATTTAGAGCTATTCTGCCCGAATTTAAATATTTTTTATTACATAATAATATATATTTATATAGAAATACAATGTAATTAGTTATAAATACATATAAATACTCTTTTTTCTTCCTCAACTCAGCATCCCCTGTCTGCAGCTGGAATCATACCTGTTGTCCATTCACGCTCATATGAAGGCAGCACAGCACCAGACCTGGTGAACCTCAAGTGAAATCTAATATATTGTGTTTGGGAGAGAAAAATCATCCACCGCAGAACACCTGAGCAAGTGGTTGTCTTGGGGTGATTTATGATGATAATCTATCCCATGATCTGCCGCTTTGTGCCCCAAAGTGGCTGTCGTACCTTTAAGGTGTGTGGCCGCGGGAGGGAGTAGCCTTGAGCTCTTTGGCGGCTTTTTCTAATCCTCGTTCCCTAAAAACAAAGTGTGGTGCAGTCTGCTTTTGCTTGGCTAGATTGGTTTTGTTAGCCCAGGCAAGAAGCTTTTCCCTTCCCTGGCCTTGGAGAAGCTGCAGCAGCAATCCTTCAGCTGTCTTTGAGGTGAGCTGGAGTTCGTTAGTTCGAGACTAGAGAAATGGCACCTGTGGCAGAGGGGGCGCTCCCTTCCGGCCCCACACCTCGGGAAGCCGAGCCAGGTAGAGAAAGAAAATCAAGAGGCTCCAGCCCAGCTGTTTCCTCTGCCGTGGAGAGGAGGTCGACGCCAGAGAGTCACCATGTTTCCATCTGTTGCCCAAACTGCTGCGTGAAGCTCCTGTTTGTTTGGGGGTTTTTGCCTGAGGGAGACGCCGGCGCCGTCTTGTGCCGCACTTCACATCGTGAGCAGGCGTTTCCCCTCGCACTTTGGGGTTCTGTTCCGGTGTGTGGGCGGGGAATAAGATCTGACAGTTTAATATCTAGCATTTATTTACTCCCCCCCCCCCCCCCCCCTTGCCTTGTGGACATTCTGATTGTTAGTAAACTGTTGGGTTGGTTCACCCCCCCCCCCCTTTCATGCATTAATATTCATTTCCTATTGGTGGAAAGGGATTGTTGGAACCTTTTAGAGAGACGACTCATTCCAGAATATCTTCTCCTAAACTTGCCTCTAAACTCAGTGGTACATCTTCAAAGGGGCCAGAGAAAGCCTCTGCCCCAGTGTGGCAGTCAGGGTGACAGCATCAAAGAGTACTGTTGCTGCTGCTGCATGTGGACAGTTTTGGAGATGGAAGCCTAGAAGGGGTGACATGGTCATGGATGAAAGGAGGAAGACCCCAAAGACAACCAAATTACATTTGGCCTCTGCAGGAAGGAGTGGACAGAGGATGACAAAAAGAGTTCATACTTTCTGTAAGAAAAAGTTCTTACTTTCTGTACTTTCTTACTTGCAGCTCTAAAATCCTGTTTACCTGGAGAGCTTCCACCACCCAGGAGCCAACCTCCTTCAAGCAGCCCTGAGCTGTCACCCACTGCCATGGCCCTGCCTGGCCTTTGCACCTTGGAGACCTGGACACTGGTCTCTGGGGACACCCCATCCCAGCTCTCACACCCCCACCAGTCTGCAGTGCATCACAGCATTCCTCTGCTCTTCCTCCTCCAAGCTTCCTTCTTTCTGCCTGCACAGGACAGGAGCCAGGCCTGTGCTGCCACCCAAAGACATTCTGTAGGGCAAGCAAACATGAGAGGAACTGTGCAAAGATGGGGATGGCTGCAGGGTCACCCATTTCAACTCAGCACCTCCCCATCCCTCCCCTTTTCTACTGGCCTCCTTTCACTTGCTTTCCACACGAACGGAAGCCTCTGTGGCCTTACTCTTTTATTTTTGTGATGCTTTATGCAAAACCCATCCACGCATTTAACAGATTTCTCAAAACCCATCCATGCATTTAACAGATTTCTTGGGAGGTGAAACCTTATGTCTTGTGACTAGGGCATAGTGGCAGGATTTTTAAGCAGTGACACTAAGGAAAAATGCAAAACAAAGGAAGACCAGTGTTCCAACCCACACCTGCCTGCAGGCAAGTCAGAGGATGGTTCTTTTATGAGGGAATTTGCCACTTTGAAAGCCTGGGAAATCAGTTACAAGACAGGCTGGGAGTATAGGTAATGATAAATGGGTCTCTCTTATCACATCATGACAGTGAAACAGGTGAAAGGAAATTTTAGGCTGTGAAAATCTATTTTTCTTTAATTTATTTTCCCCTATGACATGTAATGAGCATGCTCCAGAAATTCCCAAGGGCAAAAATACATCAAGATTCAGAGAAAGACTAAATTGATATGGACGGCAAGAATATCAGGATTCATTAGAATTAATGTCAGTAAAAATATCATCAGGTATATTAAACTCCCTGCTTCAGGGTGCAGAAAACATTTGAGACATTAGATGCAGCTGGAGTGGGGAGAAGAAGGCTGCAGAGGCAGATCCAGCTTCAGCCCGCCCTGAGGATCCATGGCAGGTTCCTGCAGCAAGAGGATGATGTGAGGTAGCCACATGTCCGGTGTGTCTCACACTGCTGTTCCCTTGGACATGGAGACAGGGCAGGGCCCCACAGCCATGGCCACCTTGGTGCTGCCAGGTTCTTGCCCTGCCAGTGCAGGGTGCTCGATGCTGGGGCAGCTTCCTTCCCTGGAGAAATTGCTTCTGCACAGAGGTCAGAGATGAGATATTACCCTTGTGTCTTCAGCACAGGAGAGGTGCCAGTACTCAGTTTGGGGATGACTGTACTGCCATGGAAAGCCTCTGTGTGGTATTTCAGAGTAGAGAGGTGGAGGATACATTCCCATTACCAACCTGTTCTGTGCAAACACAGTAGGGCTCACACCAAGACAGTTTCACTTCAATGTCTCCAAAGTCTCTGTTTTCACTCTTACTGTAACAAACTTGGAAGTCCTAAGAAGCCAAGCCTGGCAGGCTACTAGGAAAAAAAATGGTGATGGCTTTCTGAGCTGCTGGAAAGGATCTCAATACAAATTCAAGCTCCCAGCTACATTTCTTGTTTGATATTAGACAAATCAATCAATCAATCTTTTAGTGTCTTTTTATCTTCTAATTGTGCATCCATATGGTACACAGCTGAACTCATTCAAGGGATGCTACCTGCCTTTAGGGCGTGTGTTCATGTGTTTCTGTTCACAATCATGGGCTTTTGGGTAAGTCAGGATTGGGGTCTTATACTAGCAAAGGGGCTGGTGTCAAGAAGGGAATTTCAGGTGCTTTCTTTTGGTGGTATCACCCTAAAAATCTCTTTTGCTATGGTTCCACCCAGCTAATGACCTAGTGCTCTTGAACAGGCTGTGTGGAGGCCTTAACCCCTCTGACCTTGCTGAGTCCTGCCCTGCCTCCATGCAAGGTTTGCCAGGGCTGTGTGGAGGGCCAGGAATGCTGGAATCCCCTTGCACAAGGGCATGAACTCTGCCAGCTGCCCACACTTGCTCCATGGTGGCTTGGGGCTGTCACTGCACATGCTCACACATGGCTTCAGCCCTCAGTCACCTCTTTGTGTCCCCCCTCCACAGCTGTTTCTCCAGCATGCAGCCATTTCCCACATCCAGTCCAAGCTCCCCGGGTTTCTGCTTGCTACCTCAGGAAAACTTAGGGGCCAAATCAAAGGGGCTTTGAAATAATGTGCAACTGAACACTTGTCAAGGAACATGATATCTGTAGCAACAAGTGGAAACTGCCACTCAGGTTCAGAGCCTCAAGCCATCTAGTCCAGCAGTGCTTTTAGGAGCAGCAATTGCTGGCTGCTCCTGGAAGGAGCAAACATGCCTAAGACCAGAAAAGGAATATGTGGCCCCAGGAAAGCCATCAATCCTTGGCTGGTTACACCTCTAGCTAACACCTGGAGAACTGTGAGCTTGCACCAGCTCTGTAGTACCAGCTTGTCTTTTTCCTGCTGGTGGCGCAACTCCAGATTTCTGGGTGACCTCCTTCCCTCTACTTCAGCTGAGCTCCTGGGCACCATGGCATAATGTGGAAAGGGGTTCAAAGTACAAAGGCTTCAGTTTCATGCACTTTCTTACTGTCAGCCCATGGTGTCTGCAGATCATGTGCAGGGAATAGTTGGTTAAAAAATGAAACACAGATTTTGGGGAGATCAATTCCCCCCCACTACATCAATAACGCAGAGCCCAAAAATAAAATGTCCAAGAAATCGGTAGGGCACCCATTTGAAAGCTAAAACATTTTGGGGGTTCTGGGCTTTCTGATTGGTTCTGAGCCTTCTGATTGCTGATGGCAATTTTGGGGTCTTATTCATGTTGCAAAGGGCCAACCTCTCATCTGGCTGTACCATGAAGCCTGGTGACTTGCCTCACTCTGTTTTTCAGAGGGGTAAGAGAAGGAGTGATCTCCAGAAACCACTACGCATTTCTTCTCTGGGCAAAGCACCCTTCTTTATGGCTACTGAGCTCACACCCTGTCTCACTTCCCACTTCAGAGTGTTTTTCTATCTTAGCATCCTGCAGGGAGCAGAGTGATTCCAAAGACTGATCTACTGCAGTTTGTCACCACCCATTTTTGCCCTCCTGGACCACACACTGGAATCTGGGGATGTGGGATGAGACCTGCCTCAGCAGCTGGATCCAGATGGGAAGGCAGGCAGGAAGGAAGGTAGGAAGGTAGGCAGGAAGGGTGGGCTAGTTCTGGTAGTAGGGCAGGAGTCTTGAATTCATGCTGCTGAGGTTCTTGGTCCTGTTGAAGGAGGAGATGGAGGAGGAGCATGGCTTGTTCAGCTCAGTTTGTAACAGCTCCCCCTAAGGTAAATGAAGACAAGAGGAAAAGAGAGGTATGGATCTTTTATAGTCTGGTCATGTTGAACTTCTCTCCTGTTCCTACAGTGGTAGTAAGAAAAAAAGTTTAGACCTGGTGCCTTTGCAGTAGAGCCAGGGAGCCCATAAGGGGTTCTGTGGTACAGCCAGCACTCCTGGCATAACATGAGCATCTAGTCCTGGTTCAGGCAGTGGGAAGAAAGAGCTGGAAAGAGCATGGCCTTACTCAGGAGCTGCATGTTAGCTCTGGCTGGACAGTGAATAAAATGCACAGCCCAGCCTGTGCTGAGAGAGGGAGAATAAGCACTGGCTAATTCCCTCACCCCTGGCCACACAGGACACGCTCTTTCAGATTTTAATCCCTCTCTTGCTGTGCTTTTCTTTCTGCCCCTGTCTCTTAATCAGAGAGGAGCAGCTGCAATCCTCTTATAGCCTCTAATAGTTTGTTTTCAGCAGCTGTCAGTGGTATTTTGGTGCTGCCTCCTCTCTCCTGTTGCTGAGGTGGCTATTACCCCACTGCAGAGCTGCCTGCCTGAGCTTTCTCCTCCTCTGTGAGCCTTGGCCAGCTGCAGGAAGGTCACTGGGGACTTGAGGAATTCATTTTCCTGGAAACCACATCCAGTAACCAAGACACGGGCTGGAGTGAGAGAAGAAACTGGATCCATTTGGTCATAGGGGAAGAAAAATTGTGGGAAAGGTTTGAAATTGCTTTTTTTTCAGTGAAAATTTAAGAGATGGATAAAAGAGAAGGAAGTAAATTAAAACTATTGATCAGGTGAGAGGAGTGATTTTGCAACAGTTTCCCCAGGAGCATGTCTGCCAGTGTTTTCACTTCTCTTAGTCTCGTACTTCAAAAGCTCTGGAGCTCCCCTTAATGCACAAGGAAACCAACCAAGGTCCCTGTCCCACACTGTGATACCTCTCCACCGTGTTTTGCTTGCATTCCAAAGAGCTCATCTCCTCAATTTCCCGTTGTGCATCTCTCTGACTGGTCTAGTCCTGGCCCTGGTGCACACATGGGAAGAGCTTCTATTGGAATGAAAAAACAATATTTTCTGATACTTGGATATAAATGGAAGTGCAATGTTGCATGTAAAATCTCTTGTGTTGTGTTTTGCTTCATTCTGTTCTAGGTAATTCTATTGTACTTTGCATCTCTAGTATTTTTAGACTGTTGCACATGTGGTGCACACTTGGGAAGACCTTCTGCTGGAGTGAAAGGGGAATATTTTCTATTACTATGATGTAAATGGAATGTAGGAAGGGCTTATGTTTGAGGGAAAGAGCAGGATTTGATATTACTGGGATAGAAATGGAAGTGAAATGTTCTGTATAAAATATATTGTTGTGGGTTCCTCTCTCTTTTGCAAATAAATTCCAAAAAAAGGTCTGCCATTTGGCTGTGTGCCAAATAAGATGGGATCTATTGGGTTGTGATAAGGTGGTTTAGTAAAGCAAAAAAAGGGAAACAAAAGTGTTCTTGTACATAAGCAAAGGGAAACATTCATCTCTAATTCCCATCGGTGAGGATGCTCTGGAAGGCAAACACTGTAGAATAACAAATGCCCCCTGTTCCTTCTCCCTCCCTTAGCTTTTATATCTGAGCTGATGTCATACAGGTATGGAATATGCCTTTGGTTGCTTTAGGTCAGCTGGCCTGGATGTGTCCTCTCCCAGGACCTTATCCACTCCCAGGCCCTTCATGGGGGAGAAGGAATGCCACAGGGACGGCGCTGCTCAGCAGTAGCCAAAATCCAGGTGTGTTATCAGCACTCTCCCAGCTCCCATAGCCTCTTTCTTTTTCTGGTAACTCATATGGTGGTGCTTCTCAGGCACAAGTCGCCTTCTCAGGCACTGTTCCAAAATCTCTGCCTTCTGGCCAGTTCATAATCTCTTCTAGGATTCCTAGGAAATAGGGTTTCCTATTCGGGCTCGTTGTGTAATCAGTGCTACCCACTTACTCCATCTAGCGCTGGTTATGTGATGTGTTAAGGGGATGTTTCCTTGGAACATCCAGTGTGGGACAGGCAATTGTGGTGCCAAAAGGAGATGCTTCTGTCCCAGCAATTCCTGAGGTGGCTTGGACTCCCTCATAGGCTGCTAATTTCTCTTTTTCAGTGGGAGTATAGTGGTCCTGGTCCTCAATAACTCCAGCTCCAAAACCGTAACGGGTGACCTTGGGTTTCTCCTGAGGTCCTTTGCCAGAGGCTCCAGGTAAGCCCCTGCTCCCTGGCTGCAGTGTAGGGTGTATTTTGCACATCTCCGTCTCTGCAGCAGACTCTCTCGTTCCAAACAAACTCATTAATTCACTGTCATTCACCAAAGAGAAATCACTTAGCAAGGCGGGAGCCAGTATTGGTGAAGCCAGGTCAGAACAGGGCAAACGTGGGGAAGGAACAAGGTGGAGAGGCTGCTGCTTCATTAACTCCAGCATAACTCTGAAGGACTGGTGTTTTGGGTTCCTGCTGGGAAAATCCAGCTGTTGGAGTCACAATGAGAGGTGCTCCGTACCTGCTCCCTTGCAGGTCCTGGGAACGGCCCAGCGGGCACCAGGCAGGACATGAAGGAAAAGGCTGAGCTCTTGGGGGGTTGCAGGAGAGTAATTCTAACCCCTTGCTGGACTTGGTGACACCAATCCATGTTGACTTGTGAAGTCCTTCCAGTGCTGCAAGCCCTTCATGGGCATAGCATAAATTAATAGTCCAAGAGAATGTGCTTTCCACCTGCTTTTGCTTTGCCGTTGCTTTAAATCTACTTTCTCTAGCCAAAGCAGTAGGATTTTTTTTTTTTTGACAAACATATCCCGTAGCAGCTTGATGCCAGCAGTGAATACTCTTTAATCTTTGCACACACTTCTGGAGCTGGATCCATATTCTCAGAAGCACCAAAGCCATCCCATACCCTTTCAGTTCTGGCAGGCCTGAAATCCAGGAACCTAGAAAGGCTTGAAACACTTAGCGAAAATGAGCCATCTGAAAAGCAGGAGTGGTTCTCTCTTTCAGAAGATGATGCTAAATTACATGGAGATTACAGGCCAAGAACTCTGGAGGGAGGTGAGAAAGGATGTAGAACACCGTCCTCCAGTGCTTTCCTTCCTCCCTCATCTGGGTTTCAGTCCTTATCCCACCCGGGCTTTGATGAACTTCCCTGAGAAGATCAGTCCCATTTTATCTCTCCAGCCTCGGAAGCTCTGCTTGCTTTCTCTCAAGTGATTCAAATCCAGCCAGATTTCCTCCCCAGAGCATTCATTAGGTGATTCTAACCCATGTCGGTGGAATTACAGCTATCTTGGATGCTGCTGTAGCTAGGAGGCAGGGCTGCATGCCCTGTAGTGTGTCTAATTTAGATTTGCTTTGCATCCTGCGGCACTGAGCAGGGAATGGATCCCCTGGGAGCCTGATGTGTAGAAAGCAACAAGTCCCCACTGGAGTCAGGGCTGAACAAAACAGTCTTCTTTCCCTCTTTGTGGGAAGTGCCATGGAGCAAACTCTTTGGTGCTTTATATTCTGATTACCTCTGAGTGCAGCCTCATGCCTTGGTTTGCAGTTGTGGCAAATGTGCAGATGAGCTGACACCTCTAACCTGGCTACCTCTAGTTCAGCTGAGCTGCATCCAGAAGTCACAGAGGCAGGCAGCACTTCCCAGGCAATCCCAACATGGCCTGCAGAGCAGTTCTGTACCCATGAGTAAAGAGGTGCTTTAATCATCTGCCAAGCATGATTGGGATCTGAGCTAAGTGTTTCTGTGAAGTGTAGACAAGGCAGAAGCAACTCAGAGGGGATGTAAAGAAGTTGGGGTGGGCAGTGCTAGGTCTGTGCGCTGTCCTGATGGCACCAGGCTGTTCCTGGCATGTGATAATCACCAGTGAAGTAGGAAATGGAGCAGCAGAGGAGGATTTGCCTGAGCTCCATGTAGGGTGCCTGTGCAAGTGACAGCTGTGCTGCTACTTTATTTCCCTCTGGGGATATTATGGGCTGCTGTGTGCCAGCCTGAGGGCAGCACAGCCTGGCTTAGGACTTTTCCTGAGTGTTTGCTCTGGAACATCTTCAAGGGCTTTGAGGAATTGCCAACAATTCACCTCTCCCACTGCATACCTGCCTCTAATTGCAAACCAGATAGGCTCTGACACAATATTGGCCAATTAAAGTTTCCATCCTCCCCAGCCACATGGTCCTGCATCCCACATGCCACCGATTTGCCCTCTAGCTTAGAAAGGCTCATCATCTGTGCAGTCATCTGACCCAGCAGTTTCTTCCTCTGGCTGGGGGCTGCATTTCCTCTCATAGTGGATGCAGCTGGCTTTAGCTGAGAGAGGCAAGACTAACCTCACATATACATCAACCTGCCAATTTGCAAGTCCTTGTCAAGCTGGGAGTGCACTGGACTGGCTGGCGTTTATGGTGTGAGTGCCAAGGAGTGGGCATCACTCAGTCAGGAGAGGGCTGTGATGCTGTGCCCCAAGAGGAGAAATGCCAATGGTTCATTTGCAGCTGTGAGGAGAGCAATGCATAAAGTAGATCAAAATTCTTCTTACCTTATGGGGAGAGGGACTTTCTTGCCTAGTGATTTGTTTGGGGCTTTTTCCCACGCTTTTTCCCCCTTAGTAAAAGATTAAATAGAAGTATAATGAAGGAAGGGGCGACTGATTAAATCAGCACACAGAAAGGAGAAAATGTATTGTAAATGATAGTTGAAAATCACAATGATCTGTGCAAAAGAGGAATTCAGGCAACAAGTCCCTTTTAGACTATTTTAGTAGAGGTTTGGGAGTGACTCAGATGGCAAGCACTGTTTTCAAAGCAGGGAGCTGTGTGTAGTTAACTCTTCAAACACAGTGGGCTTGACTTCCCCTTTCAGACTCAAGTGAAGAACTGTAATTGCTGGTAGCATCACTATCATTTGAAGCTGGTACCTGGGGCCTTGTTGTGCTGGAACTCCTTTCCAAAAAGCCCAGGTACCAAGAGAACAGTCAGGGATACCAGGGCAGCCATGACTTGATATTCCAAAGCAAGTAGGAGGTTTGGTTGGGGTATAAACTGTGAGGACAGTAATATTTGTTTAACTGATTCTGGCAATGTTAACTGGAACACTGTGACCTCCCAGCTCAAGATCATATGCTGTGATTAATAAAAATCACATTTATTGTAGAATCTGAAACTACTAGCAGAAACCTGAAGTTTTACTATACCCTAAACCACCCTAAAACAGGTCTGTATTTTGGACCTTTTACTGAGGTCCAAAATACAGACCTGTTTTCTCTGAATTGAAGACCTCTGGGACATGTCTTTTAAAGTTCTAGTATTTGCTTAAAGTGAAAGCCATACTTGTATTTCTTAATCTTTTATTTTGGCTGCATAATTTTGTCCTTAAGCTTCATTATATGAGGTGAATCTCAGCCCTTACTGGTAGAAAGTCAGTACTTTTGCAAACCACTGTATCAGGGGGTCCAAGCATTTGCCCTGAGAACCAGGATGTGACTGCAATGTCCCAGGAACTGCTGAGTTCTCCAGCTGTGATCTTGGTTTGAATAAGGCTTTGCCCACCAGCCTATTACCTAGTCCACATGAAAGGTTTGTGATTCAGTTCCTGACTACTTTAGCTTAAAATGCTGACTACTCACACATCTAAAATGCAGAATTCCTGTGCTTTTCAGCTCTCCCAAGTTCACAGTTGTGACAAGGTTTGTCAGGGAAGTGAGCTAGACCAACAAATAGATGAATAAAAATAAATGAGTTTTTAGGAATAGAAATCCTTGCTTGAGTCTTGTTCATGAGCACAAGTATCTCTTGCTACAGTGGCTTGCTCCTGGATCCTGGGATTTCTACCTGCATTTTAGAGCCAAGCACAGGACCTGTCATTGTCCTAAAGCACAGCAGAGGTTCTGAGTGCAAAGATTTATGCTCATCCTGGGGGGACTGTAGAGCTCTACCAGGCTGGCCTGGCCTGAGATGCCCTGAGCTCATGAGGAGGCAAAATATGGCTCTTGTGGTTTTCCTTGCTGTGGCTGGCAGCTGGAGACATGGCATTTGCTGCAGAGACTTTTCCAAATTCTGTCTGCATTCTTGTAGGAAATGCAAAGCCACTCTGGGATCAAAGGCAGGCATGGACTTCACCCCTGGTGGGAGCAGGCTGTCCCAGGCTGAACGCCCCCAGTGCAACCATGGTGGCAGACCCTTCCCAATGCTCATCTGCCTGTGGGGGAGGAACAGGAGGCATTTTCCAGGCAGTGCAGCTGCAGTGCAAGAGAAGAGTGCCCCCTCTCAGGTAGCCAGGATAGGGAAAATCCACTTCTGTTTGCTCTGTTTTTTTTAGAGGGCTGTTTTTACACCCTCCCAGATGCCTGATTTTTCTGGCTCTCCCTACACATCTCTTTACCCTCTGGAGCCCTGTCTTCTCCCCCAGCATGAAATTAATCTGGGCATCTGTACATGCCAAATCCAGGAGATACCATGAACTGAAAAGCCTGTTTATGAGTCCCTTAGAATGGTTAAGTTTTTATTCATGGGGAAGACCAAAGCCAAAAGGAGTGGGGTTTTAGCATTTTGGGCAGCTATGAGAGACGTGCCTTGAGGAAAAAAACAAATCCTATCCTTCACACCTGCCTGAAGACACAACTAAGCTATTTCTCATGCACCATTTAAAGTTTGTGAACACTACTGTAGAAACTGCTTAGATCAAATCTTCTAGGACAAAGAAAAGCTGGTTGTGGCCTCTACAGGATGAATGTGAGCAGCAAGAAGCAAAACCTAGAGAACAACTTTACCTTGGGTACTACACAGAATTTGCCAGTGAAGGAAACACTAAGTGACCACTCCAGGAAGAGACGTTGGGGAATGGGATTTTTTTGGCATTCATCCTGCAAGGCCAGCCAACGACAATGCCAGGCTTGCCTTCTATATTTTTAAAGCTATATTCATTTTTTTGTGGTTTAGGTGTGCAGCAGTTGCATTTTCTATTGGAACAACGGCTTATTACAACTCTGGGCATGAAACCCCAGTGTCTCCTGAAAACTGAAATGTCTTCTAGGCTTGTTCTTTACCTAAAGCCTTGACTAAGATCTTCTCCTGGCATGTTTCAGCTAGGGAGTTACCAAAAACAAACAAGTAAAACAAGGTGTTAGTAATGTTGCAGTTCACAAATAACTACATTGGTCTTAAAGGAAAAATATACAGATATATTTTATTTTTATAAGTAGAAAAATTAAGTATAAAGTTCCTGTAGAACTACTCTTTGCCAGATCAAACATATCAATCATTTAATCATTTCCCATACTAGCAGAAATGCACACAGCATCTTTTGTTTGTAGGAAAATCACTTTTCAAAGGACATGAATTTGACATTACACAGCTGAACAGCTGCTCATTTCTATTTTTTTTTTAGTGCCTTGGCTACCACTGCTTTTCCAAGAACTCTTTTAGAGAAAGACAGGGGAGAGCTCAATTTTAGATTAAAAACATTTATGTTTTTTTGAAAGCCTTCCCCAGAGACCTATCAAAAGCACCACCCAGTAACAATACAGTGGGTAGTTCTCTTGCCTTGGGAAAAGAGCTCTCTTTAAAGCCCAACTAATTTGTTATAAGGGATTATAGGATTAAAGAGCTCCTAAAGGCTAGAGACCCACTTCTACAAGACAGTAATTGTTTATTTCAAGGATAGTGATGCTGCAGCTTTCATGAGTCTCAGAGTTAGTACATCCAGAGATGCAGAGAAGGTCGATCAGCTCCCCAGACACCCACTCAGGGAATCCACAAATGGTTTTGGTACAATAAAATTTCCTATTAAGTTAATTTACGTATGAAAAGTTCAGATTAAGAAGAGGACATTGCTTTGACGTTGTTCTGCAGGCAGTCATCACTCATGAAATGATCTTCACTTCAGGCTTGGATTCTTCCAAGGCTCTCAGTTCATCATCCACTTCAGAACTCCACAAAATGTCATACAAACTACACCAAAACAAAAAGCCAAGTGAGATTTAGTGAGCATCCTCCTGTTAAGGGAAGAGAAAAATGCACAACTGGCCAGTATGGGAAGGTCATATGCCAGGAAGAACCACATCTAGCTTTAAGAGCAGCCAGATTTCTGGCAGATTTCTTTAGCCAATTTTTTAGTCCCTCACCAGCCTCCCATCCCTGCCAGGGCTACCACTATCTCTCACATTAACTGCTGCACGTTGCAGCTGGGCTTCTTCAAGGCTTCACAGATCTTCCTGATGCCTTCGTCTTCCAGAGGGTTGTAGCTCAGGTCCAGCTCAGTGAGGCACTGCTTGGTGGCCATGGCGGTGGCAAGGATGGCACAGCAGCCTGCTGTCAGGTCACAGTTCCCCAGCCTGCAGGGAGAGGAGGGAGAGGCCAGCACAGTGAGCCCTGGCTCCAGGAAATGCTGTTCACACCTGGGCAGCAGGTGTGGACATCCCCAGCACAGACCAGAGATCCTGGCAAAGATGGCATCTCCGAGACATCAGCAGGGGCTGGCCTGTGGTCTTGTCACAGAGACAGCTGCCCTCGTGGTGACTGCTGAACACTGCAAAGGCCTCCCTAAAGCATAACAGCGTGTGGCTATGGGCGCAGAAAGAATCCATTGAAGTTATTCCCAATTTCACCATCATGCATCATCTTCTCTTATTACTATACTTGAAACTTGCAACCACCTCTCTAAAGAGGGCAATTGAGGTCTCTCAGTTGATGACCAAGTCATCAAATTTAAGTGGTCAAAAGACACTTTCTGGGACAGACTTGCAAGTCTTACTGATGTCTCCCATGACCCATCTGCTTCACTCACTCACTGTGAATTAGGCATCAGAGCACAGCTCTGGCTTCTGTCCAACAGCATGGAGAGAACAAGCACGGCACTCTGAGCATCACACAGCCCAGAGCTAGGCCCAGCTGGGAAGGGAACAGGCCCATGGGGAAGGCAAATCCCATCCCAGGGCTGGAGGTGATGCTCCAGCTGGCTGCCTGCTCCTTCTAGTGAGGCTGGACCAGCACTTGTGCTGGCACCCCTAAGGACTGTGGAAGTAGAAGACAAAGGGTGAATTCAGATAGCAAGAGAGAAGACAACTTCTGAGAGTGCACCTTACCATAGGGACTGGATGTTGCAGTTGGGGTGCATCAGCCCTTCACACAGCAGCTCCACACCTGCATCTCCCAGCTTGTTCTCGCCTATGTGCAGTACTTTCAGGTGCTTGTTGGTGCTGAGAGCAGAGCTGACAGCCTTGCAGCAAGCAGTGGTGAGCCCACACTCCCTAACCCTGCAAGGCAGAAGTGAGATGAGATCCAGGTGGCACACCTAGAGACTATCAGGCACCGTTCACTTCTTTACATTTATTTAACAGGAGCACAGACAGTGGCAACAGAGGAACCAGGGCTTTCCTGCAATCACTGTACTCCTCTCAATGCCTGTCTGCTCAGTCCTTTCTAGGCAGCACCTCTCCCACTCTTTATGTGGGATGTCTGTCTTGGAGCATGCACCTAGGAAAGGCACCTGCCCAAGAAGCACAGGAACAAAGAAGGATGAAGTGTGCTCCTCTGACAGTCACTGTTGGCTCCACTGTGTACTCCTGAGGTACCCCATTGACTTCTAGGCCACCAGGGCAGGGAAAGAACCCAGCTGGGGCAGGAGCTGAATCTGCAATGTAGGAAAATTCAAGTTCTGAGTGAAAGAACAAATTTCTTCTCTCAGACCATCCCAGCCTAAAAGTAAGACAGTCAACAGGGCAGGATGATGAGAAATGTTTAATGTCTAGAGCTTTCTTTTGTCTCATCAGTGACAGAGTTTAGCTCCAGTGAACAACCTGAGATACCTGATCACAGCACTCATTTTGCTATTTCATCAGGCCTTTCAGACTTCAAAAGTCTCTTAACTGTCATTTGTTGCATGATAAAACAACTAATTAGAAGCTCTGCAAGTGATGCTTGGTTTCCTTTTCGTTGTAACAGGGTAACTGTTAGGGGGCACATCTTCAAAGTGTCTACGAGTTTAGAAATACAAATCCTTTTAAAGTCCTTAAGTCTAGAAAAGCCCTTTTTAACTACTCAGTAAAAAACAGCAGAAGTTGCTTATGGAACCATCACAACTGAGGATCTATCTGGGTGGGCATTACTTCACCTTACATCTTTCTTCAGTGAGGCCTCCAAAGAAGGCAGTAGATATGTGAAACTTGGCAGCAGCTCACCATAGCTCCTGAAGTTTAGATTTGGGATCCTTGAGTGCCTGACACAGCATTTCCATCCCTGAGTCTCTCAGGTTATTGTCTATCAGACTGATCTCTGTGAGGGTCTCCTTTGTACTGATGAGTCTGGAGAGATCTTTACAGCTAGCACTTGTGAGATCACAATCCCATAACCTGCAGGGAAGAACAATATGTTATTTTCTCCCATGAATTATTTAGATTAGAAAACAGAGTCCTGTTTTAGTATTCTAAATTTCTGGTTACATTGTCTCATTTTCTTGTAGCCTTTCATACATCATACCACACAGCTTCTTCCTTTCCTTACTTTCCACTTGCTGCACCAAAAGCTCTACTTTTAACACACACAAAAAAAAAAAAAAAGAAAGAAACAGAAATATGCAATTCTAGTAGACAGCTAACTCAACTAGAAGCCAAGACAATGCCATCATAAATTTCTATATGCCCTCTCACCAGAATTTGATCCAAGCAATTTCACTGTGGTCCTATTTGTTCATGGTGTTCTCCACCCAGTTTTTGGGAATTAACTGATTTGCAGCTGAGACACTTTTTTGACCATAAAGGGTAAATGAGAAATTTCCACTTTGGAGCAAACCAGCAACACAACCTAAACAGCTCAGAAACTGCAGAAGGGATATAAGAAACCTCTGCCCACCCTTACCACAATTTCTGGATTTTGCAGCTAGGATGCATCAGTCCCTGGCACAGCAGAGCCAGACCAGAGTCCCCAATCTTGTTGTCCCCCACAGAAAGATCCATCAGAGATGACTTGTTCCTGAGAACAGCACTAATCTCCATACAGCTGTCGCTGGTTATGCCACAGTTCTCCAGGCTGCAGGAAAAAGCACACTTGGAGTTGCTGCTCCAGACCCACTGTGTTAGATACACCCCAATACCCCAGTTCAGACTGAGAAGGGTCCTTGCTGCAAACCAGTGCAGCTCAGCCAGGCACTGCTACATCCTGCAAGGTTCAGAGAAGATACAGATGTCCAAGATGGGACTCTGGGTGAGGCAACACAGTGTTCCTGCATTTCATGAGGCTGCAGGGCACTTTGACCCAGCCATTCATATGCATTAATGCAAGGATGTTCTTGCCAAACTTTCCTTTTTATCAGTTATCCTATTTAAGAGGAACTTTTGGCAGCATCACACAGTGAGTCCCTGGTGAGCCAACCCCTGCTGAACCTCAGGGACAAGATAAAATGAATTGTGCTTTTCCCAGAAAGCCCTTCATGAGCTTTACCACAGAAATGAGGCCAAACCCAGCACCTTTGTTTTGTAGTAAAAAAAGGGCTCTGAATAAGTATACTCAACAGGCTGGTAATTCCAGTTTAAGAACTAGAGCCATTGAGGGTGATTGTTCTTCTGCTCTGACACAAAGGTGAGCAGTCTCCCTTAGTAAGTGGTGGTTTAACTTGGAGTGCCAAAAACTCCAAAACTGAAAGCTCCAGACATTTGTGTGCAGTTTCCAGTTACATAAATCTGAGCCAGCAAAAAATCTGGCCTACATTTCAAGCGTTCCTGACAACAATTTTTCCTGTCCTGTGGATGGTATGACTAGCAGCAGCACTAGCTGCCATTAGAGATGACCAGCTCTTCCTTACTGTAGTAGCTCTAGGTTGCAGCTTGCCTCCACCAGACCCTGGCACAGCTGCTTTACAGCTGTATCTCCCAGTGTGTTGTTGCTCAGACTGAGCTCCTTCAGGGTGGGCTTGCTTTGCAGAGCAGCATTGAGAGCTTCCACAATATCAGCTGTGAGTTCACAGTATTCCAGCCTGCAAGAAGAAAAGAAGTCCAGGCAAAAAGACAACCCTCCTTACACATTCTGCTACCAACAAGAATCAGCTGAGCCTGATGTGTGTTAGGCCAGGGGAGAAAACATGCCACGTGAGTTGAGATCAGGCAATGCATAAAACCAGAGATAACTGTAAGTTTTTAACAGCATCTCTCTGCTCATTTCAGGAAGCATTAATTCTTAAACTAGATCCCAGGGGACCCTAGCAAGACCAATTTTTACACTAGGGCTCCATTAAACCAGTGTACAGGCAGCTTGGAGCACAGGGCTGAGCACACTGCCACACCACCAAGACCCTCAACTCTGGGCCTGACCAGGGGGAGCTGGGGGCTGCAAATACACCCAGGTCCTGCTCAGACATAAAACAAGGACCAAGAGCAGCAGAATCTGATGTTTCCTGGGCATCTGAGAGGTCTTGCATTTACAGCCACCACTGCCAGGAGGGCTAAATAAAGCCTATAGGAACAGACACCTGACTTCCAAACCCACAAGATCCACCAGCATGAATAAATGTTACAATTTCAGGTAAAACAAGAACAAATCCACACTTGTCAACAAAACTCCTGCCTGTGTCAAGGGAAAAGCAAGCATGGCCTGTCTGATGACCAAAAAAGCCCAGTGACTACTTACTGCAGCTTCTGCAGCTTACAGCTGGGGTTCATCATCCCTTGGCACAGCACCTTCACTCCAGCAGTTCCCAGTCTGTTATCCCCTACATGTAGCTCTGTCAGGGATGGCTGGGCACTGAGGACGGAGCGCAGGGTCTCACAGCTGGCACTTGTCAGATTGCAGTTTTGCAGCCTGTAGGAGAGAGGCAACAGGGGAGAGGGAAATGCACTCCTAGAATTACAGAGGCTGTTCTCAGAACAGTTTATCTGCTAAGGTTGGAGCTCGGAAAGGACATCACAGCTCTGACGGTGCATAACCCTCTAGGAAGTGGTTTGTCCAGGTTAGTAACATTATTTTACAGGTGTGCCATAATATTTTATCAACTACACCTGTGCCACAAACAATAGCTCACATGTTTCCTTCACTCATACAGCATCTCCAGCAGAATAAGGATTCACCCTAGAGGCAGCCCCACAACTGGTTTATAGAAGTGGTTTAAATATCAGGAGGCTGACCTCAGAGATAAAGCAAAGGCATCTTATGATTTCTTGCCCCCTCTAGAAATGTGATCCAGAGTAGGAAGAAGTTAAAATCTCAACCAATCATGGATGTAATTTAGTTTAATGGTATAGTACAAGAAGGATCTATGAAGTTGATGCTTCAGCACTCAGGCTTGGAGAAGTAGCATAGGAACTGTGCTGGTATTGCTATGAGGTGTTTATAGAGTTATTGGGTAAGATTTTAGAGCAATGGAGAGGTGTTGTGCAGGGAGGTTTGACTTGGGTTTGGTTGCTCTTTTACTTCCTCTTATTTATTCTTTATATTCCTCTTATTTCCTCTTTATTTGGTTTCTCTTTTATTTAAGGCACCCCCAAAATGGACAATTTTATTTCTACAGAACTGAAAAACACTAATCCAAGCTGTTACTTGAGCATGTGGAGAAGTCTGAAGCCTAGGGCAAACTCTCTGAAAAATTATTTAAGTCTTCCAGTAAAGAGTACCACAGTTACTTCTTGAAGGTCCATTAGAGAGCTGCAGTTTCATCAGCTTCACAGTCAACTTTCTTTCTATTTGCCTGAGTCCTCATTGCAGGGGGCACAGGTACTTTAATATCTGATCTAAAAGGCAAACTATTTTTACATCTGAGGATTCCAGATTCCCCTCAGGAGCTGGAGGACTCCTGCACCCTGCAGAAGAGATGCTGGACAGAGAAGGCAGAAGCCCTCTTTGAGCCCTCATTCCACTCCAGAGAAGCCCTCTTTGAGGGCTTCTGAGGAGCAGAGGCAGCAGCCACCAGCTCTGACTAAAGCTCCTGCACCAGCGTTGCTGAGGGAAGCCCACTAATGCTATAATGTGGTGGGTGCCTCTATAAAATGCCTCCCAGAGCCAGGGAACTCTTCAGTTTGCCACATTCTGAGGACCGCTGAACGATGACAGATCCTGGGCTGGCACCACCACTCCCCAAGGCTCAACCTGAAAGGCATCTGATGTGAGTCCTTCACTGAATTTGAGGGGTCTTTTCCACAGGTGAGCACCTTGTACATAATCCTTTACGTTTGTGTGCTTGTGAGTGGGAATATGCTATAGCAAATGGACTGTGACTGTTACTGTCCTGAATTATTAAGTACTTTAGATGTAAGTTAGGCCTGTGAGTTACTGTTGCATTATAGTAAATTCTATATGAACCTCCGTTCAATTGTTTAACTCAAGCTATTAATCAAGTACTGTTAAGTTGATTAACAACTTAAATTGTTAAATTTAACTTTTAACTTAAAAATTAGAAGTTAAAACTTTCAGGCCTAAAGTGTTGGTCCAGTCCAGAACTCAGTTTAGCAAGGATTCTGAACCCTGGAATTCAAAAGGACTGTCTTTATTCACCCTGTCCTGTCCTGACTCTTCCCCCAGCCTTCATGTAGATAATTCTTCAGTTGACATTGGTTATTGACTTTAGATTTTTGTTTGCTTATTCTCTATGTGCTTTAACCATCTAGTAAGTAGTAGAGTGAACCTTGTCAACAAATTGTTGTGCTTTCACTTTTATATTAAACCTGCCTTTGCCAGTGATTCTTTAAGAGACCTCAAAACACTCATTTGTGACAGCATGATAGAGCAAGACAATCAGTGGAGCTTTACCATAACTTCTGTAGGCTACAGCTTGGTGTCAGCAACCCTTTACAAAGGTATTCAACACCGGCATCTCCCAGCTCATTGTTGTTCAGCTTCAGCTCTGTGAGGGATGGATTTGTATTGATGATGGAAGAGAGATCCTCGCAGTTACTGCTGGAGAGATTGCAGTCATCCAACCTGAAAGACAAAGAGAGAAGGAGCACTTTAGTCCTCAGAGTTGCTCTGCTCTCCCTTCATGAAAGCAGAGTGGGCAATGTTCCTGCAGTTCTTGGGATGCCTCCATAAATATGTACAGGACCTGCTGGGTGTTGCATGGCCCAAACCAAGGTGTGCTCTGGGCTGCAACAGAGGATGGGCTGGAGGGCAGCTTCCCAAGCCTTGCTCCTCCTCTGTGCTGCACAGAAGAGGGCACAAATCATCCCCGTACAGCTGGAGGAAGTGCCTCCACTTAAACAGTGACAGTGACAAACCACCTGCCACCTTACAGGCTGTCAGACTGGTTCTGCACTGAGAACTGCAGCCAGCCCCAGAGACACTCATCAGCAGGTTGATGTCTTGCAGGTGAGCCATGCTGGTTTGCACCATCTCCCTCCAGCAGGAATCTCAGCACACAAACCCTAAGTTTGCAGTTCAGCAGTGGCTTCCCCCACGGGACATCAGCATTCTTCTAGGTGCTGCTAAATGGATGAGGATGAATTTAATTGAAAGGAGAGCCAAGGAACGGATCAGAAGCATGGGACAGGCAGGGAGGTATAGAGGGAGGCAGAAAAGACACAGAGCAAAAAGAAGGTGTCATTAAGAGCCATACAGCCCCAGGCACAGCCACAGCCAGGAGTGCCAAAAGTTGCCTGGTAATTTCTCCTTAGGGTTCTCCTTCCCTCCCCCAGCAAGAAAACATGACTTCCAATGAGATCATATTCAACACCGATGAAACAATCCCTGCAACAGTCACCCTTATCCATTGCCTCTGGAGCAGCCCAGCCTCTGCCCAGGAGACAACCATCCCACTGCCTTCTGCCACCCAAGGCAGGCCTTGGGAAGTCAAGGCCAGGCCTATGAAGCTTTGCCTGCAAAAGGCTCCTTTGCAAAACAAAAGGCAGTTGTCCTCACCAGAACTGATGCCCTCCGAGGCACTGCTGGCATGAAGAGGCCCATCCTCTCCAGCCCCAGCAGGATGATGCCATCCCATGAAGTGTGAATTCCCAAACAGCAAAGGGGAAAGATTGCAGTAGCAACTCTTCTGGGCCCTGTCCTACACCTTACACCCCAGGAGATGGTTTCCTCCCATTGCTTGCTCAACAAACAAGGCTGGTACTTCTGAAGGTCAACATTGCCTGAAGAATTAAAAGCTGATGGCCCACAGCTTATATCTGACTACTAAAGCCAAAATCACTTGACAGCATCTAGCCTGCAACCCAAAGAGTGTGCAACCTAATAAGCACAGAGAGATGTCTCCCCCCTCTTGAGAGACAAAGGTAGAATAGCCAAAATGGTGGTCAAATATTTAAATCACACTACCTAGCTGAGCCCTATGCCACACCAAGAAATAGGGCAACATTACTTCATACCAAAGGATATTTATCTGTAGTTGAAAAAGCTTTGCAAGAGGATGGGGGTTTATCCACCCTTTAAATTAACTTTCTGGATAAAAATAGGTAGACTCGTTCCTGTTGCTGTGCAATTTCTAAGTCCCAGGTCAAACAGTTCTGAAGATGAAAAGCACAGGAGAGAAATGCAACAGTTCTTATTCAAAAGAGAGGGTACACAACTAGTTACTACCTGATGGTTTTGCAGGATTTCATTGTTGTCAGAAGTTCAGCCCATCTAGATGGGCTTATCTCTTCACACTGGATGTCAAGCTCCATTTTGACAGTTGAGATAAGACCTGAAAATTAAAACAAAATAAAACCACCTTTTTTTTTAATTGACGAGAAGCAACAATGTTCTTCAATCCCCCCAGCTCTCAGCCATGAGTCATACTGTGCAAAGGGAACAGATTATAATTTTCCAAAACCTGCAAACACCAGTATAAGGCCAGGAGAGTTTTTGGTTTTGTCTGGGACTTGAGAAGGCCTTCCTCTGAGAGGAAAAAAGCAGAGGAATCCTGAAAACATACAGCAAAAGCCTGCTATATGGAGGCTGCTTGTGTGAGAATAAGATATTCCCCTTCCCCCTCCACAGCTTAACCAGAAGAAGCTTTATAGGGGCACTGGTGCTACTCACTGTGGCACTGCTGAGCCACACAGACACCAAGTTCCACCAGCGTGGCACACCTGACATATTGTGGACCCTCAAACTGTACTTAAAATTGGGGTATTTTTGAGATAATTTAGGTGAATGAGAACGATGAGCATAAGAACTGCCTGGGCTCAAATTAAAAATCCTGCTGGACATGTGTCTGTATGTGAGAAGTGGAACTTGCATGGATGGGAGAAGTGTTCCTCCACAATTCGATATTCAAGGTTTGAAAGATCACTCTGGTCGGGCAAATCCAAGTACAGAGTTGCTGGTAAGCAGAATTCTTTTTTTTTTTTTTTTTTTTTTTTTTTTGTCTGCAGTCAAACTGCATTTCTGAACTGATGTAAACAGCGTTGTGCAGAACAGCTCCAGATAAACGTGCACAAAAACATGCCAAGGCCAGTAGCTGAGCTCTAGGTTTAGTCTACAAGGGATGGGGTTAAAGGCAGCGCTGTAGTAGGTGACAAAATGCAGCCTTGGTCTCCCGGTTTGGCCAGCATGACTCAGACTACGGGGCATGAAAAAGAAACAATCCCTGAGCTATCCCATCGGAATGTGAGCTGCAGGCAGCCACCGTCTTCCCTCATTCCAGTCCCCTCCTGTCGCCGTAACAGCGCGGGGACCCCAAACTCGCTTTTCAGAGGCCAGCTCGGTACCAGCGCTCCCGTCAGGGCGCACCCACAACAAATCCGGCACCCACGTGCGGAGGGGCCGCGCCCGAGCGCGGGGCGGCGCTCGGGAACCGCGGCCGGACTGGGACACGGCGCCAGCGGCATCGTGAGCACACGGACGTGCTCGGCCTCTGCCCTTCCCTTCCCAACGCAAGCACTGCCGGGAATCCCGGCCCACGGCCTCCGCGGGATCGCACCACAGCCCCACGTGTCGCGGGGTGACGGGGATCGGAGTCAGCGGCGACACGCGAGGGGACAGTGGCAGCCGGACTGTCATAGCCCTCCCCGCGTCGCTCGGGCACTCTCCCGTTTAACCCCCCCTCCCCCCCCACGGATCGAGAAAAGGTTCTCCCCGCAGCCCCGAGTTCTGCACCTTCCTGCGAACCGACGGGGGATCCCGTTCCGTTCGGAGTCCCAGGGAGCGGCCCGGTCCTATCCCGAGGCACTGCCGTCACCGCTGCCACCCCTGCCCGGTGCCTCCCGCCCCGCCACCTCCTGCACCGCAAACAGCGCTCTTCCCTCCCAGGCTTTCTTCCTTCCCTGCTCCCTCCGCCCCGGCCCGGCCCGGCCCGGCTCCCCAGCTCCTACCGCCGCGCCGCCACCGCGCAGCTGCCGCCGGCTCCGGCCCGGCTCCGCCTCGTATCGCGGCGGGGAGGAGCAGGATCTGTCCCTCCTCCCCTTTTTCCCTTTCTTCCCCCTTTTCCTCTTTCTCTCCCTTTTTCTTCCTCTTTTCCCTTCGTTTTCCCCCTCTCCATTTTTTCCTGCCCTCTCTGACACTTAACGCCCTTTCTCCTCTCTTCTCCATTTGTCTTTCCCTTTCTTAATTTTTCCTCACTTCTCCCTGCTTCCCTCTCCCCCTCTTTTCTGACCTTCTTTCCCCCCTTCCCATCCTTTCCCTTATTTCTTTCCCCCTCCACTCTCCTTTATCTGTTTCCTTCCTTCCTTCCTTCCTTCCTTCCTTCCTTCCTTCCTTCCTTCCTTCCTTCCTTCCTCCCTCCCTCCCTCCCTCCCTCCCTCCCTCCTTCCCTCCCTCCCTCCCTCCTTCCCTCCCTCCCTCCTTCCCTCCCTCCCTCCTTCCTTTTTCTCCTTCTCCCTTCTTTCACCATTCTCTTTTGTTTCTTTTTCTGCTCTCCTTTTTTTCTGCTATCCTCCTCTATGTCTTTCCTCTTTTTCATCTTCTCACCAACTTCTCTATTTTCGTCCTCTTTATCTCCCTTTCCTTTTTTCCAGTTGCCCTTTTTTTCCCCATCCACCCTGATCTCCCTGCTGCTCTTCCCCCCTGAGGAGGAGATACACAGGAAGCAAGACAGGAGAAGGAGAAATCCCTATAATGAGGGGATGCACAAAAGGTGGGGAGTATCAAACATAAGATGAGGTAGTGTACCAACCGGCTGGGAGGGCAACCTCTGCTGTGTGCCAGGACCTGGAGCAAGATGGGAATGCATGCAGGTCACCCAGGGCAGAGGCACTGTGGCAAGGTCTCGGCTAGGGGAGACAGGACTTCCCCAGGGAGCACGGAACTAGGAATTGTTTGAACTGGAAACAACAAAAATATCCTCAGTGGTCTCCCTGACTTGAAGAGCCTGGGAAATCCCTGCTCCCCATCCCTGGCACCACTCCTATTCACGATGCATCTTCTTGTATCTGTGTCCCTCATTAGCGCGACACGTCAGGCAGAGAGCTCCACCTCGCTGGCGCAAAGGCCTCTCTCTCTGAGCTCTTTGAAAAGAAGCTGTGACAGCAGTGGAGGATGGGCGCCTCGGGCTTGTGCTGCTGCCAGGCCTGTTGCCCTCCTGGCCTCTCCCCGTGCCACTGCCCCCACCCGACCCCAGTGACCAGTGGCTGTCCCGCACATCCGTCCCGTGGCAGGGCGAGGGTGGCAGCGCTTGGTCAGGGCTGGAAGGCATTCGTCATCCCTTGGCTCCCTTTCCTCCTCCGCCTGCCGGCTATTCCACGTCTCCCTCCCTATTGTTTCCCGGTAGTTTTAGCCTCGGTAAAAGCTGATACAGATTTTCATAAGAGGGAACAAAGAAAGGTTTTGAAGTGCCGAGTGGCATTAGGCAACACCCCGACTTGCCTTCCTCCCTACACCCCCAAAATCTCAGCATCTCCCCCAGGTTTTTCTTCCTACAAACACCCTCTTTCCATAACCCTGGCTCACACAACAGTTCAACTAAGTACAAGCAGCTGTTCCCTACAAAGCACGGCTTTAAAATGGTTCCGTGCTCCTCCCCGGAAAGCAGGGGGGAAAGTTTCGGGAGTTTCAGAGCCTGCTTTTGCCGCTGATACGTACCTTGCTGTTGTCGGTTCTGTGCGGGAGCGGGGGGGGGGCAGAGCTGGCGCCTTCCTGCTGCCGTTACCACGCAACCTCTGCTGTCGTACACATGGTGCGTGCTAGAGGGAGGGAAACAGTTTTGGGCTCTGACGGCTTTTTTCCTCTCGTGGCAGCTCTTCAGGGCCTTGCAGAGCAAGCACGATTGTGTCTGGCTTGTGACTAAGCAAATGGTGCAAAAAGCTCCTGATGGTGACAGAGGCAGCTTTTACTTCTCGCACTGGATTATGTGGCCACTTGGCATGGTTTAGCCCAAAGCAAGGGACTAGTTGCCACTGAAGGATCCATCCAAAAATGAGGCCACCACAGTGTTGAAGTGTGGGTAGAGATGGTGAAGTTTGCCTAGTTTATCCGTTCTCCAGGCAAGCCTGTCCTGCCAGGCCTAGGAATGATGCTGAGCACATTACTGCCTACCTGTCACCTTACCTGGGGATTCTGCATCCCTCTTCCCAGCAGGGGTTAGGGCACAGGCAGTCCCCTGCTTCTGCACAAACTGAGTGCTCACACTCCCTGGAAGGGTCCCTTGGGCACAGCTCTGGTTGCGTCTCCCTAAAACGGCCTCTCAGCAGCAAGCATGGACCTCACTCCTATACCTCCTCCTCCCAAATTCCCACTTGAGGCTCTTCTCCCCCTCAAGGAAAACCCTGCCTTCACTCAAACTGCATTGCACAATAGTTGTGGATTGAAGTAACCTGCCTTCTTCCCCCATTCTCAATGGTGTGATGATGAATTGATGTTTCAATAGCCTGTAAATGATCCAGTAGCAGAAGGACAGATTTGTCTTTCCCTTCTGTGGCTGCAGATGCTGACAGAGATGATGGTAGAATGATGGCCTGGGAAACAGAGCCTTTGTTGAGCCACAGGAGAAACACTAGAGGCTTTCCCTCCAGCTGCTTTTATTACACTTCTCCTGGAGGAGATGGGAACCAATCACCAGGAGAGCTTAATGAGCTAAAACCCACTCAGTGCCCAGAAGAGAGTTGAAAGCCAGAGAATTCACCTCTTCCCTATTCCCTCTCAGGAAAACAGGGTCATCCACACAAAGAATTTGCTAGAACAGTCCTTGTGCTTCTGGGTCTGACCTGCTGAAGCACAGGCAAGAGCTTGGGGATGGCCCAAGATCCTGGCTTTGGTACTTGTTAGGATGCTCCCTGGCAGGCAAACGAGGGGATGCTGTGGCTGGTGAAGGATGTCTCTGCCCTTTTTGATTGGCATGATGCTTTCAGGAAGACCACTAGTGTTAGGAAGAAAGTTTATGCTGGCAGATCTCCCGGTCAACAGGCAATTTGAAGACCTGACAGCAAAGGTGTAATTTCCTATCCAGCCATTGCTGGCATCTCTCTGCTCTTGGTTCCCACTTCACTGCACTTATCAGGAGTCTCTAAAGGACAAAGTCTAGTGTTTGTTAGAGGTTTTAGAGAGGTTTATGTCACGTGGACCTTCTGTAGACCTCTGCCCTGAGCAAAATACCCAATCCACTCTGGTCTGTGTTGGTGAAATATTAAATTTATAGGCCAAATAGCCTTGCTATTATGTGCTTCTGTACCCTTTGGCTGCCCTCACTGCGGAGACAACAAAAGGCATCTCTAGAAAAATCGATTGCCCTTTCCCCATCAAGCAGGACCAGGCCATCCTGCTCATCGAGATACACACAGATCCAGAGGAAATGATACAAAATGGGGCTCAGAAAGCCAACAGCAAACACCAGTGAGAAATACCTGTGAATGTCTTGCCACGGAAACAGTGCAAGATTCCTGACATGGAAGGCATGTCCATTTCATTATTTGTACAGACTCAGGCTGATTCCTTAAAGATGCCTTGAGGAGTCTGGCAGTGACATCTGCCCTGTGTTCCCCTTTTTATCACAGTTTCCCATTATCCTTTTTGAGTTCATTCAAATTTATCTCCTCTTTTTTTTAGATCCTCTCCCTCTTTTGGTCTTTGTAGCAGGGAGGGAGAGCACAGTGATGCCCATCTTGCCCCTGCTGCCTCTCTGCATTTAAAATTACTTTAATTTAAAACTAAATTTATGCACATAATCCTAGAGTAAATTTACAAAAGAATACTTAAATTAAGGCCATTAGTGTAAACTGAAAACTCTGCCTCTTCTCCTTCTAGCAGTTTCCTGTTCTATCCTCTCTGCTCTTATAATGCCTCTGTGCATATACTTAATGGTAATTAAAGACAATAATCTTCTAAGGGTAGTGACAGATCTTTTTCTAACTTGACTATGTGATCCCTACCAGAAAATTCGTTCCATAAATTCAGTTGTGGAGATCAAAACGGTGAGTTTTAAGCATCTGCCCAGCTCCATTTGTTGCAGTGAGTGATTTGTTTATATCCTACTTAATCCATTGCTGGAAGCCATTTGTTCCTTGAGCTTGTGTGCAAACTTGAAGTAAGGCTTTGTAGGGTGAGGAAATGCAAAACTTGGGTCATTCCTGAAGAGTCAGTGGTTGATTAAGCACTGGGGAGCAAAATATCTGTGGAGCTAGAGTGGAGAACTAGTGTGGAGCTAGTGTGGCTTAACTGATGCCTCAAGAGCTAAAAAAAAATAAAAAAATAAATAAAAAAAAAAGGAGGTCATAAACAGGTGCTGGTTGCAAGCTGTGAGCAAGGTTTGGGTTTTTCAGCAAATACAGGCAATTACTCACCCTGACTTGCATGCGTGCACACACACATATGGATGTTCCATACTGTGGCAGCTTATTATAGATTCCCACAAGAAAACCATTAGAGAGGAAATTCTTGCTGTTCTGATGTGGTCTCCTTGTTCTTGTAAAAGAAAAGCTTTTGTTTCCATTTTGCACTGGTTTTGTTTTTTGAGAGAGTGGAGAGCATTATAATGAAATAGTGCTGTGAGTGTATGTGTAATATTTTATCTCTGTGGATACAGTCTTTCACAGTGGGTCCAGCGAAAATGGAGCCCCAAGAAAACGGAACTTTCCAGATATGTTCATCAACCAACACACCTGCAGAAAAAGTACTGTCAGAGGAATTTTTTCTCACATCCCTGCTTTTCTTCGTCTTCTGTCTCAGCCTGCGGCAGTGTTTGCCTGCCCGTCTGCAGAGGGCGATGCAGCATCAGTTTGACCAGACTTATGGTACTCTGGTTTTCCCTCATCCAGAAGTTGCCCTTGGTCACCAAGACATTGCAGGGGTTGAGGGCTGAGATGGGGCAACAGCTAGAGGGGAAAATGAGAGTACCAGACCAGAAACACAGGTGTATTTCGCAGCACAGTCTCTTCATGCCAGCTGTGCAGCAGCTGATGAAATGGGAGACTGCAATGGATTTCACTTTCCTGTTAAAAACTGTTGCACAGGAAGACTTGAATAATTTGCTGAAACTTTGAAGGCCACTGTAGGGACAGCTGGTTATTTCATTAGTTTGTTCAGGACTCAGAAGTGTGAGTTTAAATCAGCTTTAAAAGGCAAGAATGAAATCTTGGAGCTAAAAGAACCCCAACAACCACACACTCATCTGGTTTTCAGATTTCAGTTTGCATGATACCATTGCCTTTTTGCAGAAAGGAATAGTAGATGTCCTCTGCCAGTAGAGGCATTTCTCTCTAGTCTCCATGAGAATACCCATGAGAATTCATGGGTATTTGTGTCCAAAAAAAATCACTTTGTATCCTAGAGTCGCGATGGTTGGAAAAGACCTCAAAATGATCATGTGCATCTGTTAACCCAGCATCACTGTGTTCATCACTAAACCATAACCCAGAGTTACTTCCACATGCCTTTTGAACACTTCCAGGGATGGTGATTCCAAAACTTACCTGGGCAGCCTGTTCCAATGCCTGACCATCCTTTCAGAGAATTTTTTCCTAATATCCAATCTAAACCACCCATGACACAATGTGAGGCCATTTCCACTCATCCTGTAACTTGTCACCTGTGAGAAGAGATCCCTTCATCTCACTAAAACTCCTTTCAGGTAGTTGTAGAAGTGATGGGCTCTCCTGAGCTTCCTTTTCTCCAGGCTAAACAACTCCAGTTCCCTCAGCTGCTTCCCATAAGGCTTGTGCCATAAAAAGCCCACTGCATCCTCTCTTTAATCCAGTTCTTCCTTGGATTATCAGAATTAATTTTCTGCAAAGGTTTGGGGGTGGGATATTTTGGAGTTTCCTCAGGTGTAGGCTGGGGCCTGAGAGCAGCTTGAAAGCTGAATTTCATTCGTTGTCATTGAAATTTGCCAGAAAGGTAATTTTCTTGTGCATGTAATTGAGGAAAGTGCTCTGAATTGTTTTCCTCCATTGATTCCCAGTTCAGTTTGTGGCAGGGATGGAAATGCCAGCTGAGTGTAATCCTGTGATTTTTTTTTCTATGGTTGTTTTTTTTCTATGATACACCATCAGTTTTTAAAAACAGCTTCTCTTTTTTAAAAAAGCTTTTGGTTATTCCTTGTGGCTTGTTGCAGTAGAATAGGAGCAGAATGTGAAGCACTTGCTTGAACTTTGCACCTGGATAAATTCAGGGAGCAAAGTCTTGACTTTTTTTTTAATAAATGCCACCTATATAAATGACTCCTTGAGGTGTTTCGATTCCTTCTTAAATTTACAGAAGACAAACAAGTGTTTTGGCTCTACCAGAGGCCTCCAAGTGAAGGGATCTCTAAATGCTTTCCTGCTCTTGGGTGGGATGAGAAAGGGAGGGCTGAGGCCAGAGCTGTGTGGGAAGAACTGGATGCAGTGGGTGCTGCTCACTGTCGTGGCCATGTCCAATGTTCAATAAGGAAACAAAAGATCCTCTTGCAGTGCCAGGAATACACACACAGTGTTCTGCCTGCCTTAAGCACAGGATAGGCAAACGTATCTGTGTAGCTGTACTGGGAACAGGTGAGGTCACTCACTCTGCTGAGCCTGGAGGAGACTGAGGGGAGACCTCATTGCAGTTACAGCTTCCTTGTGAGGGGAAGAGGAGGGGCAGGCACTGATCTCCTCTCTCTGGTGCCCAGTGACAGGATCCAAGGGAATGGCCTGAAGCTGTGTCAAAGGAAATTGAGGTTGGATATTAGAAAAAGGTTCTTCACCCAGAGAGTGGCTGTGCACTGAAAAAGGCTCCCCAGGAAAGTGGTCATGCCACCAAGCTTGACAGAGTTAAAGAAGCATTTGGACAATGCTCTCAGGCACATGCTGTGACTTTTATTGTGTCCTGTGTTGGGCCAAGAGTTGGACTCGATGGTCCTTGTGGGTCCCTTCCCACTCGGCATATTCTGTGGTCTTTAAAAATGTCAAGGAAGCAAATAAGAATACAAGGAATTTAAGAAGGCAGAACACCACTAACTAATGCTGCAGCTTGCAATGGAAACATGCGTCAGTCTGGCCACCGAGTGCACAAAAGTCAACTGGAGAATGCGGGCATCGATCCCGCTACCTCTCGCATGCTAAGCGAGCGCTCTACCATTTGAGCTAATTCCCCACTTGTAGTTTTGTTCCACCCCGGGCAGTCATATTCATCTCTCGCGAGATGCCGTGCGCCGCCGGCTCTTATACGTCCTGCTCGGGTCTCCCAGTGCGCCTGCGCGGGAGCGCGACGGCCGGGGCTCGGCGGCGGGCCGGGCTGGGCGCGCGCCGGGAGAGGAGGATGCGCCCCGCGGTGAGACCTGGAGCGGGAACGGGGTGGGAATGGGAGTGGGAATTGGAACGGGAGCGGGGCGAGAATGAGAACGAGATGGCAATGGGGACGGGAATGGTGGGGGGGCTGCGAAGGGCTGTGTGTTTGGCGGGCAGGATGCGTTCGGCTGTGTGTGTGTGGGGTGGCGGTGCGTGTGGAGGTCAGAGCAGGGGCTGGAGCGCCCGGCACAGGCTCTGCCAGGGGCCTGGGCTGGTCTTTGAGTCGCGGCGGGGCTGCGCTGAGGTCAAAACAGAACGAAACAACCAAACAATCCCCCCCCCACCCCCAATAAAATATCGAGCCCCCACCCCGCCCTCCCAGCTGATGAAGGGCGCAGGAGCTGCCCGGATGACCCCGGTTACTGTTCAGGGGGGCTTCGCCTGCCCGGCAGCTCCTCACGGCCTTGGGGACACAGAGCCCGCCCCACCCCTGCGCCCCGCGGGGCTCGGGGTGACACTCGGCCTGGCTGGGCAGCCCCCAATATTTGCTGCCATCCATGCTGGGACATCCGGGCTGGGTCCCTGCGCGTGGCTGGGACAGCGGGGATGCCCAAGTGCCTGGATGAGCAAGCCTGCTGCGGGCAGTCGGTTCTCCCCGCCTTGCCTTGCAATGTCTCCTTTGAAAACAACACCCACAGAAGTGAAATCTGGCACCGTGGTGAATCGTGAGGTCTTTTCCTCCAAGTAATGGTTCCGTTTGCTCTTGTACTCCAGCTGGAGTAGAGTTAAAGGCAGCAATTTCCCTGCTGGACAAGGAAGGGAACTTCAGGTGCCTGTTGAAATGGCAGATGGGGGCATGTGCTGGAGTGTTCAGGGGAGCTGCATTGACCAGATGGGATTTTGGTGCCCATTTTGGATGCGGGAAAAGGGGATGCCCTCAATCAAGGGGTGCATAGCAAAGCATTGGATCATTTCTCTGCGAGTGCTATGCTGAGGAAGACGAAGCTGTTGGTGGGCTTGCAGTGTTTAATTAAAGCTGTGTTCAGCAGTAGCAATATCCAGGACTCAGTTAAAAACCTGTCATTCTGGTAAATATCTTGCCTTGTGCTCAATCACTTTTCTTCTCCTCTGATGTCCTTGAGTCAGATATGACAAAACCCAAGAAGCATTGATGGCCAGTGCAAAATACTTTCTGAACCAAAGTGATTACAAAATAACCTTGTATAACCGCGGTGGTGGCTGCTTAACACCTAGCTACGTGGAGAGCAGCAGAGTCCTGGGCTGAGCTGGCCAGGCTGCAGGCAGTGATCCTGGTTACCAAGTCATTGCAATTCACTGAGTGATGAGACTTGCTGTAGCTTTTGCTCCATCGAGTTCCTGGGTGCTTTACACATTGCTGTCCTGAAGTACTTTTCTATTTCTACCTTGGCTGTGTTCAAGCCATCGTTCGTTGGTTTCAAAACCATTCTCTGCTCAATTTTACCCTTTCTGAGTGATTTGCCTTAGTTCTGCCTGTGATATACAAGTTACTTTTTCTGGATGAATTTGCTGAGCTATCCTCCTCCAGACTATGAATTTCTGATGAAATACTCCTATATATCAACAGCTTTGCAAATGAAATAGGTGCAAAACATTTTTTATTTATTTTACTTGACAGGTTTTGGGCTCTGTGAATGAGATCTGCTTCTTGCAGAGTTTGCTTAATAGGTTCTCTGAATTATATTTTATTGAAATACTTGGAATTTTAAATTTATTCCTCTTTTGTTCTTTTTGACATGTTGCATCTTACTTTAAAGGGCTGGTGAAGCATGACCTCAGAGTTCTTCGGAAACTCTCCTGTCTCTCATTTATCGTTTTCATGGTTGTGAGCTTCCTTCTGTGTGTTTTTTTGGTGGGTTTTTTTTTTGTTTGTTTGTTTGTTTGTTTGTTTTTGTGTTTTTTTTTTTTTGTCAGAGAGAAGATTGGCCAACAAACATGTTCTGAAAGACATGTTTATCTTTAAGAAAAAACCCAACAGCAACCAAACAAGCAGGCAGCCGCACCCATCAAGTATGATTTCTTATCTTGGAGCTTGACTCATAATTTTGATGGCTCCTTACCCTTATTGTTTTTTTTTGAAAAGAAAGTAGTTTTTGTAGCTATTCCCCTGGGTACCACACTGGAGAGCATTGTGAAATGCTTGAGAGTCTCTCCTGCTGAGGACTCTTACCTTCAACACACATGACAGCGTTTCACCTGCTTGGTTTCGCTAAGTATCAGGCTGACTCTGTGGAGCTGGAAAATATGTTTCAGGCTGTGTTTTGCATAGACACTCTCAGATGTGAGGTTTCACCCCCTGGGTGTTATATGTGTTTTTCCTGTCACGGGGCAGTCTGCCTCTGAATCATGTTGCTGGGAGCTCCTGGCAGAGCAAATGCAGGGGCAGGGATAAGAGAGGCCTGTCTTCAGCCTTGCTTCATCAACCCCAGCCACAGCCCTCCCTCATTTGTGTCTTGTTTGGTTTAATAATGGGGTTGTACAGCAGCTTTTCCCACAGCAAAACCTCTTTTCTCCTTTTCTTTAGAATTAAAATCGCTCCAAAGAATGTGTGTTAAGGTGGACTTTGAAACTCAAAGCTTGTCAGTCCTTCACAGTCATGCTGGAGTAATGCCTGTGCTTTCCTCTCCTTCATTTTAATTACAGGGGAGAGTAGTTCAGCTCCCATAGCTCAAGCTGTTGCAAAGATATGTCTGTGCCCTGCAAATAAATAAACTTTGTGCTTGCTTTCCCCATTCTGTCTTCCACTTGCTCTGGCAGAGCTGTGCTCCTGAACAATGCTGGGCAAGTATTGTTCAGGTTTTGGTGGATCTGTTTTCTCCTTGTGCTCCATCCATACTGAGATTATAGAAGTTGCCTTGCAGGTGACTGGGAATATACCACCTAAAGAAGCATACAGCTGCTCTGTGTAAAGAACAGCCCGCAGAGATGCTGAAGTTGCAGAGGTATCAGTGCAGCTTTGTGCTTGCTGCATCTCCTTCAGCTCTTGGCAGCCTGGGACATCCCAGTTGTCCATTTTACTGGGTAGTGCAGGGTTCTTTAAGGGGCTGGTTCATGCCACGCTGCAGATTGCTCAGCATGGCACTGCAAGAACTGCTGTGTGGTGGAAGGCAGATTTCTAGAATGTGCAAGATACTCTCGTGTACTGAGGGTAGCAATCTCAGCTGATTTTCTGCCATACACCTCCCAGTTTGAAGTAGCAGTGGGTATTTCTGAAGCAAGTATTCAGACTGGAGTGCTTGCTCTGATTTTCAAGGTGGGTGGGTGCTCTCTAGCTGTGGGTTTGCTTTGACACCTTCAGCTTAAGGTATTTGTAGAGGGACCGGTGTAGACCGTCCCCCCTAAGTGTCTCCTCGAGTGCCAGCCACGCTTGCCGGCTCCACATCCCGCCGGGTTGTTCCTGCGCGTGCCATCCCCCTCTGCACTGCAGAAGAGCTAAATCGGGGTTTCAAGAAAGCTGGCGAGAAGCCTGGATGTTTTCTAGAAAGATATTGATTGCCCTGGACAGTTCGGGGTTGTTCCTTTTGTTTCCCTGGCTCTCGTCCGTCACTGGGTCGGGCTCATTCTGGCGGCAGCTCACTGGAGGATGGAGAAACAGTGCCGGCTTTGCGGGCTGAGGCTGGAGCGGAGCCATCCCAGCCTGCCTCTCTCAAGTGTTAAGTCTGAAGCAGCCTGCCTGGTAATTCCATTAATGAGAGCCCAATGCCAGAGAGATAAATGTGATTCCACGGTAAAGCCAACGCTCGGGCTCAAATGGAGAGGATTTGCTGGTTTTCCCAGGTGCACTGCTGTGAGTAATGTACTCCAGTATTACCCACAGACAATGTTTAAAGTCTACATGTCAATGCAAAGACTGGGCAATGATAAAAAAATCTGCTTCTAAATCTTCATGTGAGGAAATCCTTAGCTCCAGAGCGTAGCTGTCTCTTTGCAATGGGTTTTACAGGGAATAAAAGTTTCCTGCTTAACTCCTGACATGCAGGATGGCACCATGCTAAGCAGCCAGCTGATCCAGGAGACAGCTTGCATGGGCTATAGCCAGAACGAGCTCTCTGTGTATAATCAATGCAGAACAGAAATTATATACCCTTTGTGTGTCACACCAGGAAGCTTGCAAGCACCTCAGAGCTAGCCACCGCAATTGCAACTAGCACAAGCTTCTCTACATTTTTGGCAATGAGGTCCATGCTTGAATTCAGAGCTTACAGTTCTGGCTAGCTTGGTTTGATTTCTTTTTGAAATCATTTTTTTCTGATTTCTCACTTTCTTAGTTTGATTTGCAGATCACATCTTCCTGTTTGCAGTTGTATAATACCCTTGTGACACCATCATCAAATCTTGTGTTGAAAAGGAATGGTTAATTGGGATATTTTTAGCTCTCCTTGTGGCTTGGATCCTGGAAATCAAGCACAGGAGCCAGCACCATTCAGCTTTCTGCAGAGGAGCTTCCCATGCTGCAAGCAGCAGCTGAGCAGTTGTGTCTGACAGGGTGGGAGCTCACAGTGCCAGTGAGCCCCAGTGCTGTGGTACCCCAAAGTTCAAGCAAACAAATCACTTGCCTCATCTTTTGGAGCTCACTGAAGGATTTTCCTTGTCATCAATCCGAGGTGAGGGAAAAAATTTCAAAAAAAGAAAAAGAAGAAGATACTCAGCCCCTTGGGTG
This sequence comes from Vidua macroura, assembly GCF_024509145.1. NCBI lineage: Eukaryota > Metazoa > Chordata > Aves > Passeriformes > Viduidae > Vidua > Vidua macroura. The sequence goes on along the minus strand of NC_071576.1, from coordinate 47,944,387 downwards.
TTCCCATCACTTCAGCTTTGCCTGAGTGTCCGTCAGTACATATCTGATCTCCTTAGTTAAGACTTCGGTCCCTGCTGGTGTCCTGACAGCAGAACTAAAGCCAGCTTGCTCAAAATGCTTGTTTGTTGGTATATTCAGCAGCTTGCTGGTGCCTCTTGCTGCAAGAGGTGTGGGGGAGAGTGGCTCATTGGGCAAAGTGAGGTGCATGCTTTGCTGGTGACCTAGCAGCAGCTGGGACAGCCAGCCTCAGTCTGCAGCCTGCTCCTGTATCTCTTACTTCTCTTTGCAGTAGCTGTGCACACATGCCTGCCTTCTTCATGCACGTGCTGTGGGCCAATTCACTCAGCAGAAATCAGGATCAAAAGCAGATTGTCTTGAGTTTTTAAATCTCTTGCCTCTCCTAGCCTTCAGTTTTGTTCATTAATCAGTGAGGGACATGCATGTGAGAGCCACATTTGCCACTCACCACCACAGTGGCAGGATGTTGGGGGGATACAGTATCAGTCAGAGCTACTGCAGTTGCTCTTTAAAAAAACTTCTCCTGTTTGCATCACAGCTGACTATAGAAGTTTTAGCTTAGTAGTGTGGTTTTCTCACCCTAAGTTAAATTTTTTGAGTGTCTCCTTTCTTTCTTTTAAAGATCTAACATCTGATTTGGGCTTGAGTGAAGCAAGGTAGCACTGATAGTGAGTTATGTGTCCTGTCAAACATTTCAATACAGAGTAGATGAAGGAGCAGGTAGGAAAATGACCTGCATATTTAGAAATTCAGTTTTTGAAAAACTGTGGTGCCTTGTTCTTACAGTATCTCTCTTCCCTCCCCCTTCAGTTCCGTGAGTCAAAAGTGATCATGAGAGTGTTGATATATGAATGGGGGGATTTATCAGGAAGGATGTAATGTGTTCATTCCTCTGGTGGTAACAAAGTGGGTCAGAAGTGTTACCTGTTCTGTTGCTGCTGCTTACGATGCTGACCAGATAAAGTTACTGAAATTAGTTCAAAGCCTCGCTATTTGTTTTGCTCCTTGACTTGCTGTATAAATTTCACTGGGAAACCTATATCTGACCTGCAAGGCATTAATTTGTTTGGTGGCTCTTGTAGCTAAGGTGCACGGTTGAGCCACATTGGTGCTGCCAGTCTAGGTGGCCTGGCACTGGATTTTTTCTTTACCAATGTATTTTTGAGCCACAGCTGCATTCCCATCAAGTTTGCTGCAGAGCTGACCAGGCTGACAGTAGCTACAGTAGACAAACACCCACCACTTGGCTCCCTTGGATAAAGGGCTGGTAGGACCATCATTTGACCTCCCAGAGATGCTCTAAATGTCTGGAGGCTGAGCATCACCTACAGCAGGGTGCTGGATCTGGCATGGGGACAGCTGAATGGACAGAGGGGTCCATTCCCAGAGAGGCTGGGCAGGAGGGGTATTTGCCCCTGAGAAAGGCATCCTTGGTCTTTAGTTTGTGCCTCAAACAATGCTTCTACTCCATATTCCCTGACTGCTGGAAATGGCAGACTGAAATGAAAAGACTGGGTTAGCCACTCTCCTGCCGGAGCTCAGAGAGAATGAATTTAGCTGTTCTTGTTTGATTTCAAGAAATTGCATTAAAATGAGCAAAGAGGCTGTGCACCAGAGGCTGCTTCCGCTGCAGGCATCTGCTTGCAAAACTGTTGCAGAGCAATTCCTGCTGGTGCTGCAAAGCCGGTGGGGAAAGCAGAGCTGTGGCAAGGGCCAGGAGACCTCTGTGGAGGGCTCGGCTCGCTTGATTGCTTTGGCAGCTCATCTGTACTTAGAAACAGGTGTGGGCATTGCTTGCACCTGTTATCAGTAGTCACTGGTGTCTTGGTGAGTGCAGTGAGCTGCTTTTCTCTGCAAGCTAAGGAGCCGTGGTCTGCCCCAGGTCCCTGCTGCTGGGAGGTGGCGTGCAGACAACTGGAAGTTCTCTAGCCTGAATGTTGGATGTGTGACATGATGGATGTGATGGCTGTTGTGTTCTGCCTCACATGAGCTCTGTGGTTACACCAAGCTGCAGCTGACTTCTGAAGCTCTTCTCAGTAAAAACTGACCTGAATTGATCCATTGTGATTTGTTTATTTTTTAACTAAGATGCATTTCTGTAGAGGTGAAAGCTTGAGCTTTATTACAAAGTCCATGATTTTCTTAAGGATGCTTTGGAATATTTTGGGGGTGTGTATGTGGTCTGTGTTATCAGAAAAACTGGGAACGGGTCAGTTTGAGATGTGTAGCTGCTTAATTGATTTAATGCTATGGAAATTCAATTTGAGTAATTGGGTGCTTTTTCTGGTGGCGGAGAAAAATAGAGCTGTGTTAAGTGGAGGGGCAGCTCTGGGTATTTCTGTGAAAGGCGTGTTAAGGAGGCTCGAATGTGAGTTTTTGAACTGTACTTGTCTGTTCCTGTCGAGAGTTGGTGGTTTCAGTGGGAGCACGCAGCAACCATCGAAGGCAAGGCTTGCCTGGGGGCCCTGGGGCAGAAGCCTGTGTGACTAATGTTGTGTAACTCAGAAAAACAAAGCAGGATTACTCTACCTCCTTCCCCTCTGTAAGGAGCTAGTGGTGGGGAGCTAGTCAGACTGCTGCTGGGATGCTTGGATGGGACCTCTGGGCAAGCTGATGGATCAGCTCCCTCTACTCAGTGCAGCTTTGTGGTGTCTACTTTTTAGGTGGGTACTGTGCCTCTTGCTGGTTTCAGAGGTGAGGTGACTGGCTGGCATGTGAAGGCTGGTGCTGGCAGATAGATAGACAGATACCCTGTGCTGCACCTGTGTCTGGTCTAACCCCTCCATCCACACCTGTGCCAAAGGAGAAGCAAGGCGGGGGTGGAGGGGGCTCAGGCTTCCCGGTGCTGGGGAAAAGACAGCCTGTGGGGACCATGCAGGGCTGTGTTCTCCTCCCTCCACACTCCTGGTGCTGTTGGTCACGTGTTGGGGTGAAGGTCTGGCTTAGAGGTCGAGCCTGTGCTTCTACTTTTCCATCATTATTTTCCAGGGTTTCTCTGCAAGGAATTGGAAAATCCTCTCTATGGGCTGCCGTGACAGCCTTAGAACTATCCAGATGGATTTGAACTTTGGTGCTGCAAAGGGCTTTGCGTATTCATTTTCAGCTTCCTGCTGTCTGCTTTGCTTAGGAGCTTTTGCTAGATCCTTTGCATATGCTTGTCCTTGCTTCTCTGCTCCTGGAAACCATTTGAGAACACCCTTCAGCTATGACAAAATACCCTCCTCTTCCCCCCCCCCCCCCCAAAACAATATCCCCAAACCTCTTGGAGGAATTTTATTTTACTACTGTGCCTTGGTAAGCTGCAAGGCTTGCATAGCTGTGGTGTGTTGTTGTTGGGATGCACCAGCCTAGTTTGGAGACCTCAGAGAGCAAATCACCGGGCTGTTTTGGATGGGTCTTCAGAAAAGTGAGTGACTGAGCACGCTCAGTAGTGAATGGAGCTGTTAAACTGATTTTATATGACTTACCCCTGTGCAAAGACAAATATATGATGGGTTGAAGCCTCATCTAGGTTTCCACATGTACCACTGTGCCATCTTTCTGAGGTCATGCTTCTCATTAGCTTTAGCTGATCTGAGGCTGTTCTCCTGCCAAAAAGTCTTCCCCTTAATTTTCTTCTTTCTGAGATGGCTTCCAGTTGAATCAAGCAAATGATGGTTGCTACCTCTAGTGTAGAGATGACTGGGATGTGTAGAAGTAGGGAGAGGGAAAAGGCAGGAATGTCTGTTGTGGTAGCAGAGAGTAGTTTTGGATCAGTTGAGCTGATGAGCGCGTGGGAGTGGGCATGGCTTGCTGAAGAGCAGCTGTGCAGCCCCTGGTAGAACATGTCCTGCTTCTAGTCCAGTTTCCTTCCATGTAAAAGGGTGGCAAGGATTGCCAAGTGCGTTAATATTTCTGGGAGGCTACAGTGTTGGAAGAGTGCTTTGTGGGGCACTGCTGACTGATGGCTTTGTGTACATGCTGCCATTCATGTACATTCCTGCTGAATGTATCAAGGAGAACATTAGATTGAATATAAGGGAGAAGTTTTCTGTGATGAGGGTGGTGAGGCACTGGAACAGGTTGCCCCCAAAAGTTGTGGATGCCCCATCTTTGTAGTCACCCAATATCACTCAGTCCTCTGCTGCCTTGCTTCATAACCTTTTTATAAACTCTGGTGAATCTTTGTTTGCTGCATTAGATGAAACAAAAGGTTATCATGTTTCTGCAGCACTACTTCAGTCTGCAACAAGCAAGGAGTTGTCTTGGCCAAGGACAGAGAGGGTCTGCTGGGGTGGTGACACTGAGAAATACATGTTTTGATGGACAAGTTGGAGCTGCAGGAAAGCAGCAGAGGTGCTTAGCTGTCATGTGTCATCTATGCTCTGCATTGCCTGGAGCCTGGTGCTGCTGTGGGGAGCAGCAGCCTAGGACGAGTGACTGCTGGGCGCTGCAAGAAGGAAGTTTGGGAACCAAGGGGGAGGCTGAGCATTCTGATTCCCTAGCACAGTGCTGTGTTTCCAGTATATTTGTCTGTTGTGGCACAACATGCTTTGTCTAAGAGCTGAAGTTGCTTTGGGAGGGCAAGCCAGGTCACCTTCATATGGCTTTGATTAAATCCAGCAGCACTTAAGAAAGCTTCAGGCATCTCTTTTTGCCTTGCTTGGCAGTACTGGGAAGCGAGGACTTAAAACTTTGCCAGTGATGTTTCTGCAGTATTGTATAAGAGCAGGAGTCGCATTGAGAAAGTTGTTAAATGGAAAAGGAACTAGAGGAGGAAGGGAGAAAAGGTTGTCTGTATGGCCATCGTGTTGATACTCCCCATGTGCTGAGCCCTGGTGCAGGCACGGGTCAATTCCCGTGCAGATGAAGTCCTACAAAGCTAAAGCAGCTCCCCTTCAGATTTAAGCCATGTGAAGTTTCCTTGCTTTCCGTATCTTTATACATAGGCTACTGCTGAAGATTATTGTCCAGGTTGGATTTGTCTTGTTATTTCTGTCCTTGTAGAGCTGCTGAACAGTGTGCATTTACTGGCTTTAAAAGAACAACAGAAGACCCTCCTGGAAGTACATAACTGGAGCAAATAACTCTTGCGTTTTGGTAATGTAGAGCAACAGGGTGATGGAAAATTTGTGATTGAGGCTGGAGTCCAAGGACTGTGCTGTGGTCTTGTGGCCTTCAGCATTTTTTTCATCTTTAGAAATGCCTTCAGCCCTTCCATGATGGGAAAGGGGAAAATGAGAGAGAGGGAACCACAAATGGATTACACTTTTCTCAGTTCTTTAAATTCCAGCTGGCAATGACAGTTCTCTGAATCACCTGCAGAGACTGGGGAAAGCAAGCAAGTCTCTCTTTCTCAGTCCAGGGTAAACTGATGTGCTGCATGAATAAGTTTTCTCACAGTACATAATGAGGTCCAGTTGGCAGGAAGTACATGAGACATTGTCAGGCTGATTCTGTACCTTCCTCTTGCTGATTTGGTGTTTTGACTAGAGACATCTCACCGTTTCCTTACCTCTCTCAGCTTCCAGATCCTCTCTGTGTTACAGTGTGTCTGAGGATGGTCCTTCATCCACCACATTCCTTGCTATCCCCGAACAATTGCATGAACAGGATGGGAAAAGTAAATTTACATTAGATGTGGTGACCTTTGCTTCAGTTGTATCATCAGAAAAACTTCTCCTTGTGGCTGCTTAGAATTGTTTCCAGTAAAACATTTCTGCTATCTTTTCTTTGGCATGCAGCAGGCACTTCAAATGCCCGAAGTGAGGTGTTTTTTGCAGCCTGCAGAGGTGACTTGTCACAGCTCTTGCTCAGTGCTGGTTAAATGTCTTCTGTGTGACTAAGGTACAAAAGCTTTATATGCCATCAGTGGAAAATATAAAGCCTTTTTTATTATGAAACTATAATGATGAATCAGTAATGATGATGAAAAAATGGAAGCAGCCTGGCTCTGACATCATGTGGAATTTGCCTCCTCTGCAAACTAGAAGAAATTGCACAGGTACTGTGGAGCAGATCATCATCAGCATCTCAGGGAGCACAGTAGGGGCATTGTAGGTGATCCCTTCCATCCCATTTACCAGTCTCTTCTCTGCCCCTGCATGTAGATGTTATTTTTATTACAGTGGCTGTTTAGGAGACTTTACTGGATGAACAGCCTTGGTTTGGGATTCATCATCTTGCCTTTTACTTTGGCTTCCTTCTGTGATTTTAGAGAAGTCCCCCAACAGCCTCATGCCACATACCTCTGCTATGATGCCAGGGCTAGACAGGAGTGTCTGTTCAGGACAGGGATCTAACACCCTCCTGATTCTTGGAGATTGGTTTGGCATCCTTCCTTTTCACCAGCCAGCTCATTAATGTCACTAATTCTGTGTAATGTCACTATTCTCTCTAATGCTTACAGGATTTGCCAGTTCCTGTATGCCAATGGGAATTGTGTTCTGTCTCCTTGTTGGTGCTATAGGAGAAGCTGATGCTCTGAACAGGTATGTTTGTCATGTTCCTTGTGAGGGGAAGAGGGGCTGCATATGGCCAGGGGTGTAATGTGTGCAGGGTTTGCCTGATGAGCTTGGAATAGATCCTGTGGTGCAGACTGCTTTGCAGTGAACAGTTATTTTTTCCATCCAGAGGTTTTGTAAAAACACCCAGGCAGAAGATAAGGTTTGCATTTAGCCTTCCTGACAACCCTCTGAGGAAAGGGCTGGAAGACAGCATTGCTGCAGAGCAGCCCCTGGGAGGCCATGCTCCTTGCTAACATAGGCACTGCCTTTTCCTTCCCGGAGCACCAGCTGGGGAATCCCGGCCGAACTCACAGCTGCGCAGGCGTCTGCTGCGCCCTCCTGCTCAGCTGGCCTTTGGCAGCTCCCCCCGTGGCGTGCATCCGCCTGCATCCCGAGTGGGGTGGGAGGGAGCTGTGTGTGTGTTGGTATCCAACCATGAACAAATCTGCTGTTGTTTTCTTAATGTATGGCAAGAACAGCCTGTAGCAGCTTATTCCTCCCTGGATAATTACTGCTCTGCTCTGCCACTGATTGCTCTTGGGAGCGGTGGAGTAGTGCCTCCCCTACACTGCCTTGTGCATCCTTTTGCCTGAGTTATTTGGTTTGTTATTGCTTTAAGGCATCAGTGCTCAAATAAAAAAATCTAATCTGCACTCTTTGCAGCTGTTTGACATTCTAAGTGCATTGCCTAAGTCAGTTGAAGTCCCTGAGATGCCAAACATGCTTTCAGTGATGCCTCTTGCTATGCTACGAGCAGGTCTGCTTGCATCTCAATTCCAATATCTGGTTTACTTTGAAGAGGGGAAAATATAGGGCTGGGTTGCAGTCTACTATTGTATTATCTGGAATTGTGTTCACAGCTGATCAGAGGTGCGTGTGCAACTGGAATTGGAGTGGAATATTTTGCCATCTGTGGTTGCTCGGGGGAGGTCTGAAAAGCAGGTGCATGATCCTGCTGTGGGAGCATTAATGAACAAGGAGGGTTGGCCTGGTGCACTGAACTCAAACCTTCAGTTTGCCATAGGAGCAAAAGGAGCTACTTCTGCAAACATCTATGCCTCATGGATCTCATAAAAATGGTATTGCTTTGCATTTAGCTTGCCTGAATGGCCCATTTGATTTTATAAGGATATAATCACAACTTGCTGCATAGAGATTTCTTGATCCCTAAATAAGTGAAATGGATTCATTATGGAAAGAGATCTTTCTTGAAAACCTGGTTCATCCAGGACTGTCTGGGCAGTGCTGCAGACGTGAAGAGGAGTAGGAGTCAGGGTGGAGCTGTTTCCACCCGATTCTCTTGTATTTCCTGGGGTTTATCACAGCATGCAAGCAAATGTGCCCTCCACTTTGGATCTGAAAGCACAGCTGGTTAGTTGAGCACTATCTGTGCTTCCTGTGCCAGTCTTCTTATGCTTTCCTTTTCTTAATTAATTTTCTGCTGTAAGAGGCCTCTTCTTAAAGGGAAAACCACAATAAGAAGGGAACAGCAAACGTAGGAGTGCCTCCATTTGCTAGCAAGTTGTTGCAGGTGTGTCTGAGTTGGGGGAGCCAGCACTGAGTCAGTGTCCCAGACTTCCGGTGACTCAGGTGGCAAAATCCCAGGTAATTCCCTTCTCATGCCTGAATTGCAGTGGATTTCCGGTAACAAACTCTCACGTTCTGTAGTGACCATGCAGGGAATGCCATTCTCTCCCTTCCAAATGGGTTATGACCAGTTGGTTCACTGGGGATGCAGGCACATGGTGGTGGTGGCACTTCTCTTCCTGCCACCACAGGCAGAAAGTTGATTTATCTCAGCACCCTCAACCTTACCTCGCTCGCTCCTTCCCCTGCCTCCCCTCCCTGCCTTGTTTCTTGTTAAGGTGGGATAAGTCACAGGAGTTGCAGCTGTCTATTAAGCTTGAGGAGATTATTAAGCAAATCTGAAGGCTGTGTTCTCCTGGCAGATCTGCTTGCATGCATTATCCACTACTTCATTGTACTGGAAGGAGATCTATTTTCTGAAACATGGTTTATTTTTAGTCAAGATTTTCCCTGTCTAACTGGCAAAAGTTCAGCATTTGCAGCAGGATTTGCAGAAGAAGCAATTTTGCCAAATCCTTGGACTGGGGGAAGGGAGAGCAAATGTTATATTAGCTAGCAAAAAAGCTAATTGCTGACTTTAAAAACAGCTTTGTTGTGAGAACATAAGGGTTGGGTGATGCAAGTTGAGAACAGTGTTGTGTTGCTGCACTGGATAACTCAGTCTGGGTTGCTCTTGCTTTTCCTTTTGACCGCTGACACAGAGGTTAACCAGCAGTGGGTGGGGAGTGCTGCTCAGGGGTAGGTAGTCAATGAGCCAACCTTTTGACCTGACCCTGAGCAGTGAGTTAGCAGTTACCTTAACTATGGCATCCATGGGAAAATTCTGTCCCTGCCATGCATTTGCACTGTCCTGTTGCAGCCATGTTTGGGGCCCCTGGAGGCTCACTGAGGGTTGAGCTTTTTGGTGATATGGAATGTATCATGCCCATATTTGAGTGCCCTTGTCAGATACCCTGAAATGAATAGGGTGGCACATGGGATGTCCTGCGGCAGTGCTGCAGCTGTCTTCTCCTCTCTTCCCCAGCTGCTGCTCCAGGGACAAACTGTCTACACATGCCTCATTGCTTTCACCAACTGCTTCTAACTACTTTGGGTCTTGTACTGCTTTCTCACGTGAGCAGCAACCTTTCAGAGGTGCAGGGATATTTTCTTCTTGGTCTTGCGTCTCCTCAGACATTTCCACCATTCCTTTTACAAAGGTAATCTTTGTTACCATTAGCTGGTAGTGCTGCAAGCAACAGACATCGGAGAATGACACCAGAGAGTGGATGACTGTGTCCAAAGCCTTTGGTACTTACTCCTCTGAAAAAATGAGAGTTGATTCTGCATTTGGGCATGTAAATAATTTGTTTCCTGCTCTACGTTAACTCCAGCATGATGCTTTTTTTTTTTCCTGCCCCAATTCCCCAAGAGACAATTGCATAGCAACTTTGTCATGGTTCCATTAAGAAAACAAGGAGAAATCCTTCAGTTCCAAGTTTTTTTCTGAATGTTTGGAAACCAGAAAAAAGGAGAGGAAGTAACACTAAGAGTTTAAGTGTATTCTGCATTTGGAACAAGTTGGTATATGTTGCCTGCAGGTAAAGACCTGCATCTTTGTGAAAGGATTGGGGCTGAAACAAAATTTTAAGTGCTGTTTCAGTCATTGGGGTAAAAGCACCATGAGAATCAAGGTAGGAGCACTCATCAACTGCCTAGAGCAGTAATCTTCCTAAAGGAATTAATCTTATTTCACCTGATAAAAGAATTTATGCAGTGGGGGAAGTCTCTACCATTTCCTGCCAAGCTTTCTGAGAAGACTAGGAAAAAAATAAGTGCCAAAATGACACTCTTCTCTCCATGGGGGGAGAGGGCTTATGTCTTTGTAAGACCTGTTGTTATCTTTCTGTTAAAAACCATCTGCATTAACTGGCAAATCAGGATTGTTTTAGCTATTCAATTTTCCTTAGTTCCCTGAGGACTTCCTAGTTGCAAACCTATTTACAAATCCCCTGTCCATCTGGGATACAGATGATCTCATTGCCCCAGTGTTGATGCAGAAGTAGGCCCCATGCTTGCCATGCACCTGGTGGCCTATGGATGTAGAGACTTCATAAGTTTTAAGCTGTTCCTTAGGGAAAGTTTGTGGGTTGTTGGGTTTTGTGGTTTTCCCTTACATTGCTAATTATTTCAGGGAAATTCCTATCTTATTAGTGCTTTCTCCCCAAAAGCAATTCTCTTCTTCTCTGTCTCTTGCCTTCAGAGGCTGGAAGAACGCTGATATGTTAGGAAAGCCAGTCTCTGTTTTAAATGGCCTTAAGCATGTTAAGATTCAGGTCAATTTCCTCTTACAGTGGCTTGCTACAAAATGAGTGGGAATCTCAGGGCATCCCTGGGTCAGCTTTTTTCTCATGCTCCGGAAGATTTCATTCCAGACAGGTGAGTTTGTGGAGGAGGAGATGTCCATCTCAAGTTTTGTGTTACTCTGATAGGAAAATATTTTTTCTATCAGTGAATTTTTGCTGATATCATTGAATTATGCTTAAAGTATGTGGGCATATGTTGTTATCTGCTGGCAAAGACACTGAAAATCAGAGTCCTGGATTGGCCTAAAGGTTCATGTAAGCTGCTAATGTCTGAATCAATACCCTGTCTCCAGTGGTGTAAGAGGAGCTGCTCTGGAAGGACTTGGATAGAGGCTGAGCAGCCTAATTCAGCATTCCATCTGCTCTAGCTTGACCCTGTGCCTTGCAAATGTGCTGGGTTTTAAGCAGGCTGAGAGCTGAACTTGACTGGCAGCCTCCAGTCACAGGTACTGGGGCAGGTGAGGAGCTGAGTGCTGGAGCCCATGCCTGCATGGGAGGGTGCAGCAGTGGGAATCCCAGCAGTCTCTGGGTTACCTGCAGCAAAGAATGGAGCTGACTTCAGACTGCCATTTTAAACCTCTGTTTAGTGCAGGTGAGCAGTTTTGTGGGCATTCCATAGTTTGTGCTTACCCAGCCCTCCCAGCACAACTGTGCCAGTGTTCCTCAGCTTGGTTTCACAAGCAGAGAGCTCATGCAGCCCTCATGGAGGGTCAGCATTTGGTGACTGCCTGAACTGCTGCTTATCCCCAAAGGTGCTTCTGCTCTGCATTGCTCTGTAATTACTTGCCACAAATTTTGTCCTCCCCAGCAGCTTTCACTGTGATTTTTAAAAGGGAAAAAAAGTAACCACTTGGACAGATGGACATCTGGGAAGACTGGTAGTGGGTAGGGGGAATGGTTTTAGCCCTGGTACTTGCATGCAGCATACTCTCCAGGCAGAGCCCACTGTGATTCTTGATGAAGTTTCCCTTTTCTTGGCTGGCTCATTGGAAAACCCTTTTTCACTCCAAGTTTTGTTTGGAAAGAGAGACACCTACACAGATGGCTGCTTTTCAGTTGTCATTCATGTTCCTTTCTGCATTACCCTCAGGTGAAATCCAGGCTTGCCAAAAAAACATATCCCAGATTTAGAAAGAAACTAAACAGTAAGAATATTCTGCTTCTTCTCTCTAAGCTGGGAATGCAGTGGGCTCATATTTTATCAGTTCATAAGAGATTGTGTTATTTTTTCTTTTTGGCTGAGTTTCCTTGTAGTTCTCTTTTTAGTTTTCCTCAGAGAAAAGGTACAGCTTTCATTAAGGGTCGTTTTGGCTATGTTTTGCTCATTCCTTGAGACTGTCTGAGTGGTTCCACTTTTTTCAGACAAGTGCCAATGCTCTGCTTTGGCGTCCTGCTGGTCTCATCTGATAAGGGTTGGGATGTTTTTTCCTCCTAAGTGGCTCTCAGAATTGCTGGATTGATAAATAATAAGTGTTTTTAGGTCTTTGAGATATTGTGGCAGAGGGGAAGGGGATGAGAACAATAGCATTGCTGGAAAGCATGAATTTGGTATGCTGGTGATTTATGAGACTGAAGTTAGAGCCTCTTGCTTGGACCCCTTGCTAGGTTCCAGGATGCTGTGGATGGCGCAGTCCCTAAAACTCAGGTTTTAGGGACTTGCATTGCTCCTGGCATTTTAGCTGTAGAGAAGCTGTGATTGGACTTCAAGTGCCCTGGAGAGGATGCAGGAGGGTCCCACACCAGGGTGCAGAAAGATGAGGCTGACGAATAAGGTGAAAATGGCAACCTGAAATGGCAAAGGTTTCTGGTAGGTTTCTAGAAGTGTGGCTTGCTGTCCATTTCCTTCTTTATTTATCTAACCTTTCAAAATTGCTGTGGCAGGCTGGTGGTAGGCTTTGGGAGGCTGGAAAGATGCCAGTACAAGGAGGTGGCTAGTGCTTCCTTCCAAGTGTATTAACTCATTCCTGAAATATGCATTTCTTCTAAAAATAATAATTTCTACAGTAGCTGTTTTTGGAGCCTCAGTGGTCATGCTTTGAGTGGAAATGAGACTGTCAAAGGGTTTTTCAGGAGAGCAGGATCAGGCACATGCATAGCCTTCAATGGTGCTGACAGTGATGCCATCAGCCCCACGTGCTTCCAGACCTCCATGTTGTATGGTGAGGAGCACACCAAGGAGAAGTGTAGTCCCCCAGGGATTTAGCAGGTTGCATCTCTATCAAAGAGGATTTTTTAAGGGTTTGACAATCAATCCTCCACTCCTTGTTTTTTGCCCTGGCATGGTGCCAGCAGCCTAGGTGTGGTGGCTGGGCTTGTCCCACATCCAGGTGGAAGCTGTGGGAGCATTGGAGTTGGGAGGATCAGGGGGTGGAACCCTGCATGGTGTAAGTGCCAGCAGCTGCAAAAACCCCTGTGCCAGTTTTCTACTCAATGCAGTCCTGGATTAAACAAAGTAAAAACCAGGGTAATGGGAACCAGGATAAATGGATTGACCATGGTGATTTTCTTTTTTGTCTTTATTTCCTAGCATGCAATTGCTATAATTCTTCTGTGTTACTTTCATCATTCTTGATTTCTGAAAGTATGTTTTCCTTTTTTTTATTCTTTTCCTGAGGGTTTTGGACAGTGTTTTCCAAAGCTATTGTGGTGGGTATTTCCCCTTCTCTCTCAGAAGCAGCTTTCATTTTGGAATGAATAGCTCAGCATTGTTCACATTGTATTCCACTTTTATGGGCTTTTTTTCCCCTTTGGACTTTGACAAAAGGGGAAAGCAGTCTCCTAAATACTTCTGGAGTCTTTTGGGTCACTTTGCAGAAAATATTTCTTTCCTGTTATAGAAGGCCTCATATTCCAAAGCTCCAAGCAGGAAAGCTGTTCACATTGGAGTTTCTGAAAAGGTGGTTCTTGCATAGCTTTTGCTTGGTTTTGGCCAGTTTCAGGTAAGATTGTGCTGAATTCACCCTCGAGCAGGACTTTGTAACCTTGTAGGAGTTAACTTCCGTTGTAACATTTCTAATGACCTAACTTGCTACTACTGGTTTCTACAGAGCATCCCACATGTTAAACCTGTTCCACTCTTGCAGACCAATGCCTATTTTCAAACTCTCCCAATTCCCTGCAGAAATAACAGGTTATTAATAGGATCTTTATGCATATGTGTTTACCAGCTTGACATAGCTTTGCACCAAAGTGTCTCTTTACCTACATTGCACTCAGAAGCTGAACCCTGTGGTCACCATGGTGTACATCTGCAAGCCTCCCTTGGTTTGTTCAAAGCATGATGATCTGGCTGTGCAAACACTAAAATTTGCCTCCCTATTTTAAAATGAGTTGCAATAAAAAAATTATCCACTCAGGTTCTTATGGATCTAAATATTGTCTATTTGAGATGAGGGTTGATTTGCATTTTTGTTTTTTCCCCCTTCCATTGCAATAGCAGTGAACAGCTTTGGGTTATGGAACAGCCTAGGTATATGGTACTTGTAGCATAGCAGTGATGTTTCCTAGGATGTGTCTGACTTCTTCCCTTCTCTTTTAATGATCATTGGTCTTGTTGAGCGGGCACAAGGTTCTCCTGGTCTGTTGGGTCCCAGGAGTCTGCTTTGGTGAGCCAGCTGCAGGGACAGGATGTGAGGCACCAACCACAGCAAGTCACTGTGATCTTCTCAGCTGCCACTCATTACTATGACCTTGCAGCATTTGCAGTGTGTGATCTGATACTCAGGAGAAAGGTTTCCTGAGTGGTAACTGTCTGAACATGCAATCCCAGGACTTGTTGCAGCTGACCAGCCACTTGGATATGCTCTGACAAACAATGTGCTCCTCTGGCTATAGTTCCCCTTAAGATGGCAAGAGAAAAATAGAGGGTGGAGGCAGAGAATGTGGCACATGTAGAGATTCATAACTTCTTCTCAAGTCCTTGTTCTCTTTCGTCCTTCAAATTAGCTTTTTCCCACCTAGTGTGATAACAGAATTTTGTAATAAAATCCACATGGGAGAAACCAGTGGCGTGTTTTCTAGTCAAAACAGCCTCCATGTCATCTGACTATTCAAATGACAATAGAGAAGTGTTTGGATTAAGAGACTAGAGGTTGAATGCGTGTTGAATGAATTAGTTTCTCTCCTTTAATGATGTAATGGTGACGCTGTTAGAGAAACCACAAAAGAAGAACATTTCTCAGAGCATCTCTTCTGAGTACATGTGTAAAAACTGCAAACTCAAGTCCTTTTAATCTCTGTTAAAACTGTTGGTTTTTTTGGGAGATGCTTTTTCTTGGTTGGGTTTTGTGGTGGGACAGCAATATGTGCTTGCTGCTGGCAATGGGTTGGTCTCAGAGCAGAGGAGCTTGTCTTCCTTTTTTAGCCCTTGTTCTCCTTTCAAGTCATGCCATGCTGTAGCAGCCCCTCTGAGGAGATTGGTGATAGGTGTGGAGGGATAATAATTATTTATCTTCAAAACAATGTTGAAGTATGAAGTACGAAGAAGACCATTTTCTTCACAACTGTTTGTTTATATTGACCTGGAGTAATACTCCAAGCATGGTGATGACTTTTATTTCCATAGGAAAAGATGCACTTTCTTTTCTTCTTTAATTCAGTTTCCCTTAAGGTTGCTTGAAGCAGCTATTCCTTTGGCTGTTTTCAAATACCAGCCAAAAATAGTGGTGTTCAGCCTTCAGAAGGCTTTATGTGTAGGTTAAATGAAGGGGTAATTTACTAAAGGACCTAACCATGGCACTGCAGCATCCCTTAGGTAGGTGTAGTCATCATTACCTAAAAATGCCTAAGGTATAATAAGAACTTGATGATGCCCCTTCTTGAAAAATCTGGTTAGAATTAGAGGCCAATTTTAAAAATGCAATTTTTGGAAGGACTCATATTTTACATTTTGAATATTATTTGTGAGTGAAAATGCTGTTTCCTTCTCTTTCTGACACCAAGAGAGAGAGCCCCTTCAGGCATCCAAGGCAAGAGGACCAGGAGACATCTCCATGCTGCAGTAGATTCTCTCTTTAACTCTTTTTGCCTGGTGTATTAAAATCCCTCCAGATAGCCTGGGTTGTGTTTAAATCATCTTATCCTCTACCTTAACTACAAAGCTCTCTTGAATATTTTTTACTGTTACTGTTGAGAGAGAACATTTCTGTAAGTAGCCTGATGGCAAGGCTATCAGTATGTTAATTGTGAGTAAAAAAAAAAAAGAAAAAGGAAAAAAGTCTATGGACTATATGCTTGAGCTTTCCAACCTTGGAGGTTTGGCAGGCATGTTGTGAAAGAGACTCCTGCTTTCCTGATGGAAACCTCTTGAATTAAACTTTCTTTGAGTCAAGGGACTTTGTATGTCTGTGTATGTATGGAAAAGCCTGCGAGTGTACTTCTCTCTCGGCATCTGTGGAAAAACCAGCTGCTGTGTCTGCTTGTCAGTGTTTGTCCTGGGGATCTGCCTGAAAAGCTGTTTTTTCCATTGCTTGAGCAGAATATCAGGCTTGGCACACTTCGTCATGCAAAGTGATACAGATAGGGTTGGCAGCTGGCACACCTTTTAAAGAGCTTGTTATTATAATCTTGCCATAACTCATTAATTATGCTGCTGAGGTAATGGTAGTGGTATACTAGTCTAGCTAAAACAACTTCTATACAAACCAAGGTTCACTTTGGTTCTATCCTTCCAGCTTGACGCGCTGCAAAGGTACAAGGCAGTTCTATTCTTCTGTACTTCTCCCTCATGCATGTATTGGTATCTGTGATAAAATAATCCCATGCTGTTGCTAACCAGGTTGCAAAAGCCGCAAGGATGATGCGTGGGAAAACAGACTTGATGCTAATGATTAAGCAGAATAATAATTTAGATCACAGAATCAGAGTGGTTTGGGTTGGAAGAGACCTTAAAGATCATCTCATTCAACTCCCCTGCCATAAGCAGGAACACCTTCCACTAGACCAGGTATAAGATGCCTAATGCTTTCTTAATAGTTACAGCTGTACACATGAAAATATGATTAATGTATTGATAAGAACACCCTGCAAAAGGTATACAGTGGGAATTTTTACCTATGTAAAAATGTTACTTGTAGATGTAACTTCATATTTATACCTAAGTATGAATTTATCTAATGAAGGATTAGCTATTGGACTGCTTTTGAAAAGTCACAGTGGTTGTGCTTACTGAGAACTCTGTAAAGCTGCATTGATCTGTAAATCAGGCAATCACCTCCTTTTTTGTGGAAATGTGACCCTAACAAAAAGAAGTCTTTAGATTAATTTCACTTACATACTGTTTTCCTTCCAAATCTAGAATTTCAATTAATGAAAGTAGCAGGGGAACAGAGGCTTATATGATGTTCTTGAGAAGATTTTCGGGATACCCTTTGCAGCAAAGAGGCAAGGAGCTGTCAGCTTTCCCCATTTGCTATGCTTGTCCCCTGGTGTGCTCTTGTCTACAGAGCAGATGCTGGAGGGCACCAGCTCAGTGCAAACTCTGCACTAAAATACTCTGCTGGTCTGAGGTAAGTGTAATTGCTGTGTCTCTTTCCTGGGGGCTGAGGTATTCACCTTTCCTGGAAATAAAGAAGAAAAAATCAGCTGCATTAGCAGATCAAAAAAGAGCAATCTGCCAGCCTTCCTAATGCACAGGTCACACCATGCCCGGAGCTGGGCTTTCTGTTAAGAGCAGCTCAAATAAGAAAAGCAAGCAAACCTCCAAACACAACAGAAACCAAAATTAACAAAGGAAACATCTGCTTTTCAGATGAACTGATATAGGTGAGGAAGGAAAAAAACAAGTCATCAGAGACTTCCAAAGGCTTGCTGCTTTGGCCAGGAATCTGCAACTTGAGATGGCAGGCACTTCATAGTGTGATGGTGATGCAGGTGGTTCTATGGTGCTAACCTAGGCAAAAGCAGGCTGGGTGATGAGAAGTGGCTGATGATGCTGAGCTAGGATGCAGGAAGGCCAAGACTCTGGTCTTACTCTGTTTAGAAGAGTTGAGATGTGCCTCTCCAGGACAGCTCTGGTTCTGTTGTGGGCAGACAGGAATGAAGGAAGGAAACTTTGTCCCAGCATTGGCCTCTATTTTCACTTTGCATATTAAAGTGGAGTGTGGCAGTGCTGAGCGACTTGTTTGGCCACTCTGAATGAGCATCTCTCCATGGCAACAGGAGAGGAGCCTTGGTCCACAGGGCACTTCAGGCTGAGGTGGGTTGATTCATTTGAAAGTCTGGCACAAGGCAGTGATGCTTAGGTTACTGGTTTTATTACCATAGCATCTGTAATGCTGGGTTAAGGATGCATCCCTGCAAGCACACGAGCAGGAGGGCTGTTTCTTCTGGTTATTCTCCTAGTTGTCAGAAGCCCAACTGGTTCAAGGTGAGAGAAGAAAGAAGAGAAAGGGTTGTTTTAGCTGGATGCCAAATACAAAGAGGGGGTGTAATGTGCCTGCAGGCTGCATCGTCGGCGCATAAACCTAGTGAACAGGAGAGAGGACAGACTGCTTGTATTGGCACTGCTGTCAGCTCTCATTTTCTCACAGCTGGGGAACCATGAATGCACAGACTCCATTGATGGGATGTCCTGGTTTTAACCTTCTCAGTTGAGGGATTTGTCAGCCCCAAAGCATAACATGTTTCTGTGTGCACCTTTCCAGTAGCAAAGGGTTTCACACCCTTTGCTGAGTGGTCCCTTCCAGCCTCAGAGCTGGTTAGTACCATATTGCTTATCTGCACCTCTCTGTGGAGCAAGAGATGACGGGCCCACACTTTCTAATTGTGATCGTCGCTCTCATTATTACTGTCTGCAATGTCCGTAGAGCTCAATTTTTTATTTAACCAGCAACTGGTGAGAGAATCCTCTTGAAATTTTGCAAACTTTTGATTTTAGTTCCTTAAAATTCTTGGCTTCTTCTAGTCGGAAATGGGTAACCTGGTGTGAGAGTACCTCAGTGCTCTTAGTGTGCATGAACACTTGAAGCAGCTGCCTAGGATGGGAAGCACGACAAAAGCACAAAGAATTAGAAGCATTTTGTCAGCCTGGTTGGAAAGTAGCTACAGCAGTGAGCAAATGATTCCTTTTATGTGCACATGCAGTGTCTGACATCCAGGCAGAATGCTGACAAGCTGCTGTGGCTTGGAGGACAAGTTGAATGATCTGCATAAAGTCCTTATGATTTCTTCTCTCAAAGCAGAAGTGGCTAAAAAACCTTCAGAAGAAGAGGCCCTTCTGATTCTGTTGTTAATTTGTTCTAGAGGATTGGTTGCCACAAGAAGTATCTCTACTCCAGGTTTCTGGTTTTGGATCTGCTCCTGGTTCAAGGAGATAGAGGTGTTCTCTGTGTGAGCCATTACCCTATTTCCTGGACCTTGCATTCATGCATCTTCTGACAGACAGAGATGCCTTAGAGTCAAGTTGATCAGCTTCCTCCCTGCCATGAATGTTTCTACTGTTAATGAAAGATATTTTTGTTTTGGAGGCAAAACACACCCAAAGACACCCTTGCAGGTTTGTTTGTGCCAGGTTTTGACTCAGATACTTAGTGAAACAGAGGAACAGCTTGAAAACAGTGCCCTGGTCCGTCAGCTGCCTGAGGAGAAGTGCAGGAGTAAAGTGGCTTAAAGCTCCTTCAGTTCAGCAGTGTGCACAGCACCACCTTCCTGTTCCTTGTGAGTGCACTGATTTTCACAGCCTTCCAGCACCACCTACCAATTAATGGCTTTGAGAGGGCTTGCTGTGCGTGGGAAAGCTGTGATGTAGAGAGGTGATCTTGCTGTGTCTTTCTGGAATTTTGTCGTGGCGCAAGAGGTTTGTAAGCATGATCTGCTTCTTGCAGCATCTGAGATTGCAGTGGTCTGTGTGGCAGGGATGTCCAAGCAGATGGAGATGCCTCTTGCCCTCAGATTTCCTCTACAAAGTATGTAGCCCATTAATCATGAGTGTGTGTGTCTTTTTCAATGGGCTGGTGGCTGTAGATGCTGGATAAATTATTGGGGATCTCCGTTTTGGAGTTTGAGCTGCCTTTTGGTAGATGAAGGGTTGCACTTGTTTCTTTGAACACTTGCAGCTTCTGTTTCAGAGTGTCACACTGTGGAGAAGACAAGACATGCTGTGTCTCACTGCTTGGAGTTCTGCACCAGAGAAAACATTTCCCCTCTGAATCCTCTGTCTGGGAAAGATGTTCTCTGCAAGAACAGTTGGAAGTATCTGTGATCCCCTCTTGTTCTGCTTGTACAAGAGCCCTGTCAGAGACAGTTTCTTAAGGTGCCAGGTCAAAGGGTTTAAATGCTGGAGCCCAAAGCTTTCCCAGCTCTGCTGTAATGCCCGTGTGTGGTAGCTCAAGAGTGGAAGGTCTGCCACGTTGGCTCCAGCCAAGGTCCAGATTGGCCAGTATCCTCCCCTGGTGACAACCAGACTGGATCCTCAGGGAAGGAGGATTCTCAAGATTTAACAGTTGCACCAGTGTTGTCCTCCTGCAGAGTCCATGGTACATTGCAGACACTTTCTATAACTCGCTCTGAGTAGCAGAACATGCCACAACACAATTGTGGGTCACTCAGAAGAAGTATTTCCTCCTTCTGGTTAACTTTTTTTTTTCTGCTGTCTCATGGTCTTTCACTGTGAAGAGTTGTTCTTTGCTCCTAACGTGGTTTACATTACACCAGTGGGTCCTGCAGGTTGTTTTCTTTCTTGCCTCATTGCATAGGTACCTTTTTTTGGGGTGCCCACAGCTTAATATTTCATGATGATCCACTGTCTGCTTTGACTGTGCTGCTCTGGAGTTTGAATTCAGGCAAATACTTTGTGGATGCTTTGAAGGGGATTAGAACTGACCTCTAATTGAAGGGAAAATGGAGTAATGTCAGATGTAGCTGTAAAAGCATTCTGTGCTTCTAGATGGAAGAGCTGTTGAACATACTGAAGAGAAGGAATTTAGAAACATGTCCACATGACCCCACATCTGTTACTCAGCAGGCATTTCTGTGGCACATCTTGCATTTATTTTCTTGCTAAAACTTTAGGCAATATATCAGTGTTGCCATTCTGTAACTGGACACCCCTTTGCACTGTCTGCCTCTCCAGCCAAAAATGAAGTGAGAGTGATGTTAGCTAATGGCATGATCTCAGCAGTTAATCTAGACGAAGACAGAAGTTGGCTGCTCTCTCCATTTATTCACTTAGTTTAAAGTACTGAAAGCCACAAATGAACTCGTTTCAGTTTTCCAATGCTGTGATAAGAAGATAACCAGCCCCATTTCCTAAAATTTTCCAGAGCTGATGTCCATGCACATAGAAAAATCCAATGCATCCAAAGTCTAACTCACAGGTTCCTATGCAAGAGCACCACTGCTTGAGATGGCTTGATGGAAATAATGGTGCATCCAGCAAATTGATAATCATGTTCCACAACAGATAGTACACTTAACAGCAGCTTAACTTCCTGTTTTGTCTGTAGGTTTTTCTGATCTCTCCTCAGCAAAGATTTACATTTGAAAGTCTATGGATTTCTGTGTTCTGCATATTGCTTGGTATGGACTTTGGAGGCAATGGGAAAGCTTTGCCAGCTCTTACATCAGGTGAGGTGAGGAAGGGAGCAGCCCAAAAGTTAAGCCTACAGATTTCTACTTCTCTGCTAAGCCTTGTGTTTTTTCTGTGCTGGTCCATATTGGAGGACTGGAGACGCATCAACAACAATAGAGTAAAAACTGTATGGTAACTCGTTCTGGTGAAACTTTCCAGTGTGTCTTGGTTTCTCTTTCCAATGAAATTTCCTTGAAACTTTCTCCCCATCTTCTGGTCCCTGTTCCTGTGTCAGATTGAGAATGGCCTTTGTCCACGGCCAGGGCTCCCAAGGACTAAGATTTGATGAGTCTGAATGGAGGAAATAAGCTGCCTGCCTGATCAGATGCTGATGGCTTAGCAGGACATTTCCTCTCCTCCTGCTTTTTTGGTGGTCCCTCAGTCTGTGAGACTTGTATTCACTGTGCATGCAGGATTTGTTCTTCACCTGTGACCAGAATGTGACTGGTGTTTCTTTAGGAATAACAGCAGCAGAACCAGGTAGCTGTCATCTGCTCTCCAAAAAGCATTTGGTTGCTGTTTTCTCTTATGCTGCAACAAAACACTGCAGACTTCTCTGTCTTTTGCCCCAGATGCAAGTAGCTTTTTGGTCTTTTGTGTTCCTGAAGAACCTTGTGACAACACTACACCAAAATTCTGCTGTTCAAGTTGAGTAGTGCCATGGGCATATCCTTCTCCTGAATGGAGGAGCAGAGCCTGGACCAAAGGTGAGAGATGTTACACATTAAACAAGGTGACTTGCCACAGTCTATCTGACATCAATGGTCCTGAGAGCTAAACTTCTGTGGGGCTTGGTGTGCCCCTGTATCCTTTCCACTGTGCGATGAAACTTGGCAAAGTCTGGCTTTGGAAAGCAGAATAAAATACTGTTGGAGAACTTACTCCTGACCTTCTGCCTTCTGGCTGGAGAAGAGGCTGCAGAAGAGTGCCAGCCTTTGTCAGTCTGAATTCAAGGGTCTGCTGTCCCCCAAGGTGCAGGGGATGGAGAAGCCTTGCAGCAGGTTGGGAGCAGGGAGCATCTGTGGCTGTGTGAGTGTTCTGTGCTCACGTGGCAGAGAGTGTCTGTCAAGGCATGGGTTTACAAACAGAGGAGCTCATTAGTTAGAGCAGCCGGATGGTGTGGCAGAAGGCCCGGACTTGGGTAAGCTTTTGAACAGCTACTCAAAGGAGGAGGCAATTGCTGTAACATTCATAAACTTGACTGTGAGCAGACTTCCCAGTTGCCTCATCCTCAGTGGAGAGAAGGGAGTGCAGCCAGGAGCTGCTGTACTCATCCCAGGAGAGATGGCAGGGAGCAGCAGGCTCCAGAGTTAATTCTCTTCATTAATTCCCATAAAAAATTTCCACCTTCAAAAGCCTAAATGAGCAGAGGCCTGCCAGAGCAATAGCCTGAGTGGTAGCTTTTCCTATTTTTTTCCCTCTCATCTTGTGAGGTTCATATGGAGGAGAATACTCTTGGAGTCTCAAGAAAAATAGCAACAAAACAATGCTAAACAATGCTAAACCTACTTATTTGTTGCATATGTTGAAATGTGACAATGGGGGCATCTCATGCAAGCCCCTTGTTATTTTAGCTTTTACTCTTTGCCTGATATGTAAGTTGTAATACTTTTTTAATATTATTCCCTTATATTTGGAAATAAGGGTACAGCAGTTTAGTTTCCAAACACCTTCATTCTCTGCATGTCTCTCAAGGCAGCCAGGTGTGCTGTACCTGGTTTTATGGCTCTATGTCTCACACAAGCTAGGCCAACCTGTCTGGTTGAGAGTATTTTCCCCCACTGTTGTCTTGTGTTCCTTTTTAAGTTTTTCCTGTTTTCCTCCTGAAAAGTAACAGTGGGTGGTGTGAGGAGCAGAGTCAGGAATTCAAGGATAACTGCTGAACTTGTCCTCAGTTCATCTTCTCACATCTCTCGCCACGACAGCCTGTGTTAGCAAAGATGACAGTGTGTTAGCCAGAAGAAATACATTTTTTGCTGTTTGAAGAACTGGCTAATCATTACATGCCTCAGTTTCCCCATTTAAGAATTTGTTCTTTAAAACTGCCTGTTTTCTCCCAAGTTTGTATCTCTTTCAAACAGCATGAATTTTGTTATGAGGTCCTCTGCAGGAATTCTGTCATGAGTCCAATGCTGTTTCCTCCAGAGGGACT
Organism: Vidua macroura; assembly: GCF_024509145.1. Classification (NCBI taxonomy): domain Eukaryota; kingdom Metazoa; phylum Chordata; class Aves; order Passeriformes; family Viduidae; genus Vidua; species Vidua macroura. The sequence continues at coordinate 47,921,233 of NC_071576.1, read as the reverse complement.
CAAAGTGCTTCTGTGCATCAGTTAGGGAATGGGCTCCATAACAGGATAAAACTTGAAAGGGGTTCTTTTTGGTTTTTGGGTTTTTAAATTTTTTTTGGTTTTTTTTAAGGTACTTTTACAGATGTTGTTCTTAAAGGCTTCTATATTTAAAACCCTAAATATTGGAATGTGGCTCCATAACAGTACGTAGTGGGATTTGGAAAAAGTCTGCTAAAATTGTATATAAGGAATAGAGAAACAGGTCATGTTAAAGTTGTTAGACTTTCTCGTGCTAATGCATGTCTTTTGGTTTTTTTTTTTAATGAATGTTTTTCTTTTTAAAAATACAAATAATGGACCTTCCATTTTAGACAAATGTCCCTTTTTTAGGATGGTGATATTTTTCCTAGTAAATGGCTTTTTTAGTGGGAGCTGCCTTGCTCTTTCCATGTGATCTCTATGCCCACATCTCTGAATGTTTCCATCTCAGAAAGGAGGGGGATTCTGGTGCCAGCAGGCAAACTTCAAAAGCTGCGGTGCAGGGAACCTCTCAGTTCTGAGGCATTTGGAATAAACAAGAAATAACACCAAAACCCCTTAAACTTTTACTGCCATGCAAAAATAACAGAAAAACTTGCTTCTTGTTTTCTTTAGTCCTTGTCATGCTAAAGTGCTGAAATGGAATAATCCTGTCATCTCCTAAAAAGAACCTGAGATATTTAGGAGCACCCAATAGCTTTTAAAGAAAATACGGTGTTTTACCTGTTGAATGCTGCAGTTGTGCTGTCACACTTAAGGACTTAAAATGGGACTTTTGGGTGCTGTTTAGATGCAGGACACAGGTAATGACTCTCTTTCACCACATGCAATGTTATTACTGGCGTTTGTCACACACAGACCCAAGTGGTGCCCAATAGTTGTGCTCACTCCCATGCCCAGCATCCAACTCCAGCCATCCTGGTGGAGCTGAGTTTGGATTAGGCAATTTTTTTTCTATCCAAGCCTCCTAAGAGCCTATTGAGAGGGAAGGGGAATGGCTTTTCTTTCCAAGAGCAGCTGAATGCAGTGCCCTAGTTACCATGGTTTTTTAAATGGAGTACTTCAGAGGATGTACAAAAGCATCTTTAGTACCTGCAGTACAAGGAGAATGAAAGGACCTAGATGGTGTCAGCAGTGTAGCAAGATTGTGTCAGCAGTGTAGCAGAGGCTTAAGTGAGTATCATTCATTTATTGTTAGAGATTACCCAATTTGGATTGTATTTATGGAGTTGGAGGAGAGAATGGACCTGTTTCAGATTACTTTTGAGCTTTAAATGTACTTACAGGCTTTGTGTAGGAATTGCATTGGCTCCCGCTGGTTAAACAGAGCCTTTCCCCATGAGGAAACAACACGAGGGTGTTCACCATGTAGTGGAGCAGTGATGCATCCTGGCTTGTCTTGTGCTGCCAAAATGGGTTGATTCATACCACATCTCTCCACATGGCAATGTACTGGATGGGGAAAAAAATGAGCTGTCAGACAGAACTTGCCCAGCTGATTTTTATTTATTTTATTGCATTTTCCTGCGAGGATTTTAAAGCCTCCAGTTACTATATAATTTGCTGGCTAGTTCCAGCTAAGCAGATCCTTAGCTGAAGGCTGTGGCCCTGCAAAGGACTGGTGAAGGTAATAGGTTGTAAAGTCTGCACACAGTGGGATGCTTCTTTTGGTTGGTTTCCCCCCCGCCTTCCTGTAAAACGGTGGGTGGTCTGTTTTAAATGCCACCTGTATCATGGTTCATTGGCTCCTTCTTTTTACCTGGCTGTGATGGCAATATCTGCATCTCCTTCTGGGAGTCTCCTACTGTCCTTTGAACAGTTTAGGTACTGCTGAGAGGAACATGACATCTACAAATCCTGTGAAGGATGTAATTTCTTGAATTATTTTTTTTCTTCTGCGTGGGTTCCTGTAGTCATTACATTAAACTCAACCCTGATGATGCAAACTGCTTTCAGAAGAGTCCAGAGCAGAAGCTGCTGTGCTTAAACCCATCTGCAAATTTGAGAGGGGGAAGTGAGAAGATGAGCATGGAAAACTCATAAGGAACTGAAGCTTGGTAAAGCTCAGCTTTTTCAGCAAACACTACATGTTAGTTCAGATGGGCCTGTGTGAAGAGCAGTGGAAATTTGAGTTGCATTGTCAATTCATTAGCAACATTCACATTCATTTCAGTGGAGCCAGGGTTGCAATCTCCTGCTAACAGATGCTTTAAGTCTGTACTTCTTCCCCTGGAGAGGCACATCTGCCTCACATCCTCTGCAGCCTGCTTTTAAAGGGAGCCCTTTCCCCATGAAGAGTGGGAGAAACTCATCCATCCCTTCCTACAGCTGTCCCAGCAACCCACGGTCTGGTCTGCTCCAAAGGGGGGCTGCATTCCAGCTCTGGAGGTGTATGGCAGGATGGTCACTGGGACATTCACTGGAGGAAGAGAGGGCTGCAAGCACTTAGAGACTGTCTGGACTTGTTCCTTAGAAAATACCATCAGCTGCAAAGTCTGGATGCATCCAAGCACCAGTGCATCTGTGTCCAGGCTGTGTTGGCACCACTTGGCATCTGCATTAAGGGAGTTGCTCTGTAAGAATCAGCATCCAATGCTTTTAGATTTACAGAGAACCTGCTGGCTGGAAAAGCTTTTTTGTTTGTGAGCCGAGGTACCAAAAGTATGTTAAATGCAGGTGTACTGCACAGCTGGAGGTGGGGGCTGGCAGGTGGTCTCACAGGGTAGGGTCCCTGGTGTCTGCCAGCACACCAAGGTCAGAGCAGCACCAGGTTGCCTGCAGCAACTGCAGAATTGAGCATGTAGGGGCAAACTGGCATTTCCTCCTTTTCCTGGCTTTCTTAGGAGTGCAGATGGTAGGTTTTGATAACTAGAGGCTTAGTACAGAGAGGTCTGTCTAGTGTGAGATATGTAAACCTCAGTTCAGGCTTGGATATGTTCCTTTTCTGTCTGTAGGAGGTATAGGCTGATTATTCTGTTCTGTTCCTTTTTTCCTTCCTGGTCTTTCTCTTTTTTTTTTTTTTTTTTTTTTTTTTTTTTTTTTTTTTTTTTTTTAGTGTGGGGTTTTTTTTTCCTACTCCAATTTCATAGTGTTGATCCAAGTAAACAGTAATGAAAATTAAGTAACTTGGCCTGCCTCTTACACAGCTACTGCCGTGTGTAGTTAGCAGTTTAATGAGAAATGAGGCAAGGCAGAGCTCATTTTGCTCTCATATAGCCAAACTGGCTGTGCAGGACTTAGGAGTAAGATGGGATAGTAATTGAGTGTGATGTTGTAGTATTTAGGGCAAGATCACAGGAAAAGCGTTGTATTCCTTTGAACAGGATGGAGCCTTTCACATGATTTTTTTTTTTTTTAACTTTAATTCTGTAATCTTGATCTGTTATCTAAGAGCAGGAAGGTGTCCTAAATTTGGAAATTTAATCTCCTTAAGGAGCAAAAGATTTCATCTTGGTCTGTCTAGGGAGCCCTGGTGTCCCCCAGTATGGGGCATCTTGTTTGGCAAATGCTATGGGTTGCTGTGCTCAGGGCACTGCACTGAGAGACCTTTAAACTTGCATTAGAGCTGGAGCATTTTTTGTCTGTTGCTGTTGGCTCACCTCCAAGGTATGTTGTGGGCTGTGCAGTGCTTGCCCACACAAATGTCCCTCTGACTTCCCCTTCACTGTGTTTCTCATACCTGAGAAGTCACCCCGGAGCAACTCTTCACTGGTGCTTCCCACCTGGTGAAATCTGCCTGTATGGGCTGTCTGTCATTGATCTGGCCTGACTGCTAGGCTGACTCCTTCCAAGCTCACTGGAGTTTCAGAAGAAATAAAAAAATAGCTTTAATGTCAGTGGCTTTGTGTCAGGAGGTTTGGTTACTGCTTCCTTATTCATCTTGCCAGCTTTTCTCCTAGACTTCTTAGGCATGTGCAGATTATAATTGATTTTCCTCCTGAATTTAATACCTTTGAAAGGACTAAAATCAATAGCTGTTCAGAGTTGTGATTGGGGATGCAAAAACTTTCATGCCTTTCTCTTCTACAGCAGATAATGCTTCAGGTGCAAGGGGGAGCAAGGGTCTGTGCTGTTCACTGCATGTCTGCAGCCAGAGTTCTATTTCAAGCCCTATGGGGTAGTGTTGGGATATTCCTTTAATCTCATGTGTGACCCTCAGCTTTTAAAGAGCACAGCTGAGCCTGTTTTTTTACCTTGGCAAGTTTGAGTCCCATGTGCTGTGGTCTTCAAACTTGGGGTCCAGAGAGCGGCTTTTCTGCCACTGCACTTCGCCCTGACGCTTTTAACATGGTTTCAGTATAACATCCCTGTCTGCCTTCTCCTAGTAACCTCTTGCCCCATTTCACCTCATTTGTATGGAACAGAAACCCTACAGAGTTTATTTTCTACTTTCTGAGGAGATGTAGTCTTAAGTTAATTGAGGGAAGACAGATGGGACCTGCCGGCTCTTGGTATGCCAGCAGTCCATCAAGGGTGTAAAAACTAAATGTCTGATGGCTTGCCAGCATGACCTTGTTAGTGTATTACCACAGGGTGGTTAGGACTCGGGGGACACAGGGAATGAGTCCTTACAAAGTTGGGCTGCCATAAAGTGTCCCCAGACCAAGTGACACACAATCTCTCTTCAGAGATTGCTGGGTGGTGCAGCCACCCAAGGACCCTCTGCCTGGACTGGAGAGCCTGCGGATTGGCCATGGTGTGACATCCTTGAGCACCCCTACCGTGGCTGGGTGTGGAAGTTCCAGGATTGGCTTGCTCATTACCTGCCTGAGCTCCACTGTTGCGTCCTTGAAGCCTCAGGGGGAACTGTGAGCTCTTTTCTGGAAAGACAAAGGGCTACAAACCACAACAACTTCCACACTAAAAATACCATAAAAGGTTGTGTCCTTAGGAGCTGGGCATGGGAGCAGTTCCCACCCACATTACTGCAGCATGAGTCACCAGGCTATTTCAACTGCTCTCCGTGTGGATGCCCGGCTGAAGATGCACGGCAGAAGAGAGGGAGGAAGGGGAACTGCTCCATAGCGCTGTGGAAGTGATGAAGAATTACGAAGAAGAGGATGACACGTGGGCATATGTGGACAGTTTGCTTTCCTTTTATTAGATTTTTTTTTTGTTTGTTTGGTGCATTTTTTGTTTGTTTTGTTTTTTTGGAACTTCCAGCAAATGGTATTTGCTGATGATTTGAGCTTAACGCATTTGGAGCCAAAAGTCTTCTGAATATGCAGAACCCCCAGATTGTTTTAGGAAGCACAGTAATTGCCACGTGGTTAATATGAAGTGGAAAACCCCTCTGACATAGAAGTATGTTTTATTTACTCTCTTTAAGCAAATGTTTTTTTCTCTCAGTATCCTCTCTCCTCATCTTCATCCTTTAACCCCCTACCCTGATGCCAAAATAGGCTGTGTGTCCTTGTGACAGATGGTGTAAAAGCACATCTCCCTTACATTGTGCCCTGCTCTTCCCTGTGCTCTTTATCCAACAAGCAGGTATTAGGGAGTAAACTTGTTTAGGTTGTTTGGGTTTCTTTCCTGAGACACAGTCCACCTGTCCAGGCTCCAACAAGGCTATGGGTATTGTTTTCCCTTTTCCTTCCCTTCTGCTTGACATCTTGGCTATCAGGGTTTACCGGAATAAGTTTGTCAGTTAGAAATTCTATAAAAAGCTTCCTTTATTTAGACACCAACCCACTAATGACATCATGAGGGCACGTCTTCCAAGTTCTCCAGGCTGAGCGGACAGAGGAAGGTGGCTGTGAATCTGAGCCCTGCCCCTTTCCCAGTACACCCCTGTAGTTGTGTTCAGTGGCTGTCCCTCAAAATAACCCCTATCTTTCTCCTCCTCCTTTGGGGACAGGGCAAGAAGGCCCCCCCAGCACACTGATGCATCTTTAGCAAATGTTTTAGCAGTAGAATATAGCTGTGGTTGTCTGTCTTCCTACTCATCACTTCCAGGTTAGTCCTTTGCAGTGCTCTTTGGTGGGTATTCACCTTGACTTCTCAGGGAAGCAGGAGGCTTGCACACTCAATCTCTTTGATGCTACTGAATTTTGTATCAGGCCGGTTTCAAATAACTTTAACAGGGGAGTAGGTGAAGTTAAAAAAGCCTCCATGGACAGTCAGAAAGCAGCAGAAACAGGCATATATGAGGTGTACTGCTTGTTTTAAGGTGGAGGGAAGGAGGCACTGGGTGAGGGGCAGCAGAGCAGGAGTTGGCCACCAAAGTAATGCACTGTCAAAATTATTTTGTGAGTGATTTCTTTAAAAAGTATTGGTTTGAATATTTCTGAATGGGGGAAAGGTGTATATTTGTTAAAGGTTAAAATGTAGTGAGTGTGACCTGGACAAGGTTTGTGAATCTACTGGAGAAGTTATTCCTGGGTTTCATTTATGTCGTTGGAGAAGAAAGTATGCTATGGTGTGCTGAACTTCCCCTTGTATGAGCTCAGTTTGTTAAAATGTTATCACAGGTGTTTTCTTACTGGCCTGCAGTAACTCCTGGGTGATTTTTTAAGTGATCAATAAACTAGAGCTTATTTAATCGATGGAAAGGTATAAAAGTCTCTGCTGAGAGAGTTTAACTGACTTCCTTGATTCCTCTTATCCTTCTATTGAAGTAAGCCCTAAGGTTGACATACATCATGGCTATTGCTCTTTAGATCTGGGAGACTTTGAGCAGTAGACTTACTAATTCAGTGTATCCATAATGCAGATTTTTCCAGTCCTGTCTAGAATTTGGGTTAGATGAGCAGCAGTTTCCAGCCCTGTGCTGATACCTGCTCTGTGCTGTTGCTCCACTTGTTGTCCTTCCCATATTGACCTCCTTGATACTCTGAAGTAATAAAATCTCAAAACAAATCCATATTGCACAAATACTCTGCAACATTGTATAAATGGCCAAAATACTTTGTTCTCTTTAGAAAGTTATTTTACAAAGTTAGGTGGTGTTAGAAGAAAATACAAATTTGCAGGTGCCAGTTTCTGAGAGTCTTTCAATAAGGTAGCACAGAAAAGTGGGAACTTTGGGGATACTTTCCTGGGATCTCTTGTTGTGGTCTCTGGCAAAAAAAAAAAAAAAAAAATCCAGTGTCCGAAATACAACCTTAATTAAAAAACAAATGTGTTTATACCACTGAGAAGTGACATCTGATAATATTTTCTCTAAAGATGGGGTGTGGGGATTGGGTATTTTTAGCTGCAGCTAGTCTCAAGTTGTTGTTTTGTGATCTTCTTCTAATAATACATTTCTTTAACACTTTCCTTAGAATTTTTGTAGTTCTAGAAGCTTT